>NW_019154087.1:10969869-11395881 GCF_002288905.1 Enhydra lutris kenyoni | reverse complement strand
CTTCGATCTCCCGTTGGATTTGTAGGTGTTTGCAATCTTTAGATAAGCTATCTAGCTGATCTCCCGCTACCTGAAGTAGTCTCAGCCTGCTACTTCTCCGCCATCTTGACTCCTCCCTGAAACAATTTTTTCTTGCTCACTTTTAACTCATCTCAATTATCGTGTTGTTCATATTTCTAAAGTCCAAGTGCACTGATTTTAGTGAATCAAAAACCATCCGTTTGTAGATATATTCATATGCATATACACTCATGTAGAGTTTGACCTATAAGTCAATTTCTAAATGGTGTCTAGTAAAACATGAAGGGCCAATAATCATAAAGTAATGGCCATTATTACATTTTATTACTTCTTACTTTTTATTACCACTGATTGCTTTGTTAATTTTTAAATTTGCCTAATTCTTTTGATGTTACTTATGTCTATGAAGTACTGTTACTTGTTATTTTATAAGAATCTTGTAGATAATTTTATGTAATGCTTTTATGAAGCATTTTGAGAATTTGAAATGAAAAGTGTTTAGTAATTTGAAAACCTTTGTTCCTCATCCCAAATTCTTCCTAACCAACTCCTTTTTGGCTAATAGCTCTTGAGAGTGGCTCTTGAGAGTGGGAGGGAGACATTGAGAGGTATAGGAGAACTTTCACAGGATGTCAAATTTGGCAAAAGCAAAAGCTAAAACAACACTCTTAAGTTATATATTAAAAAGTATGCTATTCTGACTAGAGGTCCTGTAATTTTTTTCAATTCTTTGAAAACTTTGGGATCTTATAACTTGCAAATTTGTATATATTTAACTTTTCAGATGTTTACTAAATTCTACCAGCTACAGTTCAGCTCCTTTGCTTTTCAGCCCATATTAACAGTATTACAATTTATTCTTTCCCCTTAAGGTTGGCTTTACTAATACACACACATCCCCAAAATAAAATATAAATAAATAAACAAGTAAACAAACAAATAAGTGAGAAAGAATAAGTATGACCTTTTGTATTATTTAGGAATTATATCTGGCTACAAAAACAAGAGCTTAAAACACCGGCTTATGTATTTAGGCTTTTCCTTTTTTCTCAACCCAGAGAGAAAATCCAGGCAATTATAATCGGTGTGTTCTTTCATTATCGTCCCAGCCTCCCTCTATTTTTTTGCCTTGCCATGTATAGAACTTGGCTTCCATTCTCAAATTGTCTTGTAAGTTAAAAGCTGGATCCAGCAGATCCAGCAACCATGTCTGCGTTGGTGGCAGAGAGGAGGAGGAAGAGAGGCTGAAAGGGAGGTATTTTATAGGTAAGTACTTGGCTGCTGCTAACAATAAGTAAATTGTGTTAAATAAAATGAAGCGTAAGTGGATTTTTAGTAGGACACTAGCAGTCTCTGCCATGTCTTTCTTTTCTGTATCTCTTTATATATTTTGTGGCTTTTAAAATAATTTTAGCTATAAAATTTTCTTTGTAAAACATGTGTCATCACATCAAAACCAGTTATGGAGCTTCTTTAGTAGAAGCCAACTAAAGGGTGGGAAGTTCCTCCAGTTCTACCTGCATGATTGTATTGGTGCCTCTACAGATCCTCTGATCGGAGGCTAAACCACACATGGGATCTCCATGTTCTCCTGGGTGTACTTAGTTCTCTTGCATAACTGCCAGGGGCGGCTTGGTTACTGTACAGTCCTAGAGGGCAATAGAGATTTAGTCAGGATGATCTTAGGATTTCTTTCAAACCTGAGTCACCTTGGAGTCACCTTGGAGAAAGGAACACATTCTAGTCCATACATGGATTCAACTAATTGAAGTAGTGTCTGTGTACATACTTTTAAGTATGGATAAAAATAGTATCCAAAACAAAACATACATACTTTTGAATAAGGATAAAATAGTATCCAAAAATATTATGCAGTCCTTGAAGAGCTTTGGTGTCAAAGAAAACACACCCTAGCGTCAGGATGGCTACTGATGGAGGGACTATCCCTGTGTAAGGTTTGCTTAGTTTACAATATTGTCTTTGCTTTATATCTAGTGAAGTGGAAACATGCTCATTTTTACCATGTTTGGGGAAAGAATTGAAACCATTGCAATTTTTCTGCTCCTTCCACCCCCAGACTTTTCTCTGGAGTTTGAATCGTTGGGTTGGCAATATCCATTAAATGAAATTCCTTTGAGTTGTTACTTTTCCATCATTCTGGTGGTGGTAATCAAATAGAATAAGACTCTTTTTTATTGTTTATATAATTTTGATCAAAATGTGATCTTGTATAGTTACTTTATTAGATCGTACCAGAAGGCAGCACAGCAAATGTATAGAACATGGGTTTTGGAGATAAGGAGATGTGGCTTAAAAAATCAGCATCTTCCACCATCAGCTGTATATAACCTGAGAAAGTTACATGAGAATCTTGGTCTTATCTATAAAGTGGAGATAAACCCAAAGTCAAGGTTCTGATGCAATTAAATTATTAAGTGGATGTAAAGTGTGCAGCAGAGTGCATGTCACCCAGTGGAATCTTAATGAAGAGAGTTATCATTATTGCTGCTATTACTTCTATTTGTTTAAATTGATGGGCCATTAAGCATTATTACAGACTTTTTAGATTAAGGATTAAAGTGACACCTCAACTCTTACTACTGTCAAGAAATGCATTTCTTTTTTATGTTAGGGCCTTATCATTTTTTATGGGAGTGTAGAGCCTCTGATATTTTGCCTTTTCTGTTATAGGAATATGGCTTTTATTTAGCCAGGGAGCACACCTGTACCATTTGGTTATCACTGGCCATGTGATCTAATTGTCTCCGTAGCTATTTTGATTGGCTAATGTCTGTGATAGTGGTTGGTTAATATCTCACGCTTATCCAGAAATATTACTTCAGAATTCTTGATTAAGATTCAAAACAGAAATGGTTAAAATTCTATTTTGGTGCATTTCTGACAAAAATGAGTAGTTATAAAAAATAAATAAATCCTTAATAATATTGGAAAATGTGGTATCTGACTAGGCAGGACCTGAAACAATACTTATTTATTTATTTGGTCATTTATTGTATTCTAGGTATTAACTATACCAGGTGCTTTTAAATACATTCCAAATAATTATCACAACTACCTTAAGAAGTAAGCATCATTTGCTCTATTTTCCAACCAGAAATGTGAGTTGCAGGTAAATTAGTTGCCCAAATTCACATAGTTTATAAATATTGAAGAAAGGATTTAAGTTCCTATCCTACTTGACTAAAAATTATTTTCTTAACTACAATGAAATATCAATATGCCTTTTTAAAAAAGCGATATAAGGAGAAATCTCAAGTAAAGCTGATAATAAAATAGTGGCATTGTTTTCTCATTCACAAAGGAGTAGATTAGATTATTATTTTTTGAACATCCAGCTAATGTTCTGCTTCCTCACACCGTGGGACTCTGCTCTGTGTCTCTAGAACTATTCAATGAGCTTGACAATCCTACTAACTAATAAGAAAGGAAGATTGTCCACACTTGGGTTGACATGGACTCCTGAGAAAAAGAGAGTTCAATATTTTTTAAAATTCTGTCTTCACATTTAGAAAACGCATATTCACATCTGTAATAAGACTTCAGAAATGTAGATAACTTTGCTTTTTTCTGCTCTTGAAATATCTTCTTTAAATCTGTTACTTACTCAAATATATTGGTATGGATAAAATGTCACTTTTCCTCAAATCTTCTCATGAAGGGTTTCTAGATTTAGCAAGTAAAAATATAAAATCACCAGTTAAATTTGAATTTCAGGAAAAGAACTAATTCTTTGAGACAAATATGTCCTATTCAACATTACAAAACAATATGAAAGAACTCTTCTCTATTTATCTGAAATTCATAACTGGTCATCCCATGTTTTACTTGGCAACACTATGTGGGATTAACATGGTGAAATGGAAACCACAGATAATGATCGATAATCATAAAAATGAAAAGATAGCACTTTTGAATTCAAACAAATTAGAATTCAAAATATGTGCTTAAATACATGACAAGTCAGTTACCCTTCAATTGGGCTGTTCATGTAGAATGGGTATGACACCTCTATTCATTCCTGGGGAGAATTAGAAAGAATGATCTGAAGAAGAGGCTTATTCTGGTGTTTGAAATGCTTAGGGATCTTGGGGGTACCAAACAGGATACTCTATCAGACAGGCAGATCCATTTGGATATTCCATAGCATGGCATTAAAAAAATATATCTTCACATTTTAAAAATAATTTGAAAACTATGGGACTCCTGGGCGGCTCAGTCAGTTAGGTGTCTGCCTTTGGCTTGGGTGAGGATCCCAGGGTCTTGGTACTGAGTTCCACAATGGGCTCTCTGATCAGCAGAGACCCTGCTTCTCTCTCTGCCTGCATTTCCCCCTTCTTGTGCTCTCTTCTCTCTGACAAATAAACAATTAAAATTTTTAATAAAAAATAATTTTAAAACTACTATTTGAGTGTAATTCCCATCTGAATAAATTCTTTTATATTGACTTAGGCTACATATGGGTGGATGATTCTTATTTCTATGACTTCTATGATTGAAATTCAAATAAATTTTAAGGTAGCCTTAAAATGCAAGACCAAAGGAAGTGTATATAGAAGAAGCAATTCCATAGTTTTTACATTCCCTTGGAGATAATTAACCCTAGAAAAGCTCCTAAAAATATCCACATATCTCTCAATACCTTCAGCTTGCAGCGCCTTGAATTTTCAAAAATTAAGAGTTATGTGATCAATTGAATTATTTTTATAATTAATGAGACTGTGTATGCATAGGCCATGTCTAGACATGTTTCTGTTTCGCCTAAAGTTCTAGAATGTAACAGAAGCTCATTGTGATCAATCAATTTGTTAGGATCATTCAAATTAATTTCACAGAAACTTAAGAAACAGAAGAAAGTTACTTACTCTAACAGAAGAAAGTTGAGGTTAAACAGGAATCATGAGATCATTCATCTCAGTAATTAATCATGAAATTATTTAAATAATATCTCAACAAAGGTACCTTTGAATGTAGTTGCATAACATCTCTACTAATAAGTTAAAGGGATAAGCACTAATCATCATTCCTTCCTTTATAGCATTTTAATAAGACAGGCAACTGAAACACATTTTCATGGGACACTGAAATGAATTTATCTTCAGCTTTGATTAAAACAGAGACATCAGCATGATGCTGACTATCAGTTTCAGCAGGAAAAAATGGTATGGAGAGCATAACCCTCTCTAGTAATCATTTATATAATTTGATTTGGAATAAATTATTTGGATATTTAAAGCAACTGTCCAACATAACAAAATTCCCAATTCTACAAACCACTTCTTTGTTAGGCAATTCAAAAGAAATGCATACTATCACAAGATACCTTAGTGATTCTTTAATCTGTATTTTTCATCAGTCAGCACCAGTGGAATTAGAATTCATCAATATCCCGAGGTCTTTATACCCTGAAACAGTTGATGGCCAATTAGTAGCAACACAATACTAGCTAATGTAAGTTGTGTTTTTTAAATATGGCAGATAAGGTTGTAAGCACTTTACATATATTATTTCACTTAACCCTCAAAATAACATTATAAGGTAGGATCTGCAAGATTTGTGAAAAGTTTGAGATTTTACCATACTCACAGGCTAACAAATTGGCTTACCACAGTTTTACAGATGTTAGCAGCAGTCATGAGACCCCTGGTTCAGAAACAAAGGACAATTTTATTATTCATGGTAATAGTAATTGCCAAAATGCCTACATTTTCTTGGGTCAGTTCACCCAGCCTCATTTCCTATAGAGCAAAATGAAAAGAGCTATGCAATGGTTTGAATTATAGGACAGAACTTGGAGTGTAGGGAACCCAAAACTTTTATAATGGCCAGTAAGCATTATTGTTTGGGAGGAAGACATTATCTCTTTTTTCTCAGGCTCTTAGCTATATAAGCATTCTTAAATATATAACCTGTAACAAAGATAGTCAGTGTCTCTGCTCAAATACAAACAGAAAAATGAGAGTAATTGGTAATTGTCTTCCAAAAGGTATCATCATTATTTTCATTTTACAGATAGGTTAACTGGAGCACAATAAAGTCACATAAGGCCATACTAGTGGTCAGTGGAATCAGTTTTAGCATGGAAATAGTTTGACCCTAAAACTTATGCTCTAACAAAAAAAATCTTTGATGAAAAATTAGTTGTGAATGATTAGATTTAAAGAGATTTCAAGAAGCTTTGAGCAGTTCATTATCCTTCTAGAAAATTTCTCTAGAAGTTGAAGTTCAGTTAGTTTTATTATTTGCTTAGATTTTTCAGTCACAGCTAGGATACACTTACACTCATTTTAAAAATTAGGGCACGGAAAAGGGAGAAAAAAAAGATTAGAGTGCAAATTGTATGCTAATAATTCTACCTGAAGTTACACACATACATGCATGCACACACAAATATAAAGACAAAATTTCAAGTGATCTTATACATATCAAATGTCTTCTGTGATGGTCTCAAAATAAGTTGTTGGTTGAGAGAATAAGAATATCACTCAAACTATTTAGAAACTACAAACTCCTTGTGGCTATTTTGATTCCTTTATCATTTAATCAATCCTCTCATGTAAACTGGAATAAATAATAACAGCAGTATGTCCACAAGAGCTTTATCAAGGGAAGAAATTTTATCAATTCTCAACTGCCTTGAGCAGTAAGGGTTGCATCTGAATTCCAGTTCCTGGTGACTTGATCTCATTCTCAGGTGAGAAGCGACCATTAATATTGCAGCAAAGGTCAGCTTCTTTCCTTAAACATTTTAATTCCTTTTGTATTTTAAAATCACTGATATGCTTTTTATTTTAATCAAGAATATCAATGAATAAATGATCCATTAAGTTGAGTCTCAATCTATTTTGAGATGATGTTGTATTTTGTGATTTAATTGGCAGTTTTAGAAGAGTCTGCTCTCTTGAAAGATCCCCTCTGTTTTGTCCATCAGTCCAAGTACAGTGTTCACAGGTTGCTCTCATTTCCTCATGCTGACTACTGTTCCATGCATTGCTTAGGCACTCTGGTTATATCATCCCCAGAGGCCCAGACGTCTAGTCACATTTACCACTTACCAAAATTCCCAACTCGTCTTTGTTTAGATTATTTCTTATGGGAACTTAACAAAAGGAGAAAATGAGACTATATCAAGGCAAAGAGGAATCTAACCAGACTCATATGTGTTTGACAAGGCAGTGACAGAAATGTGTGCTGGTTTGATTGTTTCTCCTTTAAAAAAAAAAAATGTAAAATCGATACAGAGTATTGAGAAAAGGAGTTTAGTTTGAAAACCTTCACAAAGAACCATTTAGGAAATTGGTTTTAGACTCTTAAAGTCTTTAGTTATATCTAAAATCTATGTCTGTTCCAGACCTAGCACATTCAACTGACTATCCTTTGGTGGTCTATTCAAAATGATTTCATAATTCACAACAGTTTTTAAGAAGGGTAGGCTGAAATGTCTGGGTGAGTATTAATTTCAAGAGAATGATAAGATGTATGCCCTTCTTGGCTTGCGATGATCCCTTACAAACTGATCAAACTTTCCAGAATAGGCACTGTGTGGGGTGGTGGTAGGAATACAACACTTCTTTTCTGGGGGAATAAATGCAGTTTCTAAAGATACCTCACTCCTCCTAGGATCAGAATCGAGTCTACTATAGGGTTAAAAAGATTAGGTTATATAGAATGACAGAACACCATTCAGTACTTGCACGGGTTCACCTCTTTCAAAATCTTCCTTTGTTTTATAACGCAGACTGGTCAGAGGAGTACCCTTTATGCATTCAGTCATGGCTCGTGGTTGCTAGATATTTCATCAGTCACAGAAACAACTGAGGAATACTGCCTTTTTATTCTCTAATTTGCGATTTACTTAGATTTCTGGGGATAAAAGTTTGTAGAAGGCAATCTTCTAAATTCGGTAAAGCTAACAAACAAATGGGAGGAAAGAACAACAGACACAAACAAAGGTTTAGAATAAAGAAATAATTGAGGTCAGAGGTATTGTGGAAAAGCTGAGATCAGAGAATGGTCCATATTGAATAAAATCTTTTAATTAGCATGTTTTCTTCTCCAGAAACTCTGTTCTTTCTCACAGCCACGTATTAGATCTTTCCAAGTTCTGGAGTGACAGTTTTATTTTTAGGTATTTATTTTAGTGCCTGGGACTTTAAGCCTCCATTGTCTTTCATGCCATCCCAGAAGAGCTGGACTTCCCCGGTGGTCCTGAAGTCCAAGTGAGTCTGCATCAGTCCCGACCCCACATACCTGGCCCCTCTCTGGGACTGTGTAAGCTTTGAGAGTCTGGAAGGTAGTGATGGCATACATGCTGTAGGTGGACAGGTGGGGTAAGGACAGAGGGGTCCAAGAGAGAGAAGAAGTGGACACTGTTCATAGCCAAGTAGACACAACACTGGCCGCCTAAAATTTCCATTGCCCTTATATTTTAGAACATTTAGAACTGCTAAAAAATGAGAACTCCCACTGAATCCTCGCTTTCATGAAAAAATTAAAATGAAATAGTGGTTGGACACTGAGTTAACACGTTGGTTAACGTGGCTTTCAAACTAAAATTACTCTTTCAATTCCAAATCACCAAGCAGAGCTTCTCACCTTTTATCCTTAGAAGGAAGTAAATGTGTCACAGCAAACAATTTTGATCTATGCGTTTGGTTGACATTTACAGGCTAGGCACTGTTACCCAGCAGCAAGTAACAGACATTGCTCCTGCCCTCAGGAAGCTTTACATCTTGTGAACTAAACTCAGAGAATAAAACTGAATGGCAGAGGCTAAAATCCATAAACTTTTCCCCATGTATTCAGAGTCCCAGCTGCCAAAACTCATTTAATTTAGGGCAAGAAAAGAGAAGAAACGATCCACATGTGTGTCTCGTGAAGATTTAATAATTTCACTCAAAAAGTTTTCTAAAGCAAATGTATGTGTTTGGTCATATCTTACAGTATATTAGTAATGATAAGTCATGTTTTTGTTACTAACACTATCACTTTCTGCATGAGGAACCCGAGACTCAGAGACATTTCAGTGACCAGGTCACACTAGACCCAGAAATAAAAGAGCAGGAATCAGCGCCTTCCTATGCCACACACCCTATTTCCTTTCTCTCATAAAATCAGTCTCGCCAGAATTGGCAGGAGACAAGAAATCCAGCATAGCTAGTCTGCTCTGACGTGAGTCAAAGAAAAATCTACAAGTCCTAACTTTATTATTCTGTCAAGGCAAAGAATTTCAGAGGTTGTTGTAGACATTGGTATTTTGGTGTTTGGGATCTAGCAACGACACGAGGGAATAAGGGAGGGAGGAAAAACATGGAGCATGTTGACTAATTTCATGGGGGTATGGTCTTTTATAATAGAATCCCAAGATTAATGATGAGCTGTGTGTTGAAATAAGAGAATTACTGCATTCTTGTTTTGCTAACTGTGAGGAATAAGATTAGAACAACATTTGTGAAACTACAAATCATAGAAGTGCATTAAAGTGCATGTTTTTCCTTATAGAAGCTTGAATGATTGACTATTGGACCAAGCAGCAAATCTCAGCATGCCTCTAACGTTTACTAATTACTAAGTGTAGTTAGGACAACAAAGAAACCTGAAAATACTAGGGAGTACCATTAAACAAACGGAGGCTGTTCCAAAGCCAGGTGCTGAGTTTCCTCTGCTTTTTAAGTCTCCCGTTCATAATCTATATTATTCCTTAAATGGTTTTTTTTTTTTTTTAGAGAGCCCATGTGCTCAGACTTTCCTTTTCAAAAGGAGTGATATAAATTCTGATTTATCTTTTCTTTCTTACAGGCTTGTCATTAAAACATCACCAATGGACTGCAATGTTGGCATCACCTGGCAGTGGGGAAAAAATGTAGGACCTCAGGCCCCAGCCAGACCTACTGAGTCACAGTCTGCATTTTTATAAGATCCCCATGTGGTTGCAAACACAGTATGGTTTGGCCAAAACCAATCTTTCAGGACATCAGAACAATTATATGCAAATTAGTTGCATAAGGAAGCTAAGGGTGACTTACACATCTAATAGTACAAATGACTTGGACTCTTAGAACTTTGTACAGGCTGACATGTCACATTTTGTTTATATTTATGACTTATTTTTTCCTCTTGAGTTTCAAATATCTCAAGTCCCAGTAAGGAGAATACGGTCTAATTTCTAATTGGTCCATCGAATCACACTTCCCATGAAGACGTACACATAGGCAAACATTGCATTAACTAAAACTCATCTCAGGTGGGTTCTGCGCTTATGGATGGGACCAGTCCACATGCTCTCATACAATTGCAAACATAAAGTAAAAGACTTTCAGTACTGATGCTCTAAAATTGAAGTGGTTGTTCTTCCTGAGCATGACAGGAGCCCCATGGAGAGCAGTTATGGCTTCAGCCACCCCACCTCATCCTGCCTGGCATTTTTGTTGACCCCCAGGCTACAGAAACAGAAAGAGACTTCTCTAGATTTCCGGGGATGCTGTGTAGCGTGTACCAATTCTTCCCCCATCATCCCCTATGCTGGTTTCCTGGCTTTAGCACTCACATCTCTGTCTCTAAGTAGGTTTCCCTGTTATTGTCTTTTTAAGACCCCTTCATGTGAACACTTCTTATGCACAGCACTCAGAAACACTAGAAGCAGCGTAGTGATTGGATGAAAGAGGGAAGACCGTCCATTGCTTTGTTAAGATCCTCAGGCACACTGTGTCTCCATTCACCATCATGGGAAACCAGAAGGGTAAGTAGTGTCTGTTTTCATTTTCTGGGAGGCAGTGGAAAAGTTCAGTGAGTTAGTTGCATCAGATGAAGACTCTTAATATTGCCATTGTTATTGTCCTTCTAGTCTGAATGGAAACATATGGGCTAGTGGAACTTAAGTGCATCCAGAATGCCAGCTATACTGAGGACTTTAAGATCTAGATGTGGAGGCATGGTTCTCAACCCCGGCTGCACATTAAAATCACCTGGGGAGCTTCTAGTATGCACTAGTGCTGTGGCCCCACTGTATTTGGACTTAATTGTTCAGGGATGCGAATCTGCCATTGGTCTCATGCAGACATGTATGTCTGTATATATACCTCAAAATATATTTGTAGATACACACACATATATGTATTCATATTCATACATCGTATATCATTATCTCATTACTTCCATATAGAGCTTAAATACAGCGCAAACAGACACAATGATAGCTATTTATTTGCGTCAGAACTCAGAACTGTTTATTCTTAATTTTTCATAAAAACTGTCATGTTTTAAAACTGCATAAAATTTGGTATGGTGACTTAGCTCTTAGGTTTCTGAAATTACAGGGTACAGTTTACAAAGAGTTTCTCAATCTGGGTGACCATTCTGCTCCACTATTACGCTATTTAAAAATTCAATAAAAAAGGTAACAATGTTCCATGTAAACTAATGGATGTGTTTATGTTATGTGATTCAGATTATCGAGAGCATTTTAGTTTCCAGTTGGATACTTGGCATCAAGTCAGACGCAGAAATCGGTTTCGAAGTTAAAATCCATGCCGTTGCAGTGAGTTGACTGATTTACTCGTTACAGGTAGGTGAAATCTGCAAAAAGTATTTACAACCATGTAGCAAGAGAATCAATCCCCTTTCTAAGATAATTTTTAACCCACAAATACATTTATGTTCACTATGTCACTCATCCGTCTTTAAAGCCTCTGAGCGCTGCCTTATGTTGGTTTTAGTGTTGCAGCAACTCGGGCTGTGAGAAGCTGTCAGTCAGCCGGGGCAACGAGCCGGCTGAGTCAGGGTTGGAGTCTGGATACTCTGGCCCCGAGTTCAGTGCTCCTCACGTTACTCATTGCTGCTGCCAGCCTGTTCCAGCAACATCTCTAACCAGGGACGCAAAAGCCAAGCCGTGGTCTTGCACTTGGCATGATTTCTAAAGTACTATTTGTTTCAGCTCATGCACGCTGCGATCCATGTTGTCCTTAACAGAAAAACCAAATGCAGGAGTCCCCCTCTTTGTCCCCTTTAGGGAATATTCCATCTGATATTACTTAAACTGGCGAGTGATAAGGCTTACTGGACATGCTGAAAAACGACAGCAGGGATTTTGCTACGGAAACAAAATACATATTGGCAGAAATTTAGCATTTGGTAAAGAACAGCTTGAGTTCCTTCCATCTGCCACACTGATTTTCTTCACACTTAACCAAAATCATAAAGCAACCCCAGCACAGAGCAGATGAAATATGGAAACAAGTGTGAAGAGAACAGGTCAAAGGGGCCCAGTGACTCAGAGATTAGCCACTGGCGTCTCACTTCTGGGATCCAGGACGTCGTGAAAAGTTCCCCGTTGCACTTCATAAACCCACCAAAGATTTAATGCCCCCTGTCAGCATTCAGACTATTGCTGTAAGGAGGCTGGGCCACGACCAAGCCTAAAAATGAAATACACCCCTGCTATTTATGTCCCTCTGGTTTACACACTGGGACACTAGGAGCAGATCTGTGTTCAAAGCCCCGTAGCACAGGCTTGTTTCCTTACGATAATACAGTATTTTTTCCTATCATAAATTCTAGTCTTCTCTGTAAAAACAATTCTTAGAAAAATATTCTATCTTGAAAGAAAATCATAAAGAATGTGTAAGGAATGTAGAATTTTGGACTTTAAATGTTTTCAGAATCCAGACAGATGTACCCTTTGACCAAATTATGCAATGGTAATTGATGTTTAATTATTTTAGAAATGTTTCTCTTTGAACAAATGCATACTATTTTGTGGTCATGTCTAGAATTCTTTTTTTTTAATCCCAAGAAACAACTTGGTCTAAAGTATTGTGAGTTTTTAATGACTTACGCTTCTGTAAATTTTGTTGGTATACAAAGTGGATCACTGTTTGGATATGCATAAACTTATAGAAAAGTAGTTTGGGGCAGTGTTCATTGTGAGTGAGTTGAATAAGAGGATATGTTAACCGCACTTTAATAAGAAAAAGATGGTTGGATGTCCATGGGCTTTTCGGAAACTCTTCATCACTCCTCAAGTGTTACTGTCTAGTGACCACTAGCATTATGATACTTCTAGCAAGCAATAATGCTCAGGATATCTCATTGGCTTCACGATCTGTATTGTCCTCAAGATTGTGGACCTCTCTGTAAGTCACAAGTCATTTTGTATGCTGAGTGGATAGTACTGATTAGAAGACAGATCCTTTATACCGAAGGAGTGTAAGTTATCAAGATTGTGAGCAGAAATAGAGTATAAGAAGTCAGTGAGCTCAAGGAAACAAGAACAGGCCAATGGAATCTTGAGGCTAAACAGGCAAAATAAGAAGGGGAAACTGTGGAATGTTTATATTTCTGCAATCACAAAAGTGAGATGAGCCAAAAACATAAGCGAGAATTTAACCAAATAGAGTTAAAATCTGATTACTGATGATGGTACACATGTAGGATTTCTGGTTGTGTTGCAAATAAGATGTGCACTTTTATGCAAATGAAATCGCCATGGAAATAAAGCATGCAAACAAAAGGAAGAATGATTGGAGTAATTGGGAAGAGTAATTGGGGGAAGGCCCAGGAGGTGGTGAGAAGGATTTGCACCACCACATGATTAGATTAAATTGTCTTGGACTTGTGTGGCAATAAGAACTTCTAGGTAAGGCATTTTACCAGTTGTTCTTCCTGTGACCTTAGTCAAAGTCAAAATGAGTAGTAAAACCATGTAGCTTCATTTCCTCATGGTTTCACCTGTTTCAGAAATTCACATTACTGAAGTGGTGCCTGGGTGGCTCACTGGGTTAAGTGTCTGCCTTTGGCTCAGGTCATGATATCAGGGTCCTGGGATCAAGTCCCACATCAGGGTCCTTGCTCAGCAGGGAGTCTGCTACTCCCTCTGCCTCTGCTCCTCTCCCTGCTCATGCTATCTCCCTGACAGATAAATAAAATCTTTTTTAAAAAATTTCACACACTGAAGAAACTGGGGAAAAGGTTGAAACACATTCTCCTGGCTTTTAGGCACTGGAGTAGTAATGGCCGTAATTAAAGTTTGTGCTCTCCCTGATCCTATGTACCTTATGGTGGTTTCCTCAGAAGGGATAATGGTTAGAGACAAGAAGGTCACCACATTGAACATAATTTCTTTACAGTAATTGATGTACACCTAATAGTATATTCTACCTGAAACATTATTGTAACTTGGAAACACTCTACATTGAAAGGGTGGTAGGGTGTAGCAGACTGGTTTAGGCGCAGGGTGCGTTGCCCTCGGTTTCACCCATTTGAACAAACAGATCATCTGCCTCACCCTGCTAATCTGTAACTTAGACTGGATTCATTTTAGAACTTGTCTGGATCTGTATTGTCTGCATCTTACCAACACAATAAGGAAGGGCCTCATTGTGATAATTAAACTTGCCCATCACTACAACTAAGCCACTCTTAATAAATCACTTTGAGTGTAATATTCTCATAGCACAGTTATCAGTAACGCCATCTTTATGCAATACTAGAAAAGACCAATTGCCTCATCCTTTATTGTCCTCAGCAAAAGCGCCCATCCTCCTTTGATCTTTTCTTAAATGCAAGTTCTAGACTTTAAGTGTCACGATCTAATCAAAATGATCATTAAAAAAGAAGGCGTTTTTTAAACGGGCAATTCTACCTTTCAGTATTTTTTGACATTAGAAAAATTTTTAACTGTGGTCAAATACGCACAACTTAAAATTTTCCATGTTATTAAATGTACAGCTCAGTAGTCAGGCATATTCACATTGTTGTACAACTGAACTCCAAAACTTTGGAATCTTGCAATACTGAAACTCTAAATTCATTTAACAACTTTCATTTCCTCTTTCTCTCAGTCCCTGGCAACCACCATTTTACTTTCTGTTTCTCTGAACTTGACTATTCTATGTACCTCATGAAAGTGGAATTATACAGTATTTGTCTTTTTGTGACTGCCTTGCTTCACTTAGCATAATGTCCCCAAGATTCATGCATGTTGTGGTATATATCAGAATGTCTGTCCCTTTAAGGATGAGTAATATTTCATTCTATTTTATACTACATTTTGTACATTTTATACTACATTGGTCTGTTAATGGACAGCTGAGTTGCTTCTCCCCTTTGAACATGGTGAGTAATGTTTCTCTGAATGTGCAGTTATCTCCTTTAGACTTTAAGCATCTTTTAAATATATTGGTTCCCTAATTGTATAATAAGATAGAAGAGTATTTCTACTTCTGATTTCTAACTGACTTCTTACTGAAGTCACTGGTCATCATGCTAAGGATACAGGTTTCCAGGGTTAAGTTTGTAAATTGTCTTAGTCATTCTATGCCTTTTATCTGTACCAATACAGTTTCAATAAGTCATTTGAAGCAACACAGCCAGCCCCATCTCCCTATCCCTTTCAATCTTCTATTCCTTTCCCCACCTGATGTAGAGATGCTGGTGTCCAAGGAAATGGGGCCATGTAGAGAAGGGGACCAGTGATGGTGGGCAAAGGGGGCAGTCTGAGCAGTTGAGAGACTCCTCACACTGAACAAAGAGTTAATTAAACAAACTGCTGAAAATGATGAGAACCAGATTTTTCACTGTCTTGGAAGAGATTTACAGATCTGGAAAGGGGAAAAGCTAAAAATAACCTTAAGATATTGGTTTTAAAATGAAAATGTCAGAAGAAATTTATGTCTGTGTATATACATACTTATATATGTTGAAATGCATACATACAAACAGAAATGGTTATAGATTTATGTCTATTCATGTGCATATATGGATATATATGTGTATATGTACATATGTAAATTATCTACCTTTGTCAGTTTTAAAGCAATGATACCAAGAGCAATGAATACACTGAACATCCAAACTTTGGATTCTAAATACTATCTTTCACTGAAAGGAGTCATAGATTTGGGCATAAATAGATAATTCTGAAGCTGGGTCAGGGAAAGTATATAATTACCTTGGAACAATTTATGCCGGGAAGTAAGGAAATGCATGTGGAATGATGAGGACATATCAAAAGGACAAGGACACGTGCCCTCTGAATAGTGTAGGTCTATTTGGTCTCAATAGTCTAGGTCTATAGTCTATCTGGACTGTAACTCATTGAATAAAACAGAAATTCTTGAAACCCTACGAATATGAAGAAACAAATAAGGGAGAATGGGAGGCTTTTTCTGACAATGACATGCCAACTAAGAACTGTAGGGAAAATGATTAAAACAGGTAGTAACCATTTGGTTATGATCAAAGTGGTAATTAGGATATCATCATGAGTCGCCTCTAGATGCTAAGTGGTGATTTGAGGTTTGCTGAGAAGTGTAGTGTAAAAATATTCTTCCACAAACTACAAATCAAATAAAAAAGGGGGAAATAGCAACTTACAGTGGGAGAGATCTGATAGGCTCAAACTTGACAAAAAGACTAGGGCAAACTCATGAATTGAAAGTTAAACTCACAGCAGTGGGCTTCCTGACATGATGCACTAGGAAAGGCACAGCCCCATCTCTGTAGAATTCCTGGCAAGAATGCAAGACCTAAGTCTGGTCCCAAAGGTGGTCAGATAACCAGGTTGAGGTCATCCTACAGAATGAAACTTGTACCCTTGAAAAACGTCTAGTCTGTGAGAGACAGGGTAATATTAAAGAACTCTTCAGATCAAGGGAGCCTGATGCAACATGACAACTAAATGCAATCGATGTGCTCATACAGATCTTGGACAATATGGAAAAGAGGCATTTTGGAGACCAGTAATGAAATTTGAAACGTGTTTGTGGATTGGATGCTCGTGTTGCTTTCCTGATTGGAAGGATTGGATGGTGGTAATATAAGCAAGATTTCCTGAATTTGACTTCTGGCTGGAGTCTTTCATGCCACTTCTAGGTTGGGCACATTACATAACCTCTCTTCTTAAGCTCTGACTTTCTCATGTGAAGAATTCAGGCAGCAGGGTTATTGCAAAGATTAAATGAGATAATACACATAATGCTCTTAGGATGTTATACAGCCAAGTATATTTGGCTGTCAGCATGTTCTTATTCTCTCCCTCCTTATTCTCAGGACATTTCTCTCTCTCTCCCTTAAGACACTGTGGTCTTCTTGGACCAAATGGCACTTTTAGTTTTCTTATATGTAGCATGTTACACAAGGTCTGGCCCTTACCAGGGACTAATCTATCTTATCAGAATATGTTGACTGATCACTGATTGATATATTCCGCTGGGGAGAGCTGACACACCATGATGATTATGCAGAACATGAAAGCAAAATTACACTGGAGATTGTTTCAATTTTTGTTCTGAATCTTGGTCCATTTAGAATCATAAGGGAAATCACAGAAAAATAAGATTTTCTGTACGCCATTCTTTTGCCTACCTTTCAGATCCCTGACAAAAAAATGTCACAAGGGCAACCTTTCCTGAAAACATTTGGCACTTTTGTCTCTCGTGTGGCTGGAAACCAACAGCAAAAAATTTTCTTTTAAAAAAAATCTCCTCTGGGGGTGCCTGCCTGGGTGGCTCAGTGGGTTAAGGCCTCTGCCTTCAGCTCAGGTCATGATCCCAGAGTTCTGGGATTGAGCCCCACATCTGGTTCTCTGCTTAGCAGGGAGCCTGCTTCCTCCACTCTCTCTGCCTGCCTCTCTGCCTACTTGTGATCTCTGTCTGTCAAATAAACAAATAAAATCTTTTAAAAAAATATCTCCTCTTCACTTAGTGTAAAGACATACATTTTAGTTTAGAGCAAAAGATAAGAAGGTTTAAAGTAATGGTGCCATTGGAAGTTTTTGAGATCACCTGAATTCTACTTTAATAACAAATTACTTGTAAAAGGAGCCGCTGGAAAATAAATCTCAGTTCAATAGGATTTACTTAAAAATTTTAAATGAAAATAAAGTAAACCAATGGAATAGTAATGTCCCTCATCCTGCTTTTGCACTCTCTTCCCAAAAAACAAACTGGAAACTAGCAAAGCCACTCCATTCTGATTTAGACCACAGGATTGTTCAATGTCCCCTTTTAGGTAGACCTTGTCAATTACTTGTGATTCAAATGATCTTACTTTAAATAAAACTATATTAAGCAATTTGATGTTATCTGAAATTTTTGAATACATGAAAATCAAGCAGCATTAAAAACATTTAAATTTGAATATCAGAACTACTCTACACAAAAACAAACAAAATTGTGGAGCAGTAACGGATGGCTTGGTGCTTCAATTGCTTTGGATCTTTGTGGGAAAGCTATTCTGAATAAAATAAACACAAAGGGTTTTCGTATAAATTCTCAACTTGAAACAAACCACTTCACCACCCACTGGCCAAAAGCAGATTACAAATGCTGACACACTGAGCATTCGATAGCATCTCTTTCTGCTATCATGCAGATATGTTAGTCTAACTGTTTTTAAGTGAGGAAAAGAAGTCTCAGAAGCAGTCAAGATTTAGATTAAATTGGGAAGAAAACCATTTCTCTGGAAGAGTCTGCAGTTTTGAGGACTCTTGAAATTAACGTGATTCTGTACATATTTAGCATGCATACAACTCCTCTATTTTGTGGAAGATTTTTGGAGGGTAGAAGACTATATTTTAATTTTTCCATTCTTATATTCTTCAAGTGGAGAAATTTCCTTTTTGTTGATTAATACAAGAAGGGCGCATGTAGAACATCATTTGATAGCTGAGATGCTCTTTTAGGCCTCTCTCCTCAGAGCCTGTATGGATTATGTAGTAAGGGAGAGTGAACCCTTGGCCAGGCGTTAAGAGCAAGGTACTAGTCCCAGCTTCACCACTAATGCATTTTGGGAGACTTAGCTGGTCCCTACACCTCCTTAGAGAGTCTCAGTTTCCTTCTATAATGAAAGGGAGGGAATCTTGGTAGACCCTCAGGACCCATCGCTGGGCAAGTTTTAATATTCAGTCTTCAAAGACTCATCTGCACCATTCATTGCTTTTCATTTTCAGGGATACAGATGTAGTGTGGTGTTTTCTTAAGTCTTTGATTATGACATTTACCATATTCTTTTGCAGTAGTTCAGTGTAGGTCCCCTCAGACAAACCAGGAACTTGGGAACGAAAACAATGCCCTTTCTACTTTTACACTCTTACAGCCTGCAAGCGACATGATGTGTAAACAGAGCTCAGGTTTTAAAGTTAGAGAGACTTGGGTTTAAATCCTGGCATTACCCTGCCATGGTCACAGCAGACACACTCCAAATTTTAATGACTACACAATTTAGAGAGGAATGGGCAAGATCAAGGGAACCAAAGAATTCTAAGGCAGCTTGGGACTACTACCAGCAGGAAACCATTATTATCTTTTGGCCAGGAAAGCAAAAGAAAGTGAGTGGTATTTTCCCAGAACCCTGAGAGAACTTGAGGTCCTAGATAAAGGATCCCAACAGGACCTGAAATTGTAGGGAAGTACAGTAATGCCAAAACCATTGTGAGACAGAGGAGAGCCATGGGAATAAATATCCTACATAGTTTCTCTTCTCACCTTTTGATCTGCTAGTGCCTTCAATTGGCTGAACCCAATGGGTTCAGCAGCCAGAGGGCAAGGGAATTGGGTGATGAGATGTGTAGAATTCAGATTCTCAGGGCACAGGGGAAGGCAGAAAAAGATGGAGAAGAGAATTACGTGGAAAATGGAGTGTAATAGCCTCCTAGATTTCAAATCGTGGGGACATTTATAAATCAATAAACCCAAGTTTATAGTAAAACACTGATGGTACTATCTCTCAAAGCAGTGTAATAATTAAAAAAGAAAATACAAAAGTAGCTACACTGTGGAGATGCTCGATAAATAAATACCACTTCCATTTACTTGTTGAATCAATAGACAAACAGATGAGTAATATGGGGCAGACCAACTTGGCTTCTGTGGGCTTGCCACAGTGGAGCTGTTAGCCTACACACAGCACGATGCTCTCGGCGATCATATCGCCGCAGTGTTCTCTGAATAGAGAATGCACTGGTCTTCTACAGGAAAAACTTGAACCTCATGAATATGGAGTGGAGCTATTATCAGCATGACTTGTGATAACACAGGCAGCCCAGTTATACTGTCAGTCAGTTGCACTGTTTACACACTATGACTTGCCTAGGGACTACTTCCTGCCTAAAAGCTCTGCCTTGTTTTTTGAAGTCTTTTTATTAATTGCTAGACATTCAACACAGTAACTAATGAAAGAAAAAAAAAGTGTCATGATCAAATTGGGCATCACTGTCTAATTAAAAGGAATAGTTGTATAGAGAGAAGATGTTGAGCAACATGAAGGAAAGGCTTTGGCCCTGCTGATGGAGGCAAGGACATGAAAACTTTTATAGGAGAATCAGCTCCATTGAAAAAGGTTTATACAATGAGCATTTCTCAGCTAAATTACTGGTCCATAATTCTAGTAATGTCTCAAAAATCTTTCTTTTTTGAAGTTTTTATTAATTAAAAATAAAAGCACAATGATCCGGAATTATGCAGTAAACATTTCTAAACCAGAGATTCTAGGTGCCTTGATCACTCAGAGTTGAGTAGATTCAGAAGGTTGCCTTATACTAACCAAGTCCAGATGAGACTGGTAGATAAACCAAAAAGCCATTTAAAAATCTGTAACACATAAATTTATAAGATAATTAAGAAACGTTGCAGAGTACTGCAATAGCTGTCAGCATTATGCCTTCCATTTTGGTTAGCTCTTTCAGGGCCAGTAAGAAATGAAGGTGAATGTTTCCTCTAATGGCCCTTTGTTGAGCAAGGAATCAGAGCAAGGACAGTGAGATGAGCAATTGATGACAACCACTTACAACTGTTTTGTGTGCTATACCTTCAAATGGTACCTGGCTCTCTCCAGTTTTTGAAATTCTGCCCCTGGTCTCTCAAAAGTGCTGGCTTAAAACTGATCCACTTTGGGTTCGTGACCAGCACTCCATGCACAACAGCAAACACATTCTATCTTCACATGGATAATGCCTTTGTTTCAGATCCAGATACAGTAATACGGTTCTGTATCCCTGCTCTTCCAGCTTTGGGCCTGGATGACACTCTCTCTTGAGATGCCTTCTGTAGGGGCACCTGGGTGGCTCAGGGGTTAAGCCTCTGCTTTCGGCTCAGGTCATGATCCCAGGGTCCTGGGATTGAGCCCCGCATTGGGCTCCCTGCTTGTCAGGGAACCTGCTTCCCCTTCTCTCTCTCTGTCTGCCTCTCTGCTTGCTTATGATCTCTGTCTGTCAAATAAATAAATTTAAAAAAAAAAAAGAGAGATGCCTTCTGTAGATGCCTGATTTCACACTCTATGTGGTTGGTGTATTAGTTAAAGTCATGGGGCTGTAGGTGGTTCCTCTTTTATTCCAGAGTTCCACGTCCAATATTACAAAATAAAGATAAGGAAGTACTAGATAACATGAGAAAAAATATTAGCCTTTCTGTTATCAACAATTTCTAGACACTCATTTTGGAAAAGAAAAATCTAAGAAATACATGCATGTTAGCTAATAATAATTAAATGTATTCACTTATTTTAAGTTAATAAATTGAATAACAATACACTGTAAAGTAGTAAATGCAGACTTTATGACTTATGAGTAGTTTTAATAGAACCTTTTAGAGATTACTATTCTTGCTTTTTTAAAATGAGCATTGTAAAGATGAATTAAACCAGTCAGTTTTACAGTGCAATTTCATACTTCAATTATGTATTTACATGTATACTTATTTATATTATATTTATGCAGTTAGCCATTATATGGGTTTAAGAAAATTTCCCATTTTCCCCATATAAAAATGTGTGGAATTCCATTTCTTTTACAGATTTGAAAATACTTCATTAGGATCAATGTCATTTTGAAAGTGTTATTAAACTTAATTTCTGATTGCTTGCTTTTGTCTTTAATACCATTAATAGCCTCATAATTTAACACAGCCCTAGACCATCACCTGCAGCTCATTATAAACCCATTAAAGAGGCCCTGTTCCACGGCAGAAGTTCCTTCTAGGGAGGTCTGGCGCACTTAGATAAATTTTCTATCATTCTCTGTTTTTTTGTTTTTTTGTCAAGCGTCGGAGGACTCATTTTGCAAAAGGGTATCATTTACTAAGTTTTTCTCTAATGTAATAGTTCTAGGAACACACGTATATTCACCACAATTACCACTGGTTCCCTACAAATTATTTATTGATGGGATCACATGAATTTGAATTCCTTATCGAAGAGAATTGCCAAATAAAGAAGAGAGATGGAGGTTTTGATATCTCCTTTTTCATCTGTCTATAACTTAGTGCTGTTACTTTATATGGTATGATATTAAATTCTTCAACATATACACTGTAGATTTGAAACAGAAATATGAGAAGGAACTATGAACCAACCAAGGAGAAACAGGTGGGGTGACCTACTTTGCATTTTGCATGGATGAAAAGACATAAAATTTATTTTTTCTTGTCTCAGGGATTTGTATTCCCAAAATTGAAAACAGTTTAAAATAGGAAAAGTGTGAGCTTATTAGCACAGCAATACTCTCTAAATTCTCACTCCCTGGTGAAGGTAGACGAGTGCTAATTAATCAATTGCTCAATTAGGAGAGGCTCTTAAGTGCACATTTGTCCTGGGAAAATATAAGCAGCTGATGATCTGTCTTAAGAAATAAGCATCTTAAAGAAATTATGTTGGAAGTGGCATATTTGGAGTACAATCTTCCAGATAAAAATTGTGTTTATGATTTGAGATATTTAATCACTTGAAATCTTTCAGTTTGAAGATGAACTTTCTTCAGTTAGATAATATTATACATAGGGGAAAAAAGCATAGTTTATGCTTATATACTTATTCATTCATTCTGGTAATTATTTATTGAGTGTCTGTATATCTTCATATAGTTTTGTGAGGCATTGATAATACATTAAATGCTTAGAGATTGTGATGAAAAGGAAAGAGACAAATATCTAGACAAATAATGTCATCTGAGAAAAATTTAACTTCCATAGCATAAGTATAATAATTGATATGTCCACATGTTTTTAATGACCTTTTTAATATGTGGGGTGTGTGTTAAGGATGGAGGATACATACACCTTGATCACAGAGCACAAGTTGGGGAGTTCATAGCAAGTGAGGCTGCACAGAAAGGAAAGACTAGGTCACCAGAAGACCTTGCGGGTTATGTGTAGAAATTTAAACTTTATGATGGGAAACAGTAAATGGTTTTGAGTTATGAATTAATATGGACAGCCCCAGTTTTGAGAATAAGTCTGAGATTAGCATGGAGGAATAAGAAGAATAAGACCAAAGACAGAGACAATAGGTATAAGGAAATCACAGCAAAACCTCTAAGAAGAGAATCTGCAGACGTAAACCAGAATCCTGGACCTCCCATTCACTAGCTGTGTTATACCATGAATCAGTGAACCTTCCCTAATTGCAGTTTTCTAATCCATAAAAGACTATAAGAACATATAGCAATTCTATGGATATGAACTCAAGCTCATTGGACTCCTTTAAGTACAGTGTTGTGGCTCGTGGCTCATATAGCTAGACAGAGGGGCCCGGGGAACCTGCCTGTGCCTGATCTCCTTTCTTGACTCTCACTTTTCCTCTGGCTCACTGTCATGCTTTCTCCAACATTCGACCTTCTGCTTGAGGCCTCCCCCTCTTTATAGCCACTTTGCAAAGAAACTGGTTAGACTACATGTTGGCTTTTCGTGTTGGCACCTCTTTCTTTTGGTTCTCCCTTTGTCCCCTGATAGATGGCCACCCCCCAGCCAGCTCTGCCCCAAGAACCAACCCAGCTCTGCAAAGTCCCCATATTGATCTGTTTGTTGGGAGTCCAGAAACAATGACAACTAAATGGAAACTAAAATAATACTTTAATGTTATTTTTATTAGTCATATTACAAAGTCTAGAAGAAGAAAAGTACATAAAAGTTAGAGATTTTCCCGAGTTCATTAAGTAATGCTAACAAATGTCAGACAACCAACATCAATCAGCTGCTCAAATTAATTACACAAAACATCATGACCAAATAAAGATTTTTTCGTAAGTATAGCTTTTTGTGACACTCTTTAGAATTTTATTAAAATTCAGTATCCTGCCTTGAAAATCTCATTTGCCATCTCCCTTTTTCCTTTTGATGTTTAGCCAATTGCTTACCAACCAGGCCGGCTGTAGTATAACTCATAATCAGTAAAATAATTGAATACTTGGCATATGTCTGCATTGCAAGTAGGTATTTTATACCCACTTCTGGTATTTCCTTCCAGGGAGGAGAAGCTCAATCAGCCTAACATTTCTGACTTTCCTCTACCTCTCTACATACTACACTTTGCACAGAATCACATCAGCAGCAAAATGAAATTAAAATTGGTAAAAATTTCCAATGAATGGATTTTAAGACTAATGACCCAGCATCCAGTACATATGAAATATGAAAGAAATGTGTCAAGTAGAGATCAAAACCAAGGACAAAAGTAAGGGAAGTAAATAGGTATTCACTCAGCAGGAGGATGACGCCCTGCCAAATATCAACTCATACTCTGGAATTACTATGAATGTGTTCGGTGATGTCACATGTGCCCCTGCCATGAAGCAAGGGGTTCCTCTGCATAGGTGAGGTGACAGGGAAGGATCAGGGACCAGTGTGGCAAGCTCAGCTACATCTCTTGGGATCATGCTACGTGCTCAACACTGTACTGTGTGGCTAGGAATGCAAAGAAGATTGGTCATTTGTGTTTTTAAATTCTACTAAGAAGAAAAAAAAACAATTTGAAGTCCTGACAAGTTTGTTTTTTTTTTTTTATTTTCTCCTCTTTAATTGCACATGAGGCTGTAAATAATTTGAAACAGCAACATCTACACATTCAGAGCTAAGATGAGTTGTGATGTAGTGCTGACTGTGGCAAAAAGTAGAGATGGATGAACTTACCCAGCAAGTAGGCACTCCTTTGGTTCTATAAACAAATGAGATAGATTTTTTAGTTAATATTACGTTCCCTCCTAATAATTTCCCAATACTTTCACTTGCTTTTTGCCATGTATTTAAAATCACTAATTATCACTTTCTAATCCCATATTAACTCAAATCTCTGATTTTCAAGCTTGTACAACAAAAATAACATGTACACCAACAATAAATTATGAGTTATAGAGTATTTATATTTGTGTAAGGAACTCAGGAAATGAAATGAAGATGGCATATGGAATAAGTCAATGACTATTAAAGCTCATTTTGAAGAAGTAAATATTAAGCAATAATTTTGGCCATTTGGTCAAGCTGAACTACATGGGCCTACATAATTACTAAATGTGATGACAGACATCGTGGGCAGAGAGTGAAAAGTGGATTGGCCATGGGTAAGGAATACTACATGGCTGATGACACAAATCTCCCCTTCTTGAGGCTTCAAAGAACAAGGTTGGTGCCATAATGTGATGGAGCTGAGCTTGCACATGGCTACTAAGTAATGCCAGCTGTGAGGATTAGAGGGCTATAGGGACACAAAGCAGGGAAGATATTACAAATACCTTGAAAAATTTGTTGGCACAGCTTCCTGCAATCAAACTGCTTATAGAGCATAACTGTCTTAAAAACTGTAAATGTTCCATCACAAAATCCAACACTTTTCATTGATAAGATAAAGTATAATGCAGTGATTTGCACACTTAGAATCCCCTGGAGAGCCTTTAAAAATACCAAAGTTCAGGTCCCAAGAGATGATGATATCATTGGTCAGGGATGGGGCTCAGGCATTGGTATTTTTAAGCTCCCCTGGAGATTTGAATGTGCAGTCAAAGTTGACAAGCCTTGGATTACTGGTCACCAGCATAAGATCTAGATTCGTAGTCACCAGTATACCCCTGCTTAGCTCCTTTCTAGCTGTGTAACCTTGGGAAACTTATGTGGTGTTAGCTGTCTTTGTCTCTTTTCTGCAGTGTAAATAAAAGAGTACCTGTCTAACGACTCATCTAAAATTCATGGAGTTTGAATCTTATAAAATTTGAGAATTCTAATAAATAAATAAAATCTTTAAAAAAAAAAAAAAAAGGGACGCCTGGGTGGCTCAGTTGGTTAAGCAGCTGCCTTCGGCTCAGGTCATGATCCCAGCATCCTGGGATCGAGTCCCACATCGGGCTCCTTGCTCGTCAGGGAGCCTGCTTCTCCCTCTGCCTCTGCCTGCCATTCTGTCTGCCTGTGCTCGCTCTCTCTCCCTCTCTCTCTCTGACAAATAAATAAATAAAATCTTTAAAAAAAAATAAAATAAAATTTGAGAATTCTGTTTAATAAAAGGAATACACAAAATTGTCAATGAAAACAGGTACAGAAGTGAATTTTGGTGATTCAAATGTAGGAAAGCTAATAGAGTATAGGGATAAGATTATTAGCAGCTTGAATCAGACAGGTTCGAATCTTAGCTCTGTCACAAGCTTGTGAAACCTTGTTAGAAATAACTTTGCACGGAAATAACACCACATAAGCATATCCAACAGAGACCAAGTATAACATCTCAACTCTTCCCCAGCTGGATCCCAAAAAATGTATAAAGGAGCAGAAGCAGAATTTAGAGGGAAAAAGCAACTTTAGACATCAATATGTTCTTTTATATTTTATATAATGTTTACATAGTTAAGTAAGTTATTATACATTATACTTTATTATAAATGTAATCCCGGAAGTTTCTATTTTATTATTTTTACTATTTAATATATTCCCCTAAAGTTGAACATACTCAAATTGTCAGAGAAAAAAAACCAGAATTGGTACAAAGGAATCAGCTTTTTCCATTTTCACATTACGTTTGAGCTTGCAGAACAGATCTCTACCTATCACAAGGATTCCAGGCAGAGGACAATCCTGTGATTCTGTAATTTGCACATACATTTACAACGGTCCTTATGTCCTCCAATGTACATCATTCAGGCATTTGATCTGTACATGGTAAAACTGGGCATGATGGAGGAAATCTTGCAGCTTAAGTAAGAGTAAAGCTGCATATAATGGCCGATAAAACTTCTCCCCTCCTAGGCTCAAAGGGAAAAATGCACCATTCTCTCAATATTTTCTAAAATATAGTATCAGTTGAGTAGATGCCAGCTCAGTGGATCAACATGAATCTCAATGCAAAACTTTGCTTTTTATGCCCCCATTTTTATATATTGACTGTTATCAACTAAGCCAGTATTTTTCAACAACATTAACTGAGCAAATAAATAAGATGGGGTATCTCCACTCATTTCTATAGAAACAAAATAACAACAAATAAATGTTAAATATTTTCCTTCACAAATTTATATACACATATTAGCATAAAAATCCATAGTCTTTCAAAATCCCTTGATCCTTGGGAGGAACAAAATGTTTTTTTTCTTCTTCTTTGTTTTTGTAACTTATTCAGTGCCAAGTTTAGCAGCTCATCTAAACTGTGAAGCCACACTTGAAGTCCAAAAATGTCATAAGCAATGGGATCAAATTAAGAACACGATGGGAAGCAGAATCCTTAGATGAAATCAGAAAGGTTAAGAGTCCATTTCATTGTTTAAACTTGAAGTATGTACTGTTTAATTCTCATTTGAGACTTCCTGAATTCTTGGTGAGAAGATTATTTTTATCATCACTATGTTTCAAGGAAAATTAAAATTATTTCCATTTATAAATTTTAGAACAGGAAAATTGCTGTATTAGAGTCAAGAAACTTCCAAAATCCAGAAGCATTGTCATTCCACTTGATCAGCGAGGAATCAGCTGTAGAGAAAAGTAAAGCATTGCTAAGTAGCAGAACAGCAGTTTACTTGAGGTGGGGCGGGGCGGGGGATGGACTATGTAATTAACTCTCAAAAATAATTCATGGGGACGCCTGGGTGGCTCAGTTGGTTAAGCAGTTGCCTTCGGCTCAGGTCATGATCCCAGCGTCCTGGGATCGAGTCCCACATCAGGCTCCTTGTTCTGTGGGGAGCCTGCTTCTCCCTCTGCCTCTGCCTGCCACTCTGTCTGCCTGTGCTCGCTCTCTCTCTCTCTGACAAATAAATAAATAAAATCTTTAAAAAAAAATAATTCATGAAGCACTCTGGGGAACTTTTACTTCTATTTCTTTTCCCACGTCTGTCCAGATAGCTCTCTGTAAACAATATTCTCTAAAAGGAGGAAGAGCTTTTTATCATAGATTTTAGAGACAATGTGGAAAGGAACAGAAAAAAATTTAAGGGGGAAGTTTTCCATGATGTCCCTGAAACTACATTGATTTTCATGAGACTTTTCAAAAATAAAGATGAATTAAATAAATGCATTAAGGACACATTAGTAACAATTATTTCCCTTTGCTCTTTTTTTCTTTGAGAGCTGAGATTGCAAAAAAAATTTCATTATGTAATTGTGTCTTTCTTGAACCTTGGATTTATCATTTTTCCCCATCTCTGAGGTTGTTATTGTCTTTTAAAGCATATTAACCTTAAAGCGTGTGCTCTCTCCCTCCCTCTCTCTCTCTCTCTCTCTCTCTCTCACACACACACACACACACACACACACACAGCATGTAATGAAATAAAGGGCAAGTAGAAATAAGACAATAACAATAAGATAAAACTGAAAAATTTTCTCATATTTTTCTGTGCTCTCACCACTGTAGTGCTTTTAAAAAAACTGTTTAAAATTTAAAAAGAAAGCCACCAAACAGCATTAGCTTCTGAATTCAATAATCCCATTATATTTAGAAAAAATGACAAATGGAAGATGGGGCTTACACTAGCAGGAAAGGATGAGTTGGAGGCAGAGCAAAGCAGCACAAACTCCCACAGGTGACCTGGAACACAAGGACATGAACAGCATCATGGTGTAATTTAGAATCCAGAAAAGTGGATTGTATAAAAAATGAGTAGAGAATGTGGAACTGATGGTATGACACCTGCTAAGAATGCCTGTGTGGATTCTGTTGCATTTCAAGTGCATTCTAGATCCAAAGCAGTGCACAGTGTGTGTCCCTGTCAGCCTTGGCTGTTCTTTCTTCTGGCTTCTCCTCCAGGGCTTACTCCACTTCTAGCATCCTTTCCAACCCCTTGCCCCATCAAAATTCTACCAGTCTCTCATAAAGCCTTTCTTGATTTTCCCCATTTGTTTATAATCACGGTTTCCTTTGAAACTTCATGGCATTCTTCCCTTAACATATGTAGATCTAATGCATGGTATAGATCTAATGACTCTCCAACCAGATGCAGTCCTTGAGGGCAAAGTTGAAACGTAACCATGTTTTTTTCTGCTGGAGTCTTGTCTCCTATGCTGTGTACGTGCTCAGCAATGGGGTATTTAAGTGAAGGGATTTCCAGAACTACAGTAAGACAACTACGCTCAGAAACATCTATTCTATCATTATGTAGCATAGTATCAGAATAGTTACAACTCATAATCACTCTAGTTGAAAAAAACAGTTGTGCATGGAGGTAATCAGAAGTGATAAAGGCAGGATTGGTGGTGATAAAGAAACTGAACAAAGGGAGGGATTAAAATGATGGATGTATAGGTTAGTTATGCTGGGAAAACTAGTTGTAAGAGAAAACATAGCCACCTTACCTCTTATATCACTTTTTTCTATGTTGACTCAAGTTTCCCTATGATTCAGGAAACTATTTCTTGAGAATCTGGACTTCAGAAATCATGACTCTGTTAAGAGCTTCAGACGTTTGGCTGATAGCGAATTCAGTATCCTGGAATCAGTAGGTTAATTAGTGAGTATCTGTTATTAAAGCTTATCTAATATAGCAGTTGATATAGTTGAGATTTTACTAGTTCAAAACCTTTATTTTTATTAATTTGCCTTCTCTCTGCATATAGAACTATGGTGCTAAGATATGAGTATATTCTTGATCTTTGTCTTTGATGACCTTGCAGTTTGGGAAGATCAAACTGTTTAACAGTAACAAGAAACTGTGAATAGTCAAGTGCAAATGAATTATATAAATAGAGTTGGTTGTAAATTTGTCTCATTTTGAGTGATCAAAAGTCTTAGAGACTATATAACCGAAATCTCTCTTTTTGCAGAGGCAAATGTCAGCTATAAAGAATGACATGTTAAAGGCCACGTAGCTAATGACAGAGTCAGAACTAGAGCCAACTATCATGAGAGGGTAAAACTGTCTTAGACGATGGCAGTCAGGGAAGACTTCATGGCAGAAGTGAAGCCCCAGCACAGCCTGGAAGGTTGGGTAGGAATTGGGGAGTTAGAAAGAAGCAATGCAAAATGGAAAGTAACTAGATATGTTCAGGGAACTATATGCATGACTTTGGGGCTAGAAAAATAATTTATGTTTAATAGTAAAATGGGATAAATTTGGAAACAAAAACAATTCCATAGAATTAGAATTTTCCAAGAATTTTTTTTTTTTAATTCTAACCAAAGCAGTAACATGATTAAAGTCATATTCTTCTTGAAAGTAAGTTTGTCTAAAATCGGGGGAGGGGGAGCTAGTTAAGAGACAGGGAGAAAAGAGGAAAAGACTAGTTAAAAATGATTAGAGTAACACAGGCATTGAAGATGAAGGTTTGTACAAATGGCAGCGAAAAGGGAATAAGGGTTAAGAAAATAATCACTCAGGAAAAATTAGCAGGAACTTCAGAATGTTTGTAAGGAAATGTGGCAGCCCTAAACCACCTGGAGGGTAGATCAGGGTGTAACTTTTCTCTTTCTTTCTTTCTTTCTTTCTTTCTTTTTCTTTTTGAGTAAACGGAGGAGGAGCAGATAAGAGTGGGGTCATGGTAGACTCTGTTTAGTTTGTAGTGATACACTGACTCCCAAATGGAAATGCCCTGTAGGCAATTAGAAATGTGATACTGAAGTTCATGATAGCGGTCAAGATTAAAGAAATAGTTTGGGAATTACACAAATAGAGGTGATAATTGAAACTAAGAGACTTGATAAGCTTCATGTAAAAGAGAAGGCAGGGAATTACAGATCCTATCATTACAGTCTCCTATTAAAAATTCAAAAATTAACTTTAGTTACCTTCAAAGAGACACAGGAAATGAAAAAAAAATATCTATTTATTTTGTATAGCTAATAGACAAATGTTCCTTTTACTAAATTTGACTGAATTTCACACACACACACACACACACACATTCCTAATAAATATACATATATACACATATATATAATTTTTTACAATACCCCTTTGACAACTACTACTACCGTTATTATTACATACTGCTATTATGAATACTATTGATTCTTAAATTAGTGCTTATTGAGGGCCATACATTTTGTAATGTTGATATCAAAAGGATTTAAATTATTATAATCTATTAAAGAATGTTAACTATTGGATCATGCTACAGTGGAGACAAATTTAATATGAGGTTCAGTTCCAGTCAGCACATAAGAAACATAATGCAAAAAGCAAAGTTGGCATATCTCTTAAATGGCCCATAGTAAATACATTTTGCATGTATGTGAGTGCACATATGTGTGTAGAACATGACCTGAGGAAATTATACTCTATGCAATATAGTATACAGATGTATGAAAATGGCTTTCATACTATCTCAATTATTTTGTAGGTATGAATATACTCATTAATTGAATAAATATCTATTGTATACTTATGAAAACCACGTTCCAGTTGAGAGAGAGGGACAGGAAATGATATAATTGAAATATTCATACAGCAAGATAAATTGTGATGACGGTTAGGGAGAAATTACAATAGGGACAGAGATGAGGTATTGTTGGCAAGGGCTGCATTTTAAAATACCATAGTGGGGGGTGGGGTGCGCCTGACTGGTGCATTCATTTAAGCAATAGACTCTTGGTTTCCTTTCAGATCATGATCTCAGGGTCATAGAGACAGAACCCCAGCTCACCTCATGCTAAGCATGGAAGCCTGCTTAATATTTTCTCTTCTCCTCTCTCTGCCCCTCTTGCCTGTGCTCTCTCCCAAATAAATAAATATTAAAATAATAAATAAAATAGGGTGGTCAGGGAAGATCCTGCAAAGAAAGCAACATTTGAAGAAAAATATGGAGAAGGTGAGGGAATGAGTCATAGGAATCTCTAGGACAGCATCTGTCATCAATCTTTAGGGCAAGAATATTTAGGTCATTTTAGAAACCATGACCTTCCTTGGAGCAAGGAGGAGTCACTAAGGGTTTGGGGAAGAGAAGTGGCAGGATCTGACTTGCGCACCCCAGCATCTCTCCAGTGGCTAGGTTCAGAGAATTGTTAAATACAATGACTACCATACCAAACATGGATCCATATATTTATTAAAATCTGTGTAGCTTTGCATAGTGGCAGTATCGTAGCCAATGAGGTTTATCTGAAGTGCAATTATGGCTAATTAAAAGCTATGGAAGAAGAAGAGGAAGAAGGTAAAAGAAGGAGGGGGGAGAAGGAAGAGGTAAAAACTTTTCCATGAAAAAAAAAATGCTGTCCAGGACTTGAAAGCATCATTCTCTTTGGACATACAAAGATAGTGTGGAATGTTCTCTCTGTGCTTAGAGTGTGTGATGCACAGAAACACAAAAAACCTTTCAGTGTAATTCCTAATGAGATCAGGACCTACTCTGAGATGGGCCATTCTCTATGTCCAAGCAGAAGGGGATGTTGGTAGAATCTGTTTACCAACACTAACTTGTCAAGCCACCTTTACCTTGTGAAGAAACCCAGAAAGCTGACATCATCATCAAGCTTGGTCAGATGTGAGTCTGTGCTGCTGAATTAGCACAAGCAGTAAGCATCCAGGTCACTGAGAGAAAACCATAGGTTTTATTGTAGAGGAGAGTTAGGGTAAACAATTGTCATATAGCAACTTGATTTAAGCAAAGCTAGCATTGTGACTTGGTCGAAGTGGAAAAACAACAGACCTGGTTTTCTTCGTACAGCAAAATTGAATAGAGATAAATGGAACAAATTCAGTGTACTTTTTCAATCAGTTTATTTCCCATGCAAGTTTTAATTTGAATGTAATTTGCATGAGTATGTATCTCACTGATGCTGTAAAAGACAAACTACAGATGTGTTTATCAGCAATAACGTTCAGGCTCAGGTTAACAAACTACAGTGCATTTTTGAATCAATGTTTAATTCACGTAACAAAAAATTAATGATGTATTTTCCTATTTCATTTCAGTAATGCTTCAATTATTTCAGTAATAATGTTTCAAAAAATGTTTCAGTAATGAGAAAAAGCCATAGATATTTTTTTTACTTTTCTTGTCTCATTTGAAAAATGTTTAATGTCCCCAAAGAAAGAATATCATGATAGAAGCAGAAATTATTCCTTCAAGCATTTTTGTTAAAAATTTGCAAAAAATCATAAATTTCATGATAAAAAATAAAAAATATAGTGAATCCCTATAGACCCCAAGTATTTCAGGTAATTCGAATTATAAACTCATAGAGTCTTAGACTTCTAGAAGACCTCAAAGCCCACCCACATTCCTATAGTCTGGTGGGTAATATGCTACACATTAGACATATAGAGGGAGTGTAGTTTAGACTATTCAATTACCAAATCAATTTCATCTCAAGACATATCAGAAGATGGGATATTTCTTTTTTTCATTGAATATACATGATTTATTGCTTACCTCTTACACGTTAGACACTGTGTTGGAGCTGGTATTCCAAAGATAAATAAGATGTGATCTCAAGTCCTTCTAGACTAGCTTTTTCAACAGCTTAAATAAAGAGTTATATACACTGAAGTACGTAGGTAACAATTATCTTATTGGACATGGTAAGAATAGTTTTTTCAGAAATCGCCAAACTTCCAATTAACATATTTTCTAGCAATGCAAGAAGACAAAGAACCACCCCAAAAATCTGTAAATACTTCATCTCTAAGAACTGAAGTTTACATTGAAGTTTGATTTTTATATGTTCTTGATAATAAATATAACTGAAGTTTTGACAAGAGGATTTTGAAAGATATAAACTCACATTTCAGTCTAGAGTTTGGGGAACTTTTTCAAATGGGGAAAATAAATTTGGGGGGAGTCTAATGTATGTGCAACTCATTTATTGAACGGACTTGTTCACTCTCTGCCTCAGCTTAGTGTCCACAGGATGATGAACTTCCTGTCCTCCCTTTCCCACCTAACTGCATGTTGTGAACAAATGCTGGGCAAATTTTCTACAAATACCATTCTCTCATCTTCCTCCCAGTTTCAAAAATCCTCCAGTGTTTACTTAAAACTGACAAACTAAACTCCTCTAAAATTTGGCTCTAACCAAACTTCAAACTTCACTCCTCTTCTTTTCTAAAACCTACTTACTGTTCCAACAAGAAGATTTTTGAATTGGTCACTAGACATGGAACATTCATTCTTGATTCTGTCTCTACTCAAGATGAGAGATCAGAGATATATTGTGCTAAAGTTGCCCATGCATGGAGTAAGGAAATGCTTAAATGGCCAGTGTTTGCTTTTAATTTGTTGCTATAGAAATAAGAATTGTTGCCTCTCCATATTTATTTATGTCCTAAATCAGTGTTACATGAAAATAATGACTCAATTAATAACAACAAAGTTTTATGAACGGGAACAAAGCCATAACAATAAAGATAGTAATCTGCACAGTTAAAATAGAAATTTATCTTTAACACTGACAGTCACTGAATGCAAGACTATGGAATACAAACAAAGGGAGGCTTGATTCATCATTGCTAGCCAGGAAGACAAAAGTTATAATTTGGACATCATATGAGTTTATCTCACCATTATGCGAAAGTCAACTTTTTTCCTTATTGAAAATGCTCACCTCCAGGTCTTCTGGGCATTTAGAGCCTGTGTCTCCACTCCATGGCCATTCCCCACTGGGATTTCTGCTATATCCTGAAATTTGAGAGTACCTTGTGCCTAGACAAGTCTATCAGTATATCTGTCATGGTCAAACTTTTCCTCCAGAATGAATGGTCTTGCCCATAGCTCTCTGCTATGGGAATCAATGAGTGCACTATGAACATATACATAATATATAATAGAATCCTGTTTTTCCTGGGACAGTCCTAGTTTATGCCATCTGTCACAATCTTCTGTTAGTTTAGCATTTATTCAGAATTTTAAAATTTTATAACAAATTTTATTAAAATGCATTAGAATAGGCCAAGATAAGTTTGGTGGATTTCCACTTTACCCACCCAAGTTCAGCAGGGGTTTGTTTAGCAGAAAATAGTTATCTCTTTAACTTTCTACTAAATATGAAAGTTGATCTAAAATAAATCTGTCATTTTACAACCATTATGAAATGCAACATAAGTGTAATTAACACCTTTTTTTTAAGAAGAGCATGTAGGGCACTTGCTGATAAAATGAACAACGCTCCCACACAAACTAATTCCTGGGAGAAGTATTCAAAACAAAAATAGAACTGCCATATGACCTAGTAATTCCACTTCTGGATGTATATTTGAAGGAAATGAGATCATTATCTCGATGAGATATCTGTATTCTCATGTTCGCTGAAGCATTATTCACCATTATCAAGATATGGAAACAACTTAAATGACCATCAGTGGATGAGTCGATAAAGAAAATGTGGTATGTGTGTATACACATACACACACACACACACACACACACACATATACATGTATATACATATATATGTATATACATACATACACATGTATATAAATACACACACACGTATATGTGTGTGTATATGTATATACACACACACATATTGTGTATATATATACACACACGATGTAATACTTTTTAGCCATGGCATAGGAGGAAATCTGGCCATAGTGACAATATGGATGAAGCTTGAAGGTGTCTTGAGGGCATTATGCTAAGTGAAATAAATCGGACAGAGAAAGGCAAATACTGTATAATGTTATCTATACGTTGAATCTAAAATAGCCAAACTCAGGGCGCATGGGTGGCTCAGTGGGTTAAAGCCTCTGCCTTCGGCTCAAGTCATTGTCTCAGAGTCCTGGGATTGAGCCCCACATTGGGCTCTCTGCTCCGTGGGGAGCCTGCTTCCTCCTCTCTCTCTGCCTGTCTCTCTGCCTACTTGTGATCTCTGTCAAATAAATAAAATATTTTTTAAAAATAAATGAAATAAAATAGTCAAACTCATAGAAACAGGGAGCAGAATATTGGTTTTCAGGGGTTAAAGGATGAGGGAATTGGGGAGATTTTGGTCAAAGGGCATAAATTTCCAGTTAGAAGTCCTGGGGATCTAAAAAAAAAAATTCTGGGGATCTGAAACACAGCTTTGTCAATACAGTTAAGAATATTATATTAGGTACTTCAAAATTTCTAAGAGACTAGATCTTAAATGTTCTCACTACAAAAATGAAATGTTAGTTATGTGAAGAATGTCAGCTAAAGCTACAGTGGTTAATCATATTGTAATCAAAATCAAACTAACATTGTTGTACACCTTAAATTTGCAGTGTTATATGTCAATTATATTTCAAGATAATGGGAGAAAATGGAAGTTGTGCCTGAGTAAATTTATAAAGAGCTGCATATACCTATCAGTAGAATAATGAATGACAATTTTTTTAATGACAAATCTGAGTTTGAGTTAATTATCGTATACCAGTATGACAGTGTGCACCTTTTCCCTTTGCTGCCCTTCATCATTTGGATTTGAGAAATGTGTGAGATTTTGGAGAACTATTTAGAAAATCTATCCAAGTTTTTGTAATGGTTTCATCTTTTTTATAAGCAAATCCTCTGCAATTTGTCTGCATTTTTTCAAGTCAGAAATTTTTAACAAAAATCCTTCAGCAAATGGAGTGCTACGTGTTCACTTCTCAAAACTTTTGTTAAATTACTAAAAAACACAAAAACAAGAACATAGTAAACATTTTCACTACAAAGCAAGAGAACAACTGAGCAAATGATAAGCTCACATGGTATATTTGATTTAAATTTAAAATACTATAATTGCGCTTTGGAATATTTCAATTTAGGGAAAGAAGACTTTGATGGAGCTTTGGTTTTTAATTGGAAAATTTCTATTTTGGACAAAATGAAATAAAATTAAGGTCTGAAATAGTGCAACAATTATGGTTCCAAATGAATCTCGAGTAGAGACAATCAATTAAATGAGCTTTATCTTGTAAAATCTCTCTCAAAGAAATTCCTGATGAAGAGCACACACACACATATATGAGTTCATATTAACCACCCCTTAGCAGAATTTTCTGTGCTTGTGACCAGTACCTTTAGAGTGATTATATTTTCAATGATAAATATAATGGCTTATAGAAAAAAAAGCAAAGAAATTTGTTACCAACTTTAAATTTATTAATGATAATGTACTACTTTGAAAAATACTGCAGGCATTTTTATGAAAATGTAAAAAACTGAACTCTGCATCAAAATACTGATGACATAGTATTAGGACCAAGATTGCTAAGTAACATCAAACATGAGAAAATGTACCAATATAAATAGTATGTAGTGTACATGAATGTATGCTATTTTTAATTTATAAAAATCTTCTTTATTCTTGAAAATTGTTTTTACTTTCATTTTTTTATTTTATTTTTTTGAAGATTTTATTTATTTATTTGGCAGAGAAAGAGATCACAAGTAGTAGGCAGAGAGGCAGGCAGAGAGAGAGGGAGAAGCAGGCTCCCCGCTGAGCAGAGAGCCCAATGTGGGGCTCAATCCCAGGACTCTGAGACAATGACCTGAGCCGAAGGCAGAGGCTTAACCCACTGAGCCACCCAGGTGCCTCAAAAACTGTTTTTAAATAAAACTATTTTATAGACAAAATAAATTTTTGGTAAAAATATATTTCAAAACTTAACATACTTAGTAACTCCTTTTCTTCACAAATTTATCCTAGCTTGAAAGATAAATTATATTTTACCTTAATCATGTGACCCTTGAGGAGTTTCATTTTAGCAGAATTATGGTAAATCTTACTTAGTCTGATCAGATGAGTTACCACCATAATCAGGACTGAGGCAGTTGAGTGGAGTAAGATACCATGGATTCCATCCTGTCTGTACTATGTACATTATCTGGCAACTTATTTAAACTCTGTCCTTTAGTTTTCTCATATATATAGTAAGCTAATAACAGTGCCTGCCTCATGTTGATTGCATTGATTCGAATATGTAAAGACTGAGTGCCTGGTACATAGTAAGCACCCAATACAATAATTAAGTGATGTTAAAATTAATTGTGTGGACACATGCAAATAAAACCATAAATAGTTAAAGGCATCTAGCAGCTGCATAGCATTTCAATACCCACTTATTTCTGATGTTTTAACTGTCATTTAAAACCCCTAAAATAGCTATGAATCCGTGCCAGTGAGGAAAAACAAAATAAGAGAATAAAGGGATAGATATTTGTTTTTATAGTCAAAGTTATATAAATAACAGAAAAGCCTTTTCCAAATATACTAATAGTGCCCAAACTAAACTCACAGTCTCCATCCACCCATTCTTCACCCCCAGAACCCTACATATGACTATAATTCAAGCAAATCTCCCAAATGTCACCCACAAAATTAAACTTAATAGAAAACATGAGGAGAATTTATTTGAGGTCTGAATATACAAGCTTCAGGGCATCATGATATCCATAAGTGATTTATGGTAATGAAACATTCATTAATGTTGGCTGCCAGATAAACACTGCATATTGTTATTTTTTGGCATACTTTTTCAAACATGTTTTTGTGAGCAGTATGAAAGCTAAATATATTTTTAAAGCACTTCGTCTAATGAATACATTGGGAATTCTCAATTTTCAAAAAGTTGCCAATCAGATGATGGTGTTAGTGTTTGCTGTATAACAGAATTGACATTTGAACATTGAACTTAAAAAGCTGCGGAGGTGAACCATGACCGACTGGACTCTGGGCAACAAACTGAGGGTTTTAGAGGGGAGGGCAGGTGGGGGATGGGTTAACCAGGTGATGGGTATTAAGGAGGGCATGGATTGTATGGAGCCCTGGGTGTTACATGCAAACAGTGAATCACTACATCAAAAACTAATGGTGTCCTGTATGGTGACAAACATAACATAATAAAAACTTTTTAAAAAAAAGCTGGATTTTTAAAAATGGTATTTTTAATAGACAGCATTAAGAATAATGGAATGATTTAAAGAGTTGATGTCTGTGCACTTGAAGTATAAAGTGTTATTATTTTATATGTAGTGTCATGTTCATACAGTTCAGTTGTACCAAAGACAGAGTCTTTTTGGATGTTTTTGTTTGTCTAAAAATATGGAATATATAAATGCTCTCTCCATGAAGATAGGAGGCAGGTTTCTATCTAAAACTCCTGAGTTCATTACCACTATGAGTAATCACCGATAATTCCTCAAATTTTAGGATTTAGTTATTTTACTTTATTTCAGAAAAAGGTAACCACTTCCTTGTGAGGAGTAAGTATAATAGGTTAGACCACTGAACAGCAGGATAACTTCAAGGTTGAAGAGCCCCGAAGCTACAAGGAACAAACCAGGAGTTGACCATTATGGAGACTGCCAAATTCAAAATTTAGAAAGTCTTCTTTTTGTTACTGATGTTTGTCCTCAGGGTTTCTACCACCCCCATTCAGACACCCCCCCCCCCCCCCGGCACCAGCTTTTTCTTCTGCTTTTCATTTATGATCACAAAACAAAATGTGACTACATGGTAAAACATTCGACAAGGGCAATTTTAATAATTTTTAGAAGGGTACAATTAAATTTGGATACCAGATGAGGTGTATATAATAAAAGACAGCACACAGGAATTTTAAAGAACATTTTAAAATACAAAAATCCAGATGGGCATATAGCTCTATTATTCAAACAAATTCATACTCAGAACAGAAAATGAAGAGTTGTTGGATTCCTGGGGGGTTATTTGAAGCCACTTACAGTTAAGTCTTTCCAGGTATCCTCCCCAAACTACAGAAATCATTAAGCAAATCCATTCTACAACTGATGCATACAAAAACCAGGAGGGAGAGCCTATTAAAAAAACTTTACAGTACATATAAACAGACATATAAACACCTCAATCCAGAAAAGCCCTCTTTAGAACCCACCCACAGCAGATGAAAAAAATCAGTAAACATTGTGGGGAAAAGAGGAGAAGAACAGGAAGGATCTACCAAACATAGATAAGGATACATTTAAAAAGAAAAAGTCCTACCTTGAGCGGGTAGCTAAGAAAAAGACTGAGACCTGGTAAATCAGAACACTTGATATTGTTGTTCAAAAGGAAGGAAATAAAAAAGACTTCAACAAGAGGCAGTAGACCAGAGAAGAATGGAGGACTTGGAAGTAGATGCTGCCGCTCAGAGATTTTGTGATAAATAAAAAGAAGAAAATAAAATGAGAAAACTACATATCCTGAAAAAACAACCAAACAAACAAATCACAAAATAGACACATAACATCTCTCCTTTCCCTATCCTATAAAAAAGTATCACCTATTAAAGAATATAGAATTCACTTAATTAACAGAAGAGAGTATTCTGGAAGCAAGGATCATAGTACATCAAACGAAGTCTTCCTCCCTGATTTCAGCACAATCTTGTTGCCAATGTAGGAAAATAAGACTTTATGAAATAAACAGATCATGGCAGATAATATTCATACAAAATTAACATAGAAAAAATGCAGAAAATGGAAACAAAACATTTTAACTGATAAGAATTATACTCCCAATATTAACTCAAAAAGAAAATTTTTTTATTTTATAATATTTTCTTTTTTAAAAAAGATTTATTTATTTGAGAGAGAGAGGGAGAACAAACAGGGAGAGGGGTAGAGGGAGAGAGAAAAAAATCTTTAAACCAGCTCCCCACAGAGCATGGAGCCTGTCACAGGACTCAGAGATCATGAACTGAGCCAAAATCAAGAATCTGGCCCTTAAATGACTGAGCCACCCAGGTGCCCTAAAAGAAAATTAAATTTTCAAACATGAAAAAGGCTCAAATCATATACTCAGAAAGTCAGAAAAGACATGGACAAGAAAAAAAAAAAGGTAAATGGCAAATAAATGTTGATTGAATACAGGGGAGAAAGAAGAGTAGCAAAATATAAAAATTTAAAAAAATTTTTAAACTGAATTACAAAGTCAGTATAGGCCTGACTGAAGACTATAAGCAAAATTTTTAAGTAAAAGTGTGAAAATGGATGAGATAGTGTCAACAAAATAAAGGAAAAGTAAAAATCAGGAAGAGTGTGATTGGTACAAAAGATAGACAACAAAGACAAAAACCTCATATGGTTAGAAAGCTGAAGAAGAAAAGCATAGATATAGAATATAACAAATATTTACAAATATAATTTAAGAAAAATTCCAGAAATAAGTGGAAGTATGAATCTGGACATTTAAATGTTTAGTCATGCCATTAGGAAAATTGATCCAAAATAGTCCACTAGAGCTTAAAGGTAGATAAAATAACTAGGAATATCAGGCAAAAAAACCCGTCACTTAACAAATGAAAATGACATTGACACAAGATTTCTCAACAATATACAAATCAAAACCACAGTGAGGCAACATAAAACAATAACAACAACAACAACAAAACACCTCAAGAAAATAATTAGCCCAGGATTTTGCATCCAGTCAGTCCTTTTTTTTTTTTTTTAAGATTTTATTTATTTATTTATTTGTTTGTTTGTTTTCAGAGGCTGGGGAGGGAGAGACAGAGGACTTGCATGGGGTGGGAGGAAGAGGGAGAAGCAGGCTTCCTGCTAAACAGGGAGCCCAATGTGGGACTCCATCCCAGGAATCCAGGAACATGACCTGAGCAGAAGGCAGGCGCTTAACTTACTGAGCCACCCAGGGATCCCAGTATGTCCTTTCTGTGTCAATGCTATAGAAAACCAGTATTTAATATGTGAGAACTCAAAGTATAATCATGAACCCACCCAGATTAATCTACTAGGAGATAAGCTTCATTCAACTGGAAGATGACTAGAGAAATTTGTCAGAGGACTACTGTTGATTATTAGATATGGCTAATTATAAACAGAAGAGTGAAAGAAAGGTGAAAGAAATGTTATTTATGTCTGGCAAAGTAAAAATATTATGATTAAAATATGAGAAGAGAGGAGGGAAGTAAAATAATCTTAGTTGTTACATGGATATGAGGTGGGAGTCAAAGCTTATGGTAAAGTTGATAATCCGAATAGTAGAAGTAAATCGCAGAGAGAAGCATAGCAAATACAACATAAAATAATATGATTGAGTTGAGATGACATTCGTCATTCATATCAATAAATGTAAACAGGCTAAACTTATCCATAATTTTTTCAAATGACTAACAAATGAAGTCACAATTCCACACTGTACAGGCATACTTTATTCTATTGTGCTTTGCTTTTTGTGCTCTGCAGATATTGCATTTTTTACAAATTGAAGGCTGTGGCAGCCCCACGTCAAGCAGGGCTATCAGCGCTACTTACCCAGCAGCATTTGCTCACTTCATGTTCCTGTGTCACATTTTGGTAATTCTTGCACTATTTCAAACTTTTTCATTATTTTAAAATCTGTTCTGTTGATCCGTGATCAGTGATCTTTGATGTGACTACTGTATTTGTTCTGGGGAACCACATACCGTGCCCATAAAAGACAGAGAACTTAATCAATAAATGTGGTGTGTGTTCTGACCACAGATGTAGTAGAAATAGTAAGAGAGTTAGAATTAGAAGTGGAGCCTGAAGATCTGACTGACTTGCTGCAATCTTATGATGAAACATGACCAGATGAGGAGTTGCTTCTTAGGGATGAGCAAAGAAAGTGGCTTCTTGAGTTGGAATCAACTTTTAGTAAAGACACTGTGAAGACTGTTGAGAGGACAACAAAGGATTGAGAGTATTACATAAACCTAGTTGGTAAAGCAGCAGCAGGGTTTGAGAGGATGGACTCCAGTTTAGAAAGAAGTTCTACCGTAGAGAAAATGCTATCAAACAGCATTACATGCTACGAAGAAATTCTCCATGAAAGTAAGATTAATGCAGCGAACTTCATTGTTTTATTTTAAGAAATTGCCACAGCCGCAACAGTCCTCAAAAGCTAACACCCTGATCAGTCAGCACCCATCAAGACCAAAGGCAAGACCCTCCACCAGTGAAAAGATTATAGCTGGCTGAAAGCTCAGATGGTGGTTAGCATTTTTTAGCAATAACATATTTCTTTTTTCTTTTTTTTTTCAAATGTTTTTAATTTTTTTTGTTTGTTTTTTAACTTATTTGACAGACAGAGATCACAAGTAGGCAGAGAGGCAGGCAGAGAGAGAGGAAGGAAAGCAGGCTCCCCGCTGAGCAGAGAGCCTGACTCCGGGCTCTATCCCAGGACCCCGGGATCATGACCTGAGCTGAAAGCAGAGGCTTCAACCCACTGAGCCACCCAGGTGCCCCTCTTTTTTTTTTTTTTTTTAAGATTTTATTTATTTATTTGATAGACAGAGATCACAAGTAGGCAGAGAGGCAGGCAGAGAGAGAAGAAGGGAAGTAGGCTCCCTGCTGAGCAGAGAGCCCGATGCGGGGCTCGATCCCAGGACCCCGGGATCATGACCTGAGCCAAAGGCAGAGGCTTTAACCCACTGAGCCAAACAGGTGCCCCTACGTATTTCTTAATTAAGGTTTATGCAGGGGCGCCTGAGTGGCTCAGTGGGGTAAGCCTCTGCCTTCGGCTCAGGTCATGATCTCAGGGTCCTGGGATCGAGTCCCACATTGGGCTCTCTGCTCAGCAGGAAACCTGCTTCCCCCTCTCTCTCTGCCTGCCTCACTGCCTACTTGTGTTCTCTCTCTCCGTCAATAAATAAATAAAATCTTAAAAAAAAAAGTTTATGCATTTTTAAACATAATGCTACTACTGCACATTTAACAGACTATAATATAGTGAAAACATAACTTTTATATGCATTAGGAGACCAAAAAATTAATTCGAGTCACTTTATTGCAATATTTGTTTTATTGAGATGGTCTGCATATAAGATTTATACCTATAACAAAGTAACTCAGAAACACTACAAGTAAACAGATAGGCAAAGGTAAATCAGGCAGATGGAAATAAGACCTGTGATCCAGATATCAGACAATCAAGATAATCAGGCTTGTTTCAAAGAATAAAATATAAAAAAGAACACTTCTAATGATGAAATCCATAATTTACAATGAAGACATAACAATTGTTTGTATTTATGAGTCATGTTCTGTGGAATATACCTTCATAAAAGAGGCAGAAATAACTTAGTGATAAGAGATTTCAATATAATGCTATCAGCAAGAGAGTGAGAAGATAAGCCACAATTTTGTATATGTGCTGCCAAAGCGAGCACAATAAGCCACAATTTGGGAGAAAAATTTGCAAAAGACACATCTGATAAAAGATAATTACACAAAATATACAAAGAAATCTTAAGATTCAACCATAAGAAAATAAACAATTAGATTTAAAAGGGGACCAAATGCCTTAACAGACACCTCACCAGAGAGGAGATACAAATGGCAGATAAGCATATGAAAAGATATTCCATATCATATTTCATCAGTCAAATGCAAAGTAAAATAAGAAACCTCTGCACACCCATTAGAATGGCCCCAGTTCAGAATACTGACAGTAACAAATACTGTTGAAAATGTGGATCAAGGGCTCCTGGGTGGCTCAGTGGGTTAAGCCTCTGCCTTCAGCTCAGGTCATGATCTCAGGGTGCTGGGATCAAGCCCCACATTGGGCTTTCTGCTCAGTAAGGAGCCTGTTTCCCCCTCTCTCTCTGCCTGCCTCTTTGCCTACCTGTGACCTCTTTCCTGGCAAATAAATAAATAAAATCTTAAAAAAAAAAAGAAAAAAGAAAATGTGGAGCAACAGGAACTTTCATTCACTGCTGGTGGAAAGGAAACCTGGTACCACCACATTGGAAGACAGTTTGGAGATCTCTTAGAAAACTAAACATACTAGAGACACCTGGGTGGCTCAGTCGATGAAGTGTCCAACTCTTGGTTTCTGCTTAGGTCATGATCTCAGGGTCCTGGGATCGAGCCCTACATCAGAGTTCTGTGTTGAACAGGGAGTCTGCTTAAGGATTCTCTCTCTCCTTCTCCCGCTGCCCCTCACACTTTCTCTCTCTCTCTGAAATAAATAAATCTTAAAAACAACAACAAACAAACAAACAAAAAAAACAACTAAACATACTCCTACCATATGATCAGGCAATTCCTCTCCTTGGTATTTAACTGAGAAGCTAAAACGTAAGTCCATAAAAAATTTTGCTCATGGATGTTCATAGCAGCTTTATCCATAATTGACAAAACCTGGAAGCAACCAATATGTCCTTCAGTAGGTGAATGGATAAATAAAATTTGGTACATCCTGAAAAATGGAATATTATTCAGCCTTAAAAAGAAATGAATATTGAAGCCATAAAGAGACAAAAAGTAACTTTAAATACATATTATCAAGTGTAAGAAGCCAATCCGAAAAGACTACATACTGTATGATTCCAACTATATGACATTCTGAAAAAGGCAAACCTATGCAGACAGAAAAGAGGTCAGTGATTGCCAGGGGTTGATGGCAGAGGTGAAATGAATAGGCAGAGCACAAAGGCTATTTTTAGGGCAGTGAAAACACTCAGTATGATATCATGATGATAGATACCTGTCATTATTCATTTGTCCAAACTTACAGAATGTATAACACCAGCAGTGAAATGTAATTGTAACTACGGACTTCAGATGACTACGATGTGTCAACAGAGGTTTATCAGTTGTAACAAATGTACCACTTTGATAGGGGATGTTGATAATGGGAGAGGCTATGCATGGTGGGGGGATGGGAATTGTGGGAAATTTCTGTACCTTCTCTTCAATTTTTCTGTGAACCTGAAGCTGCTTTAAAAAAACAAAGTCTTAATAAAGAAATCATATCAGTTTAAGATAAATCAAATGGACAAAAAAATATGAATAGAGAATAACTGAAGAACATACTAATGAAGATAAAATATTATGGCTATATTATGAATTTTATCCCTTAATATCAGATTATTAGAGACTCTATCTTCCACTCAAACACCTATAGAATATTTTCTTTTTTTTCTAATTTTTTAAAATTTAAATTCAATTAATTAATATATAATGTATTATTTGTTTCAGGAGTACAGGTCTGTGATTCATCAGTTTTATATAATACCAGTGCTCAGTACAACACATACCCTTTCCAATGTCCACACCCAGTTACCCCATACCCCCACCGCACTCTCCTCCAACAACCCTCAGTTTGTTTCCTATGATTAAGAGTCTCTTACAGTTTGTCTTCCTCTCTGGTTTCATCTTGTTTCATTGTTTTCCTCTCTTCCCTTATGATCCTCTGCTTTGTTTCTTAAATTCCACATATCAATGACATCAAATGATAATTACCTTTCTCTGATTGACTTATTTCAAATAGCATAATACCCTCTAGTTCCATCCACATCATTGCAAATGGCAAGATTTCATTTTTAGGTGGCTAAGTAATAGTTCATTGTATATATATAGATAAATATCACATCTTTATCCATATAGACTATTTTCTTAAAAGAGGCCACAAATTCATCACAATGAAAGTATTGTTTGTTTTCATAAAATGGAAATCATAAAAACCTCTTTTTTCTAATCACTGTGTAATAAAACTAGAAATAAATAAAAAAGTTTGTAAATGACTATGTAATTAGAAATATAAATGATCACTTTGTCTAGAAAGGACATTCATAAATATTTTAAATTTTTAAAAGGTTAGTGTTAGCAAAACCATCATATATGGAGAACAAATCCTAGAGTGAACCCTCATCTTCATGCTCTGTAAAATGTCTCCCTCTTTGTGAGTAGGCCGGATCTAAAATTTGCTTTTTAATTGATACAATATGGCAAAATTGTAGAATGTGTGAAATTAGTAATGGGAAACCTCACTAAAATGTCAAAAGGTGGGTTTGGCTGGATGAGCTCTCATGCCCTCCCACTCAGTCAATTTGTAGACCCAATAGGAAGAGATAGACATGGCCTTACATGGACTTGACCTTGTACATGGATACTACTCTATTACTCCAGCATCAGGGAAAAATGCTTTCCTTGCCCTCCCCAGGCAACAGCTCAGCTAATGAAAAGCCACAACACTTCAAACTCCCAGTTTATTCTAATGGACTTTTAATTTATAACAACCATCCCAACTTACTCCTTTTTTTTTTTTCCTTAAAAAAGTGTGCCTGTCCTTTGGCCCCTGAACTTGCCTACAGTTTGCGTGCAACTTGGTTGTCCCAGATAGCAATTCTCTTTTACTCCTGAATAAACCCATTTTAAAAAATATATTTTATTTATTTATTTGAGAGAGCATGAGCAGGGGGATGGAGAAGCAGGCACCCTGCCAAGCAGGGAGCCTGACATGGGGTTAGATTCCAGGATCCTGGGATCATGACCTGAGACAAACGACGAATGCAGATGCTTAACCAACTGAGCCACCCAGGTGCCCCAACCCATTTTTTGTTGTTGTTAAAATAACTAACAGTTTACTTTTAACAATGCCACTCCCTTAATTAGGCTAGGTTTTATAACAAAGGTGTTGGGTTTTCACTCCTTTACTTAGCCTTTGTGTTACATTAAACAATATTCTCTTAGCCAACTGAAATGAAACTTGTTTTCCCTGTTGGATTGAAGAGGGAAGCTGCCATGCTGTGAGAGCTTACAGAGACGGCTCTATAGCAAAAAACTATAGGCAGCCTCTCTGAGTTGTCTAACTCCCCGCTAAGAGCCAGAGAAAGAAGAAAACCTCAGTCCCATGACCTGAAGGAAATGAATTCTGCCGATAACCAGAGAAGGGACGAAAGAGAGGAGGGAAAGAAAAAGAGAAGCAAAAAAGAAAGAAGAAAAATTGGAAGGGGAAATTCACATCTTAAATGTTAATTAATATATACTGAAGCCAAAAGAGAACTAGAAAACTGACAGTTTGTAGCAAACTTTGAAGAGATAGATAGTAAAACCACTGAGTGTAAAGTTATTGGGGAACTGGTTATCCAGACTGCCTCAAAGTATCAATTACTTTTCAATAAGAAAAGAAACTAAAGAATCTCTGCAATGTGGAAATTTCACTATGCCACCTTAGCAAAGTGATCAAAATTGCCATCACTAATAATAAAACAAACTGAAAGTGTGTGTCTCTAGACATGATGCTCTGAAAGGAAGCTATTTCTGCTTTTTAACCAGAATCTAATCATTAAGAAAGTATCAGGACATTCTGCAAAACTATCAGCCTGGACTCTTCAAAATCTCTTAATATCATGACAGACCAAATAAAAAGAAAAAAATAGAATTTATCTGGATTAAAAGAGACAAAAGTGACATATAGACGTGGCAACTAAAAACAATGTGTGATTGTAGACTGAATCCTGGATAAGTAACATAAGAAATAAACACTGTGAAAGACATTTTAGGGCCTCTTGGGGAAGTCTGAATTTTAAGTATCTACTAGACAATATTATTGTATCAGTTAATTTTGACAAGGGAATGTCCTTGTTCTTAGGAGATTCATGGTGAAGCCAAGTTGTAGTATTGGCAACTTCCCCTCAAATGGCTTAGCCAAAAGGCGGGAGTGTGTGTGTGTGTGTGTGTGTGTGTGTGTGTGTGTGTGTGTGTGTGTATAATACATGGAGAAAAGCAAATCAGTGATTAGGTGGAAGATGAGGTTCGCTGCACTGTTAATTTAATTTTTCTCTAGTTTTAAAATCTTTCAAAATATAATTTGGATTCAAACAAAGGAATTACAGTCCTCATTTCAAGTTTTTTAAATAAACCCCACCTTTTTCCTGTTTAGTCGTGGTTATGAGAGTAAGTCATCTTACTTAATATTTTGAGGGAAAATGTGGAAAATATTAAAAAATAAAGTTATCCATAATCCTGCTGTGTACAGACAAACATTGTTAGTATTTTGGTGTACTCCCTTTAAGTCATTTACTTTTATTCATATATAAATCATATACATTGGTTTTCCAGCACAGGGATCATAATTCATATTTGGTTTTTTACATTAAGAGATAAGGAACATTTTCCACATCTTTTAATAATTTCTAAAAAAATACGATTCTGATGGTTACATGCAGATACATCATAATGATTAGAACACAATTTTACAAATTTTTCTCCTCCCTGATATAACTTATTCTCTTGGTTTTCAGATTCCCAAACTGGTTTTCCGTCTAATTCACTCTCCTGTCCTTTTTCATTTCCTTTGTTTCGTTTGTTTGTTTTTAAAGATTTATTTAGTTATTTTAGAGAGAAAGAGAGAACACAAGCAGGGGAAGAGCAGAGGGAGAGAGAGAGAGAAAAAATCCTTGAACATCCTCCCCCTCTGAGCCCAGAGCCCAGCACTGGGCTTGATCCCAGGATCCTGAGATCATGACCAGAGCTGAAATCAAGAGTCAGCTGCTTAAGCCACTGAGCCCCCCAGGCACCTCTCTCAATCTCTTTGAGAGCTCTAAGGTTCAGCCTACGTTTCCACCACTGCTTCTGTTAGCCTGCATTCTGTGGGTGACCCGACTCAGGCTACTGGTTTTAAATGCCCTCTCTATGGTGATATCTAAACATAAATCTGTAGCCCAGACCTTTCTTCCACATGCCATTTGTATATCTAACTGTTTATTCTACGTGAATGCATTAAGTTTATGCCAAATTCAAATCTCCTATCTTTCCCCCAAACCTTCTCTTATAGTCTTAAACATGTCATCTAATGGCAATTATCTTCTAATCTTCTAATGTTCTAATCTTCTAATGTTCAGGCCAAAAGCATTAGAATCATTTTAACTCCTCTTCATCTCTACTTTATACCCATATTTAGTCTGTCATCAAATCCTGTGAGCTCTTCTTTCCATATATGTTCAGGATCTGTCCCTGCTTACCAACTTCCCTGCTAATACTATGGCCTGAAAAACCATGAATTCCGGCCTAGATCATGCATTTCCCTCTGACTAGTATTTGTTATGCTCTACTTGCCATTCAAATACAAAAGTAAATTTGTGAAATCATATGTGAGATCACGCCATGCCCTCAATTCAAATCCCGCCAGTAGATTTGGTCTCACTCATGGTAAAAACCAAAGTCATTTACAGTGTCTGGAAAAGGACACTGATCCAGTTCTAGCTATTTTCTGGCCTCACTTAAATTTTCCTTTCCCTCCCTCATTGGCTATCCCACTGTTCCTCAAATACATGTGCTATCATCCCTGCTAAAAACCTTCACATGTGCTGACCTCTGTGCCTGGAATGCTCTCCTCCCAGACATACAGCCTTGGAGAGTTTCTTGCCTCCCTTTGGACTTCAATCAAACATCACATTAGGCCAGTTTACTATTCTCTTTAAAGCTTTAACTCACTAACCCAGCAACCCTTATTCCCCCTTTCCACTTTATTTTCTTTATTTACTATTCTCATTTTTCTCTATTTTTAAATAGATTATTCAAATCAAATCACACAGTCAAAGGTTATGGATATTTTAAAATATTTGATTTGGAGTGCCAAAATGATTTCTCAAAAGAAAGCTCCAGTGCCAAGAGTTTAAAAGACTGGTTTAATACTAAGACCATTCTAATTATTAAAACTAAATATCATCATCCTGAAAAAGTCTTTGCCAATCAGGAAAAAATAAAATACTATGTCGTGTTACTTTTCTTTCTATCTTCCTTCCTTCTTCTCTCTCTTTCTTTCCCTTTCTTTCTTTCTTTCTTTCTTTCTTTCTTTCTTTCTTTCTCCTCCTTGATATAATTTATTCTCTTGGTTTTCAGATTCCCAAACACTCTGGTTTTCCTTTCTTTCTTTCTCTCTTTCTCCCTTCCTTCCTTCCTTTCTCTCTCTTTTCTTTCCTTCCTTCCTTCCTTCCTTCCTTCCTTCCTTCTATCCATTAGTGTTATTTAATATTTTGATCATATAATGAAGCTTCCTCCAAGAACCAGGAAATTAGAAAAGTCCACACTATTCTCCTTTCAGGAGGAGGGGGGACTTTAACCTTCACCTCACATCCTCTAAAAAAATAAATTCCAGGTAGATCGGAGATTTAAATGAAATGGTTAAACAATAAAGCTTCTTGAAGATAGTATTTGAGAATATCTTCATGAATTGATGTAAGAGAAAGCTTTTTCAAGCAGGATGTGTAGAAATTAATATTCTGCATAACAAAGCATTGAAAATGCTATTGCAAACCACTTCCCATCACGATACTTTCCTGTCAAAGACTTTCATGTACCTATTGTGCTCAGTAAAGTTTAAACTCCTGGACTCTTCTTCTTCTATTTTTTCTGTTTTACCCATATTTTCCTGGATTTTGCACAAGTTGCTTCATTCAGTATGAATGCTTTTCACCTTCACATGGTACAAAATAATGTATTTTTTAAAGAGATTTTATTTATTTATTTGACAGAGAGACAGATAACAAGTAGGCAGAGAGGCAGGCAGAGAGAGAGAGGGAAGCAGGCTCCCTGCTGAGTAGAGAGCCCGATGCAGGGCACGATCCCAGGACTCTGGGATCATGACTTGAGCCAAAGGCAGAGGCTTCAACCCACTGAGTCACCCAGGCGCCCCCCAAATGATATATTTTGAGTTGTAACATCATCTCCTGCATTAGACTTTCTCAGATTCCCAGATGACAGTTGTCCTTCTTGTCTGTGAACCTGAAAGCATTATATCAGGACTTTTCTTATATTTACTACCTTGCACCTTATATTTGTGCCTTATGTCTTTCCCAACTAGAGGACAAAATCTTTGAGTGTAGATACACTCTCTTATGTATCCTGAAGCACCTATGATGCCTTATACACAGTAAGTCCTCAATAAACAGTTGTTATATTAATTAATTATATTACATAATATAAAAAGAGATATATAATAAATATGATATATAAGAGAACATCACTTTAACACTGACTTTCATGTTTTATTCTTGAAAAATTATTTTATCAAAAATAACTGCATGTAGTTAAGATTGTTTTAAGATTCTAACACCAAGCAGGTGCTTTATATATATTGCTGAAGGATTATATACACTTGCTGGAGGATTAAGGAAAATTCTATCCCTTGCCTTTGTCAACTTTGTTCTCTCATATTTAACTGTAAATATAGCTTTATCAGCGGCAATTTCCTAGTCCAATGTATATCTGTGTTTTATATTTTCACATATGGAAACTGTCCTTAAATATGTGTGTTTCATTTCAAATATATTATGTATTTTAATCTATGAAACAAAGCAGTGACTGTATTAAACACTCATAAGTTGGGAGGAAAACACAAATGGCTTTGCATTTATAATCTAGCTTTTAATTTTCTTGTTCTATTTGTAATGAGATCAGTGCCAATTTTTCAAATAATTTTATTTACTTTTTTAACATAAGAAACCAAAAGCTTACAAAATAAAATAGTCTATGCCCACCTTCTTTTAAAAATAAAAGAACAGTTCAAACTTATCACTCAAACTATGCACTTCTTCCAACTTATCTTCTTACAATATTCTTTTACCCATATTCAACAAATGAAAAACTTTGCACAGGAGAGAAAGGAAAGTATTTTAAAAGCCTTGAATGAATGAATTTCTGGATTTAAACAGTAATGACTTTTCAGTCTTTTACTCTGCATTTTTTTTTCTTTGAAGCTACTGTAGATAGTTTAATGAGTTAAAAGAAAGAGAATGACTATGTTTAGTTTATTTAATTCTATGAGGTAACTGGTTATTTCTTTGACATTATGCTTTCCAGATTAGAAAAAAATCCCACAAATACTAAGATATTAAATATGAAAACACTTTATCTATACAATTATACTTAAGCTTCAAATCCAAAATATGTGTAAGCAAATATAAAAATGTATTAAAGTATTCATAACATGGGTGAAATCATGTAGTGATTTTTGCAAACCTACAGGGTATGACTTAGGATCTTTTATTAAATAATGAGAATCTCTTATTATTAATCAAATGTATCTTTACAAGTGTAGTAATTTTTTGTAAAAAGCGTCTGTTGGTCTTTTTAAAAGATATTTGAATCTGAAAGTAGTTTACTACATCAGTTTACTGAAAGTAACCTACACCAAATAGTCTAGGAATAAGTAGATAAGAGCAAGATGTTTTTGACCAAAATAAATTAATATCAATGATAACTGAAGGCACTAAAAAAAGAAAATGCATGTGTTGAAACGTGTAGGTTTTCATTTTAGTCATTCAGCGCCACCTGACTGAAGTGAATAAGGACAGGAAAAAATAATTTACTGTCACTTCAAAGAAATATGATTTTAGTGCAGGGAAAGAAATATGGCTGACACATTAAGAGTAGTTATTATGAAAAACAATATTGGTCAAATTGCAGTGTGCACATAATTTAACCAACTTCCTTCTTTCATCATAAGATTTGCATTCTTTAAAGTTGTAGCTTTACAGAATGATGAAGTCTTTTCATTATTCATCTTTGCTATTGTCTCAGAATTAAAAGGCTTGTGGGTGACAAAAAGCCAATTAATCATATTTATGGTGACAACCATGACTGTAATAAAACAGACATTCTTAGAAAGCATGCCCTTTTCTTCACATCAAAACCTGTTGAACGTGCTCTTCCATTCCCTGAGGCTTTGAAGATAGATTATTGTTTTTCAGAGAAGAATAAAGAGTTAGTACAAATCCAATAGTTGCCATGATGATGGTAGAAATGGACCAAAGTCAGAATTTTATATTTATATTTATTTATATTAGTTTTCTATTCTGAAGTATTCTTTCTGTTGCCTATTTCATCATTTGAAAAGTATGATGTAATTCATTCTGTAGTAATTCATCCACACAATTCACATTCTAAATTTCTGGATTGTTCTCTATGTGCCTGTAACAAGAAATTCAAATGAAGACAAAATCTGGACAAAGGCTGAATTTATTCTTTAGCTAATGTTTGAAACTAATTATAGTCAAGAGATAGGAAGTTAATTATATCATCCTAATCATATTCAGCAAAACCTTCAAAAATTCACAGGCAGGGTCCAACTGACAAAGTTTTTAAGGGATGTGTCTTCAGTAGTGAAAGAGAATTATTTTTTTATTTTATACAGTCAGATTAAGAAATAGGTTTTATCAGTTGCACAGTTCTTATATTTTAGTCAAATATAATTTCTATTAAGTGAATTTAGAATAAATCTTCTAGAACTATAGTAATCGACTTATAGAAATTAAAAGACCTTTAGGATTTAGTTAATGCAGGGACTCTTCACTTCTTGTATGTCCAAATCCTATGGTAGTCTGAAGAAGCCCATAGCTCAATCCTTACAAAATGAAATTCAGGGGCTTACAAAGAAAATTAATTACAGTAAAACAGTTACTGAAATATCTTTGAAAACAAACTTTGACATAGTAATATATTAGCTTATTTATTAATACATTAAATAATAAGATGTAGTGACAGATCTATCATGGTTATGGTGAATTCAAAGTCATAATGAGCAAAATTATATCTCAAAATATCTCCAACAACTATATTATGACATGAAAATACCTGCAATTTCTATAAGTAACAAAGTTAGAAGTAATACTGCTACTTATATACATTTGTTGTCTACAACCATAATTGAAGGAAATGTTAAATTTCAGTTAGGAATTAGTGAGAAAAAAAAGGTAACATTTTCCTGTCCAAGTTCACAGACTCTCTCAAATCTATTCAGAGGCCTTGTGGGGGTCCTTGGACTTCAGATGAAGATTATTGTTCTGTATAATTTTCCCTCAGCCTGATGAGGAAACGGGCCCCACAGGCATTTGTGACAATTGACATAGCCAGGTGGTGAGAGAAGAGCCAGCCCCTGATTCTCCAGATGGTTTTGCCCACATTCTCTGAGCATCACCAGGTGCTCACATCTACCTCAGCAGGAAGCGTTACAGAATTTTATTTCATTCTCTTTTAAACTAGATATCTCAAAAATACTAATTTGTAAAAGACAATCATTTTACAGATGGTTGTAGGAGACTCTGGAGAAAGAAATTTTAGTACATTCACTTTGTTCCTCAGCTCTCATGATGCGGAATTTAAGTAGCTGCATAGGTTCCCTGTGAAGATGAGTGACTCAAGCCCTTGGCAGCATTGGCCATTCTTGTTTCTGTTTCTCACGGCTGGTGATTCTCTCTGCCTAGGTCATTCCTTTCATTTTTGGAGTGATCAGAGTTATAAAATGGCTAAAACCTCCATCACTTTATCCTAGGAGTTGGTTGCCATCAAGAACTTTATTCAATATACTTTTGCTAACTGAGATTTCCAACCATAAACTGATGAACATACATTCCTTTTCTTTGTAGAAGCCACAAGGAGTAATATTGAAATCCAGAGAGTAGATGTGAATTTTTCAGTGGGCATGTTTGTCAATATATTTAGTTCAGGTTGATCAGTAGGGGGAAAAATAGACATCAGCTTTTAAAATTTTCTACATTAGATTTGTTATTTGTAGTGATTGCTAAAAAGTAAAAAGTCTTCAAAATTTAAAAAAAAAAATTGAAAGGATAATTTTTAAAGTTAAGGAGTGCCAAAAGAGAACTAGCAGGACTAAGAGATGCTATAGTGACCTGATCTGTCAAAAAAGATTGGATTTTCAGAAGCAACACAAATAAAAATTGAATGTAAGTAGACCTGTTCTATTTCTGATTAGTTTGCCCAAATGTGTACTTTTATGGAGACAAGGGCCATGTCACTTCCATATATTTATATCCTCCATCATACCTGGAAAAGAGGAGCTCTATTTGCAGTGTGCAACAAATGCTTGGTGTAATGTAAAACCTTCAGATGGTGAGCTGAAAGAGACCTCAGGAATTATCTAATCCAAGCTCCTTTATAGTTTTTGAAAAAGGTTCTGTAATTTAGTGTTTGAAGTGCCCTTTGTTCAGAATAATATTTAAATATGCTCTTAATATTAGATTATTAGGCCAATGAAGAAGGTTTCTTACCATTTACTAGCAAAAGCATCTGATGAATTTTAGAGATGCTATTTTAAGCTACATTTTTGGCGCTATCCACTATATACAATATTAAGTTTCAGAAAAACTCTTTAGGCAATACTACTGTCATTTTCAGACAAGGAAACTAATACATGAGAAGTCTAATCAACTAACTCAAGGTAAAAAAAATTAGCAATCGGCAGAGTCTGGATTCAAACTAACTCTATCCACTTTGAAAGACCATTATACTAAAAGAAAAAAAAAAAGAGGGGGAGGGAAAAAAGAAAGACAGGTGGATGAAGAAATGAATATGAATAAAGGCACATACCTATTATTAGGCAACTCCAATAAGTTACATTGGATTCCTATAGTCTACCAAAAGGGATGTAATGTAGGTATGTTATATGACTAATGCATCTACAGTGAAGGTGGGGGTACAACTGCCTATAGGAAGGGAATGGGGAGTCAGATCTCACCAATTTTTTTCTAGTGATTCACAGGTCAATCTTACATTTATTGTTTTCATTTCATATATGGTTTCCTTTTCTTGTATTATGTGCTATATGATTTTAGGCTGTACTTTAAAGGATTTTTATTTCATAAGATGCTGAAGTAAGAGAACTTTAATAAGTTTCTTATAGAAAGTTACAGAATTGCAATTATTAAGACCTATTATATTAGACCCCAAAAAAGTTTAAAATTGTGTTTAGTTTGCTTGTAGGTTATTGTATTAAATGGAATTCTGTAGATTATGATACATTAATATTATCTTCAAATGAGCTGATTATTAAAATAATTTACCAGGCAACATCTCCATTCCTGAACTATTCATAGTTTACCTAACATCTTCTGAAGATACTCACAGTCAACCCTGCCTGAGTCACTTAGTAGATAAACACTTATTATTTTAGTTGGAGAGATTTTGATGACTAACAGTATATTTTTTATATTAAGACCAGTTTCCTATTTCTCTTGGATTAGAAGAGGAATAATGCTTGTTGTCTACTTGGGAAGAACACATTTTTAATTCCTCTAAACTTCCTATATTGGAACTTCATTAATCAATATGAATCATGTAAGAAATTTTGGCTCAAGTGAGGCTAGTGACAGATTTTAAAATATAGTCTGTGGATCACAGTCAAAAATGTAATCATGTTCAGGACTTAGAAATCAGAACACTAGCTGATAGGTCAATTGCCAGATCATAAAATACGGTGTGCTTAGAAGAAAGAATATCTTGGACATTTTTGTGATGGCCTAAAAATGACTGACAGAGAGATCCAGTCTGAATGAATGGCTGAGTAACCTTTCTACTCCCTTTAAGAAATTTATAAGACCTTTGAAGTTTAGAGTTAATATAATGCTTCATCAGGCTCAGTGAGACAAAAGCTTAATGTTGGGATTTCTCACTTACTGACTCTTGGTTGTCTACATACAGAAGTTCCAAACAATCTTCTTTGCTTATGGAACCTAGATTTTGGTCATGAATTTGGGAGTCATGTATTTCAGACGAAACTGGACACTTCTTTAGCTCCAGGTTAGAAATCTTTTTTGCCCGTGATTGGTTTGATTATCCTCATTATCCTCATATGATCTTAGTCTAGCCAGTGAGCTGTAAAGGGGATTCTATTGAATATCTTTTGGGAAAGGAAAATAAATAGTATATATTATATTGAAGAAAACTACTTTTTTCTGACCCTGGAAGCTATTCTATGAAGGTGAAGTGCTTTACATTGGTATGGTCATCTTGTCACCATGAGGTAACAAACCTGTAAAAAATCAAGACACCGAAGGTATCAGAGCTTAAACATGACCCTTGGTGAACCACTTACGTGCTAAGTTTAATACTCTAAAGTAGCCCTACCGCCTCTCTCCTTGATATGTGAGATAAATTTATATTATTAATGTCAACCTTCAGAGTTAACATGGTTAATATCATTGCAACTGGAAACATTCTAACTGAAACATTCCACTGAAACATTCATCACCTGCTACTCTGGGGCTCCTGAGAGTTATAGCTTAAGAAGTTCTCCAGTTACAGGCACATTTTTTATTCCCAACTTAGGTTTCTGTCCCAGAATTCATGCTGCTTTTGTACATGGTTTTGGCCACCTAGACTAAAACATAAAGGTCCACTTTATTGCTCTTCATAGATCATTCCCTACTTCACCCCAGTTCCTCAAGCATAGATAATGTAATTAATTCATTCATTGAATTATTTACTGGATACCCATTCAGTAACAAGCCCTGAACTAAGTAAGGTGATGGAGATAAAATTGAAAAATAATTGCAACCTCCATCCTGAAGGACTCATTTGAGTGCAGAAACAAATGAATAGTTCATATGAACAATATGTCATAGAAAGATACACCAAGGTTTGTAAGCACTAAGTGTATAGAGAACAGGATCTTCAGAGAAAGTGGGTGTGGAAGGATTCAGGAAAAACCTTCTGGCCAACATCAACCAAAGCAAAAGCCCATAAAAGTACATCATTCATATAGGTCAAACATTGAGTATCCTCTTTCTTTTCCATCTTATCCTTAAATTGTTCCAGAATCAAATGTACTTCCAAATGGAAGGCCATTAACAATACAAACCACTCTTAAAAAAAAAAAAAAAAATATATATATATATATATGTGTGTGTGTGTGTGTGTGTGTGTGTATAAAAATATATATATATTTATATATATATAAAAATAATATATATATTTATTTATTTTTAGAAAGCGCTAGAGAGAGCACGTGAGAGTGGAGTTGTGGGGGGAAGAGGGAGTGACAGACTTGGCACTGAATGCTTAACCTGACTTGGGCCTCAATTCCAGGACTCCGAGTCATGACCTGAACTGAAATCAAGAGTTGGACACTTAGCCGAATGAACCACCCAGGCACACCCAAAATACAAACCATTCTTGCTCAAAAAAGAAATTTAGGGACATCTAGAGGAAGAAACTGAAGGAGGATTAAGTCTGTTTACCTAAAAATGCTGTCCAGATTTCTTCCACCATGAACACACTTTTTCTTATTTTTGTGCTTATTTCTTACTCTTTTTCCCTTAGCTTTTTCCAGTATTTAGTCTTTATATGCACCAGGAACTTCACTGAAGGATGTGGAGTGGAAGGTCAGACTAGCGCTGTGGCCTGCTTGCCAAGGGCTGTCATGGAATTCCATCTGCCTTTAGAACTGTTATCCTTAAGATCAATTACACTATCCTTTTTATTTTGCAGATGATGAAAATAAGGCCAAAAAACATTAAGTAACTTTTCCATACTCACGTAAATGGCAAGAAGCAAGCTCATTGGTTTTTTCCACTATGTCATTCTGTTACTTAACTATTGTTTTCTGAAAATAGGACATCTGTGACTCTACTTGAGATATAGAGCAATAATCATTGGAAAATTATTTCTCATTTACCAAATTTAAGCTAATATTTATATAAAACTAACTCGTGTTGTAGACTGTAGCAACTCAGTAACTGAACAGCATCTCTCCTGAACAAACTGAAAAATGCCATCCACTTGGGGTTCAACATTCAAAGAATTACTCTTTCCGGTCATTTCCTATAATGTCTTCTCCATGTTTCCCTTTTTTTTTCATTCCACTATATCACTCCACTGAGTCTCTAGTGACAAAGAGATAAAGGCTGTAAAAACTGACCTTGTAAACTGCCTCTAATGCTTAGCAGTTATGTACTATTGGGCAAGGAATTGAAGTCCTAGTTTCCTCATCTGTGAAATGCAAATTATGACTTTTCCTTAAAAGTAATCCCTTAAAAGGCTGTTATGAAGATTAAAGGAGATAATAACATGCATAAAGTGCTTAACACAGCATGACTGCTGGGCATAAAAAATAAACCAAAAGTAGGTAGATGTTATCTTAATAATGATTACTTCCAATTTAAGTCAACAGAGATGGGAGGTAGGAGCCCTTAAAATTGTTTTTCAAGTTCCTTTTGCCATGGCTCTTCTAATTGCTGCTCTGTGAAACTCCTCTATAAAAATATGCAGTTTTGTCTGTAGTTGTTGATCATGATTTAGCAAGGTAAACAATAAAGATCAAATATTTCTCACTGAGTTCTCATTTCTGGTGACATGTCTACTCTCTGCCTTAGTTTTTGTTTTTGTTTTTATTTTACTCTTATAGACCATGAGCTTAGACATTGAGTTGCTTATCATTATACTCCCCCCACCCATAATAGGTACTCAATAAATTCTCAATGATGGATGAATCTGATTGTTTACATGAGCACACGGACTCCTTTTCTTTCTACTCCAGAATATGCTCACTTTTTTGGAACTTTGTAAAAAAGAAAGTACATACTTAAATGCAACAACCAATATTAACTTGATGAAGATTTGACTAAATTCCAAACTGTATGTGGAACCAAGATATATACACTTCACAATGTCTATCTTTCAAGGAGTTTGACAACTGCATATGCCTTTATTTCAGACTATTGCTTTGAAAGATAAGATACCATATAATGCAAAAAATTATATTAGAAATTGTTCCTTATAAAGAATAGACAGCCACTCAAATTCAAGAAAAGTTAAGTTTACTGAAAAGATACAGAAGAACCTAATTTCAAGAATTCCTTGCCCTAATTGACCTTGAAAAGTCAATAGACCTTCATATCTCCACCCTTTTGTCTTTGTAGCTAAAGATCTCTCATCTCTACCTCTTTCCATATTTTTCACCCTATTCTTATGCTTGCTTCCTGTTTATTTTTAGAAAATTATTAATGTTTGATCTCCCAGGATTTTGGTTTGCAAGTTGATTTGGATTAGTAAATCACCCATTTACTTTAATCTTTATTTCTTAGTCCAATTAGTTAAGAAAGAGAGAAACTCTTAGTGTCTCAATTAGCCTACAAATAATTATTCTTGAATTGGGTATCACTTCCTTAATCAATTTAGCTAATAAAAAAGAAAGGGTATCATATGGTTCCAACTAGGCAACCAAGGCTCTGGACAGAAGAATGAATACTCAAGGGGCACCTGGGTGGCTCAGTGGGTTAAAGCCTCTGCCTTCTGCTCAGGTCATGATCCCGGGGTCCTGGGATGGAGCTCCACATCAAGCTGTCTGCTCAGCAGGAAGCCTGCTTCCTCCTTTCTCTCTCTCTCTCTCTCTTTCTCTCTGCCTGCCTCTCTGCCTACTTGTGATCTCTATCTGTCAAATAAATAAATAAAATCTTTAATAAAAAGAAGAAGAAGAATGAATACTCGGGAAAACATGTGGGCGAAGAGATAGTGTCTATGAGTGACTTAAGTGCTGAAATTCCCTATTATATGGATTTAATAACTAAAAAAAGCATCAAGATACACAACAGAGTCATGTCTGAGATCCATCTGATTGAGAATTTATATGATTAGAGGGCTTACTTCAGTCATGGCTGGAGTTCACAACAAAGCACAACACTCTTCATCCTTCACAGGACCCCACTGATAGTAGAGGCTCTGCAAATGCAATGATGTTGATGTTTTTCTAATCTAGCTATTGCACTTGGGGATGTTATACTTGTCAAATTGTTTAGTATGAGTATAAATGGAGTTTCTTGTTTCCAAACAGGCTTGTGTAGACTGTGGAATTTGGTTGATATAAGCAAATTAGATTGGAAAGTATGTATAAAAGAATAGGGGCGACTTATGACCACTCTAGCAAGGGGAAATACTATTATGATATAATGATTAATTACCTTCCCCAGTTTTTAAGTACTGAGAACACTGCTTACTTTAGAAATTTATTTCACTTTCTGAGTCATCTCATGTAAGCACTGTACATGTAACTGTTCAAGATTATCATAAAGAATAATGGTTTGTTTTTCTCAGTCTACCAAAAGAGAGATGAAATTCATTTATCTATTTTGAAACATCTATGCACTTCTACAAATATTTGCTGATGTCCAAAGGCATCACTTTAAAAAAAAATACCATAGATAGATTTCTGAAAATAGAACTATCACATCAGGGTGAGAATTCTTTCACTGAACTATAGGTACAAATTTCCATGACCCCAAAACAATATCAAGTTTCCAATTCCCAGGCCATCAAGAATAAACTCATGAAACAAGTGGTGTAACTTTCATTTTTTATTTAAAAAATGGGAACATAGGAATGCAAACTCACAAATGAGCTAAGAGAAAATTCTTTCAAAAATCAATTACTTTGGGGCTCCTGGATGGCTCAGTGGGGGAAGCCTCTGCCTTTGATTCAAGTCACGATCTCAGGGTCCTGGGATCGAGCCCCACATTGAGCTCTCTGCCTGCTGCTCTGCCTACTTGTGATCTCTCTCTCTCTGTGTCAAATAAAAAAATAAAATCTTTTAAAAAATCAATTACTTTAACATACATAATTTGGAAGAAAAAAAGCAATATATTTGTCATTTTGCACTATCAGGAACTCCTTCTCAAAGTTCATGTAGGCAACAAGGTTAGATTCATTGCTGATCAGATCAGTGAATTTGGAAATGTTTTGAGAAATGCTTTTCAGATCTTTTAGACATATAGATATTTCAGTGTCATTGTAATGTTAATAATGAGAGCTTCCCATTATTTGTTTCTTTACATTGTAAGTTGACAAAATATAGATGAAGAGGTTGAAGACTGTATTTAATCATGTTAAGTCTTCATAAATGTTATTTTAAAAAGCATGGTCACTACCAAACCACAGACATTTTTGCATTCACTTGAAGTAGAAGAGTTCATTTCTAACAGCCTTATATGTCCAGTTGTGTAAACCAGGAAGGCCAAGGAAACATTTTTCCCCCCATAATGGTTATTTATTTTATAAAAAGGTTTGTTTTTTTTTTTAAACTTGTGTTTTAGTGCCATAAAGCTATTGCAGGTTAGAGGTTTCAGAAATTTTATATTTTCAATGATTATAAAGGCATGTCTAAGATTGAAATTTTCCAGGACATTCCATCTTTTTAAAAAAATTTTATTTATTTTTTAAATTTCTTTTCAGTGTTCCAGAATTCACTGTTTATGCACCACACCCAGTGCTCCATGCAATACAAGCCCTCCATAATACACACCACCAGCCTCACCCAACCTCCCATCCCCCGCCCCTCCAAAACCCTCAGATTGTTTTTCAGAGTCCACAGTCTCTCATGGTCTGTCTTCCCCTCCAATTTCCCCCAATGATCCATATATACTATGGAGTATTATGTCTCCATCAGAAAGGATGAATACCCAACTTTTGTATCAACATGGATGGGACTGGAAGAGATTATGCTGAGTGAAATAAGTCAAGCAGAGAGAAGGGAGTTGGGGACATTCCATCTTTTAATGTTTCCTCGCTGGTTATTTTAGAAAAAGAAGCCATTAACTTGGCACCTTCTATGAAAATCATTACATAAGATGAAAAAATACATTTAAAATATTCTTTATCTCAAATCTTAACCAATATAAACTAATAAATTTAGGGTATTAAAGGCCAGAGGGAGTTTTATTCGTTTTAAGGGTTTTATTTTATTTATTTTTTAAAAGATTTATTTATTTGAGAGAGAGAGAGAGACCGTGCGCAAGCAGGGGGAGGGGCAGAAGGACAGGGAAAGAAAGAATCCCAAGCAGACTCCTCAATGAGTGCAGAGGCCAATGTGGCACTGGATCTCATAACCTCAAAATCATGACCTGAGCCGAAATCAAGAGACAGACAGCCACCAGGTACCCCCCAGGCAGGGTGTTTCATAAGGATAAAGCAAGTCCTTGCAACTTGGAAGCATTGGTATATTTGCTCTGAGAGGTCTTATTTTGCATTGTGACCCAACCATATTGCTAGATTTTTACCAACTTTAGAAGCATAGTCTTAGGCCCCTGGAATTTTGCATATTGCTTTGCATTCCTCATGGAGAGAAAAGATTTTTTTTTTTAAATTTAATTAGCCTTATTGAGTCAGGAGCCCTGAGGGTTGTGCCCAGCAGTCTGATGCATGCAAAAGCTTGAGAACCTAGATATAGATGTAAAGTCTTATTACCCTTGAGGACCAATAATAAGTTGAAGCTGCAATACATTACCATCTGCTGTGGATTCCATGTTGGATAGAATAATAATAATGCAAGTCTAAAATAAAAAGAGACATTTATTTCTGGATTCCATGTGGGTAACTGACCAGATATCAGGAAAAACATTAACTTATGCATCATACCTCTTTTTCATGATTAGTTCTGAGTATCAAAATATAACTGCTTATTTGGGAAGTTTAACATATATATTTTATGTTAGATTTACAAGCATCACATGAGAGGCAAAATAATAATATGTAATTGGGGAATGACTGTTTATCTGAAAATATTTTTCTTTGATAATTCCATTTAGCACAGAAAGGATTCTACTTGAACTTAAAAGACAATGAGATAGTTATGAGGATAGTTGAATAATTGAATGGAATGATTAGAATGTTCTAATGGGTACTCCTATTATTAACATTTCAGAATTTACTTGCATAAAATCCATCTGCCTATATCATTCTGAGAAGTAATGGATCATGAACACACAAGTACACATTTCCTTAGCTAAAGCTCCTACTTCAAAGGTGATTTGGTGGCCTTTTCTAAATAGTTTAGTGGCTCTATCCTAGGATAGTGGGAGATCAGAACTTAAATCCAACAGGATATTATTGATATTTAAGTGAAGAAAAAAATAGAACTGTACATTCAAAAAGCCAGAACATGATCTAGTCTCCTACTTGGATAAAATATAACTTTGATGAAATTTATATCTACTAATCATTAAGATGTAAGACTTGCTAAGACAAATCTCAAGCAAATCTCACTGAACTACAGTACCAATCCAAATCCTTCAAGTGTGGTTGCAGGATTTCCAAGTCACATGTCCTGGGTTTCAATATCACAATTTCCTAGCTAGATAACCTTAAGAAGTTACTTAAACTTTCAGTCTTTTCCCTCCCTTATCTTCGAAATGGGCATAGCATTACTACCTACTATGGAAAACCATTGTGAATATGAAGTGACGTAATACGTAATATGTGTAATGTGCTTACACTAGTGACCATACACTGTGTTTAATACATGTTTTTATTATTATTTTATTTTATTATTATTGCATTAATAACAAACTTAATATTTTATATTGAAAATGAAACCCATGGAATTACATAGTGCTAAAATTAATCCTTGGCCACTGGTCCAGGACTTATCTAAGCAGTACTACCTAAATACCTTTGACATATGATTCACAGCTCATTTTAAAACTTAACACATCGATTTGGTACAAGGACTACCATGGATTTGCATGGTAATATTATATGAGATGGATTTAAGCAACCCATTTGGGATAATCCAAGCAAATTACCAACAGCTGATAGAGGATTTCTGCACATGTAGCTGTGTTTGCTCTGGTCTTCCTGCCTGCTGGTAGCAGCAAAATAGCATATTAACTTTATCCTTCTGGAGTCCACCTGGCCCTCCACGCCTGGACCTTGAGTTCCAGTGACGTCACCCTTTGATCTTTCCACTTTTAGCATCCATCTGCTGCGTGACTTTCCCTTCTAGCGCAAAGCAGAGACCTGTAAGAAAGAACAACCCCTCATTTAACATGAAAAACTGATTATTTCTATTAACTAATGTTTAAAAATAGACATAGTCTAATACTTTCAATAGATTTGGAGTAGATTCATTATAACTTCAAAAATCTATTTGTTCTTTTGCATATTCTTGACCCAACAGAAAAAAAATGAAGCATAATACCCCTCCATTTGTCATTGCCTATGTTTTTAAAATAAAAATGAATTTAAACTGCTACAATTAATCCCCAGTTCTCTCTCTCTCTCTCTCTGTCTATATATATATATATATGCATATATATATATATATATATATTTTTTTTTTTTTAAACAAGGGAAAAAGAGAGGACTTGTGGATTTGGAATAAGAGTTGTTATGTAAAAATAGAGTTAGAAGGAAAACTGAAAACATGTGAATGACCAGATAAAAGAGTAATGAGAAAAAATGTTTAAGAGCTGTGGTGCTTTCTGATGGTTCTACCCCTCAATTCAGCCAAAGGGAAAAAGCAGTTTGCGGTGATAAATATTGTAGTCAGAATAGCAGTGTGCATGTGTAACTACACACATCTGGCATGCAGGTGTCCAAGTGGAATTTGCCATCACTCCAAGAAGCAGTCAGATGTTGTCTTTTTAAATGGAGAATGGTGTGAGGACTTGTGGAATTCAGTGTTAGATGTCAAGCGTACAACATATTCATTTAACTTGGGGTTGCAGTCAGAGTTGCTGTTTGACATCCTTTTGAGTTAATTTTACTTAATAAGAATGTTTCATGAATATGAGACAAAAACCAATTCCTTGCTCTCCCTTAAGAATCCCACCTTTGGAGGAAACAAATGAAAAAAAAAAGAGGCTAATTCTAATTTATACTGCTGAAAACCTTATTTAACCTTAGTTAGGCAGAGAGCAATTGTTTTTTTGTTTTAAAAGGGAGAAAAAGATTATCAGAAAGAGTACTGATCACAGGGTTATTTTTAAGGCAGACTCCCAAGGACTAATTCATTTTTGACACAAAAATGGGCCATTCTTAATAACAGTTTAAGTGTCTTCTGGCTCTTTTAATCCCACTTTGGGTAAACTGTTTTCTCGCCTCTCCTCAAATTTCATGGCACCTACATTTAATTCCTTTCTGGAGAAATCTACTGTTAAACAGACTTGGTTTTATAAACTCGGATCGCTCCAGGGAGAAAATATAGTAACAAAAAACAGTTATAATAATGAACATTTGTTGTCCTCATAGGAAGCTTGGTAAATACCCTTGCATTTTTTTTCTCTTCATTCCCGTAAGTCAGGGCTCTGCTTACATGATGCTGGTGGGGTCTGGGAGAGAGTGACTTGTTCTTGGTTTTCAAGAAAACCAGGAATGGGAGTGCCTGGGTGGCTCAGTGAGTTAAGCATCTGCCTTAGGCTTGGGTCATGATCCCAGTGTCCTGGGATCACGCCCTGCATCGGGCTCCCTGTTCAGGAGGGAGTCTGTTTCTTCCACCGTTGCCTGCCACTCCCCCTGCTTGTGATCTTTCTCTATTTCTCTGTCAAATAAATAAATAAAATCTTTAAAAAGAAAAAGAAAAAAAAAGGAAAATCAGGAATGGACACAAAGATAGCCTCTGATAACTGAGGATTCTATTAAGATAAATGACAGCTCTCAGCATGGTATGAGTAGGAACGTGTGCAGTTGCATCTGAACAAGCAGAAGCTATTTGCCAAATACATGAGTTCCCTCGCATTTCTCAGGCTCTTTTTTTCTAACCAGGTGGGACATCTCTGTGGGTCTTGCGCTGTGATGGTGACACAGACACTGCGCTTTATCTCTGAGGACTGTCAGCCCTTTTATCGTTGAACTACCTGTCTGTGATTCTGCTAAGGATTCATTGGTCACCCATTTTTCCCCCAAAGACAGAAACTGATTCTTGATCACAATGGTGTGTGTGCGTGTGTAAGTGTGCTTAAGGAATATTTAGAAATGTGTGAACCATGACAGAAAGTTTTCTATCTTGTTGATATTACTTATCTTCATTTCCATTCTGATTGCTTCTTCCTTTTAAAATAAGCCTATTGGGTTATTTCCCCTAACTTAAAAAAAAAAAAGTGGGGGCACCTGGGTGGCTCAGTGGGTTAAAGCCTCTACCTTCAGCTCAGGTCGTGATCCCAGGGTCCTGGGATCGAGCCCCGCAACGGGCTCTCTGCTCAGCGGGGAGCCTACTTCCACCTCTCTCTCTTCCTGCCTCTCTGCCTACTTGTGGTCTCTGTCTATCAAATAAATAAATAAAATCTCTAAAAAAAAAAAGTTATATGTGTCCATTATTAAAAATCTGAAAATTACACAAACACAAAACAAAAATCACTACAATTAAATTTCAATGTTAATTATAAAATACTAATGTTAAATTTTTAAATTAATTACTCAGGTGTTTTATTTAAGGAGATGTGTATACATATTTATATATTCTTATATGTCACTATTCTTATATGTCACTGTCCTTCAAAAGTATTTAATAAATGTGTAAATTCATCAAATTATACTGATATATTAATGCAATATTTTATCAAAGTTATGCATGTATATAGTTTTATAAAGCTGTTTCTAATGCTTGTAAAAAAAAAAAAAAGGAAGAAAAAAACCAACACAACATACTGCTAATTTTTGATATTATTTACTGACTTCCTACATGGAAAGATAGACACAATCAGCTACAAACACACACACACGTATCTACTCAATCCATCTTTTTAGTATAATGACATCATAAATTTTGGTAGCCTTATTATAACTATGTAAATATTTTCATCATTGCACAGCACAGAATATTATGTTGACATTTTCTATCTTGTTCACTTTCTTGGTTTTATATACATTATAGGTAAGGGTAATAATAATCACCTCTTTTCTCACTTACTTAGTTCCTATGTTTTTATCACTAATTTATCACCAAAAATGTTATCATTATAATTTCCCTTTTGCTGAGGAAAGTGAATGTTAATCTCAATAAAACTGAGGTTGAACCCCAGCTTTTATGAGGTCTAGAGCCAAGCTCCTGAGCCTCACAGTACTTCAAGGTATCAGAGGTATCATTGGATATTTGGGTTATCCATCAGTCTTTAGTCTTTTGTCCATGGAGATTTGCCACATTATCATTTCTCATTCTTCTCTGCATGACCTCCACAGGTTCCATGTCTCATTCACTCCACTACTTGGTTCTGAGGGACTGAGAATCATTCTTCTGCTTTGATCCTTGCTGGGACCCCCAAGAAGCTATGGAAGGTTGTCCATGCTTTTATTTTTCTGGACACGTTTTGTGCTATAACTTTTCCAGAGTTATTTCTTGGAGTAATCACATGGTTGATCTCCCTTATCCTATTTAGATTGTGACTTTCAATAATTAATATTTAAATTGTACGCCAATCTTGAATTCCTAGGATAAGCCCTACTTGGAAATGCTGTGTTATTTTTTTGTGTATTGCTGAATTTGATTTGCTAATATTTTGCTAAGAATTTTTGCGTCTGTATTCATGTGGTTCATTGGTCTGTAATTCTTTTATTCCTAATATCTTTATCTGATTTGTCATTTTAAGTTTTGAGAATAAAGTCAGTTGGAAAATGTATTCTTCTCTATTTCTCGAAGCGTGTGTTCAAGTTTGGTAGAGTTTCTTTCACATAAGTTTGATTGAATTCACCAGCAAAATCATTTAGACTTGTAGTTTTCTTTAAGAAAAATTCTAAGTAACAAATTTAATTTTTTTACAATATTTGGGACTATTCTTATTTTCTATTTCTTTCTATATGATTTTGTTCATTTGTATCTTTCAAGTGATTTTTCCATCTTGGGTATGTTGCAAAATTCATTAGTATAAAATTGTTCATTATATTCCCTTATCTTTTTAATGATTAAAAAGATCCCTATTTATCCTTGATATTGGTAATATTTTTATCTCGATATTTAATAATTATATTACTTCTCAAAGAACAAACTGATTTATTCATTTTCTTTGTCTATTTTCTATTTTATTGGTAGCTGCCTTCAATGATCTTTTTTTTTTTTTCCTACTTATCTTGGGTTTAATTTGCTAGAGTTTTATTTGTTTCTTACTTCTTAAGCTGGAAATACATATGATTATTTTATACTTTTCTTCTTTCTAAAATAGCCATTTGAAATTATTACCTTTTAAAAATACTGCTTTAGCTGTATTTCATGTATTTTGCTAAATGTTTTCATTATCCTTTAGTTATCATTAGTTCAAAATTTATTCTAATTACTCAAATATTTTTTTTTTTTCCTTATGGACTTCTCTGAAATCTGTTGCTTAAGTTAAAGATATTTGGAGATTTTATAGAAAATTTATTGTTTTTAATTTCTAATTAATTACATTATAGGCAAAAGTCATATTCTCCCAATCTTTGACATGTACTGAGATGTGTTTTTAATCTATAATATGGTCTATCTTGGTAAATGCTCCGTGCTTATTTGGAAATGTTACCATAAATACCTATGTATGGTCTATGATATCAGTTAGGTAAAATTCATTGGTAGTGTTTTCCAATCTTTGTCTACATGCCATTATTTTTGCTGTAGTCCACGGTTTAGAAGCAAATCACACACATAGTCAAAGAGAAGGGATCACACAGGGTGTGAGAACAAGGAGGCAAGAATCATAGGACTACTTCAGGAATCTGTCTACCACAATCTGAATCTAAATATTTTTCTTGTAAGTATTATATGTTTGGTTTTGTGTTTTTTAACTAAACCTGGAAATCTCTATGAAGTATTTGGTCCATTTACACTTAATGTAATTGTGATCATTGTGCCTACCTTTTCTTTTAAAATTCCATTTTTTCTTTCCTTCTTTGTACTTTCTTGCTTAGAATCATTTAGGTGACTCACATAATTTTTTTTTGTATTCAGTTTCATGGGTCATATTGACTTTTAGATAAATGTATGTTGTGTTGTTCTATGATTACAATGTGTATTTTAAACTTACTTTAAATAATATACTATTTATAGTTCAAATAATATATTCTGTATTATATATAGTCATACATATTATGTACCATATATTATATATTATATATTTCAAATAATATGCCATTTTTATATTATTTCATAACCATTGTAAGAACTTTATAACAGTTAATTACATTTTCCTTTCTGATACTTTTTGCTTTCCCTGTCCTATATTTTAATTTTATGTAACCAGATTTTTTCACAAATGCAGTTCCTTTGTCACCACCACAGATTACAAATGGCATATTTGAAATGCAACTAAGCATTGTATGAGAATCAGTGTCACTTGAAGGATTTTTCTCAGATTTCTTGTCGTTCCCTCTTTTCTCCTGCAAGCTGCCATGCTACACTTGAGAATTATCTTGTGTACCTCATGGAGCAATGTTTTATTTCCCCTGCCCCACATCCAATCTTCAAAAAAATTTTTTTTGTTTGTTTGTCCCTAAGAGAATATTGGTGGTGGGTTCATGACTCCTTTGTAGCTGTAACTTCCAGGGATTTCAGTCTCTCAATCTAGCCCTTAATACATCCATTAGAAGTTCTGCTGGTTTCTACTTACTCTCACTTATGATGGACTTCCCTGATCTTATTGTTGCATGTCTAAAGACGATTTCACTTATTGGCCTCTCTTTTTTGGAAAAAGTTGATTGCTTTCTTTGCATCTTAAACTAGCTGATAAATTAGCAAAATCTATCATTTTGTGGATTATCTAGATTTGCATTTTAGGATGTGAGCAATTGTCTCTTGGGACTTTCTGTATCTTAACTGGAAAAGGAAGTCCAAAACAGACTTTTTAAGAAAAATAAAACCAGGGCATTTTTTTCCTTAATCTATCCTAATTATCCTTATTATAATTTCCCATGGCTAAACCAAGGAAGCAAACATAACATACTTAATGTTTCAAAAGTATTATTCTGACCTAGAATTAAGGATAGAGGAAAATGCTCTCTTCTAATTAGTGAAGTCTTTTTAGAGAATATAAACATTAGAGTTATTTGTTTCACTGGAGAAGAGAATTGCCAGACTTGTTATAAAGAAGACAAGTGGTAGCAAGTACAATATACATTTTTGAGAGTGTTATATTGATTCAAGACACTGAAAATGTGACATGGGTTTTTTCAACTAATAAAGTCAATAAAGTTTTTTTTTTTCAATTAATAAAGTCACAAACCATGCCTGTTAAGAATACGTAAACAAAATAAGTCAATCAGAGAAGGACAATTATCATATGATCTCACTGATATGAGGAATTTGTGAAACAAGACAGAGGATCATAGGGGAAGGGAAGGAAAAATGAAATAAGATGAAACCAGAGAGGCAGACAAACCATAAAATACTCTTAATATCATGAAACAAACTGAAAGTTGTTGGAGGGGAGGGGAGTGGGAGGGATGGGATGTATGGGTGATGAACATTGGGAAGGGTATGTGCTATGGTGAGTGCTATGAATTGTGTAAGACTGAAGAATCACAGACCTGTACCCCTGAAACAAATAATACATTATACGTTAATAAAAAAAAGAATATGTATGCTTCTTATTAAAAGTCTTAATAAAATATGTGAAATGTCAATTTAATAATTATATTGGCTAAGCTGAGAAACATTTATCTAAACATTTGGTTTTTAGTACTTCACTAAATAACCAGAGAAAAAATAACCATGTCCCTAAATATATATGATAACTCCTCCCATTTCAAGAAAAGGAAATTAATATTTCCTTTTGAGTTATGTTCACTTAAGTTGAATGACTTGATTTTTTCTTACACTTTATGATGGTTCTCATATGTGTTTCTTTGTTTTTTGTTTTTTTTTTGTTGTTGTTTTTGTGTGTGTGTGGATGATAAACCACAGAGATAACTGCAGTTAAATAATATTTATATAGTATAGCAAAAATTATTCAGACTCATTTTGTAATTATCAAAGACCACTGATGGTTTAATGCATAGAGAAACTGAAATATGAAAACTGCCTACCTTCCTATAAGCTCATTTTGTTCGTTTTTTTAACTCTATTTTACTTTCAGAATAAAATCAGAATCTAATTTTTATACATTGAAGGACACTTGATACTTGAAGCTTTGAGGCAAAATAAAAGATCATGCCCTAAACTGATGTTAGCCACTTAACACACTGAGCCACTGAGGCACCCCTCACCATTCCCCTTCTAATGACTTCACATCAAACAACAATTACCCTAAGATTAAGAATTAGTTGGAAATGATGTTTTTCAAAGGATGCTTACATCTTTCTATTAATTGAAGGAGAAAAGTAAATGTGAAAATAAATTAGGACAAACCTCTATTTTCTCCTGATATCTGGAGTCTCTTTCACATCAAAAAGTGACTCTTAAAAATGTCTCAAGGAACGTGTATCCAGTATTGTCATTATAATAGCAATCCAAAACATGAGATTCATGTTCCTGAGCATTTACCTCAGTAAATCAGCTCTACTAATTCATTTCATCCTGTTTATAAAAAAAATTCATTGAGAAAATCAGACTTTCACTTCCCTAAGAATGTTTCTTCTCTCTTTAAATTTGTCATTTTGCCAAGCCCAAGATAAACATTTAAAACTGTAATATTATTTCTACTTCTTAAAAATCTCATATGTCATTATTTTAAAATTATAATCAGATTGAAACCTGCTCATATTCCACTTTACTTATAGCCTTATAGCACCCTTTTTCTTGCCCACCCTGAATCATGGGCTTGAAAGACAGCTATGTGGACACATTCTCTCTTTCTCTTATACGCTTACCATCAGACAGTTCCACCTGCTATACCTCTAAAGAATTCATCTAAAATGTTTATGAAATCTTACAGTTTTTCTCTTCACTGATATAGTCCCATTATCACTTTTAGGAACCACACCAATAAGCAGTAATCTCCTTTTCCCTGATACAGCTTTTCATTTTAATGACTGTATTATCTGATATTAATATAGCTGCCATCATTTCTTTTAGTTAATATGTTCAATCTTTCTCCTTACAAAATATCTATGTTTTTATCTTAAGAAGGTGTCTTAGAAATGACATAAAGCTATATTTTTTTCCAATAGGCAATTGACCTTTGAACAACAGAGGTTTGACCTGCACAGGTCTACTTACAGATTTTTTTAATATAAATATAGTATAATACTGTAAAAGTATTTTCTCTTCCTTATGACTTTTTCATATAGATGAATATATATATATATGATATTCATATATATATGAATATCATATATATATGAATTCACATGAATTCATTGAACATATGAAGATATTCATATATATATATGAATATCTATATATATAGATATATATATCTATATTTAATATAGATGAATATATAATATTCATATAGTTATTTCATAAATAAATAACATTTTCTTTCCCCTAGCTTACTTCATTATAAGAGTATAGTATATAATACAAATAACATGCAGAATATGAGTTTATTGACTATTTATGTTATCAGTAAGGCTTCTAGTCAACAGTGTGTTATTTGTACTTAACATTTTGGGGAATCAAAAGTTATATATGGATTTTTGACTGCACAATGGGTTGCTACCCTAACCCCTAAGGTGCTTAATGGATGGTCAACTGTATTTCTAAATTTACCTGAGGAGTTTGGTCCATTTACGTTTATTGTTACTAATATATTTGGAATTATTCTACCTCTTTTTGTGCTTTCTCTGTTCTATTTTCCTATCCACCTCATTTCTTTCTTTTTGTTTTCTTTCATATTAAATGCTTCAGTGACGTCTTGTCTATACTCTTTTAGACACTGTACTCAGTCTTGAAATTTTAACAAAACACATTTAACTTACTAAAGTCTAAATTTAATTAGTGTCTCTACCATTTTTCTAAAAAAAATAGAAAGCACTTGAATTCCAGTCAGCACCTGTCATTGCTTTTAACATTTTCATTTTATCAAGTTTTAACTGCAGTGCCCCATAGATATTATTATTTTGGGTGTATGTGTATACAGCAATTTATGTTCATATTCACATTTGATTCTTTTATCACCATTTCTCCTAGGATTTCATATTTTTCTCTGGATTTGTTGTCTGTATTTTTGAAGTAAATAGCTAGCATCTCTGCTATTGTTCATATGAAAATGTCTTTGTTACCCTTGATCTCGAATGATCATTTAGCTGGCTATAAACTATAAATCCATATTTTTCAATCTAAGCAGAGATCAGATTTTTATGTGATTATCTTATTACTAAAATTTATTTATTTATTTATTTATTTTGCCAATTGACTTTTTCACTGAGGATCTAGACCCTGAAATATTCCAAGTTTCATGTGGTAGTCTAAGTTTCAACTCCCACCATTACTTGTCTTCTCCTCCCCAAATACACCTATTGAAACTAAAGGTTGAGGTGTGAGATATCCATAGTATACTCTGGCTTCATGCTATCATATAATTTTGGGTTCAGCTCATTTTTCCATTTCGGCTTCTGTGGATTGACTCTATATCTGTGTGCACAATTTTGCATTAAAAAAAATGTTTGTTTTATCTTCTTCAGAATGTTCAGTGATTTCAGTGGGATGATTTTTTAAAGCAATAACTGTTCTATTGGCTGATTCAACACCCTTTTCTATGTCTACCTCTTTCTTGTTTCCTTTTAGTGAGCTTGGGTTCCATAACCCATCATAATGAGCTTTTCTTGCATACACCCTCGATTCCTTTGCTCCCTTTTCCTTCCATCAAACTGGAGTGGCAAAACCGCAGACCCGGTTACACAAATCCCATCTGCTTTATAAGCATTATATTTAATGCAATTGTGCTGACTGGGGTGTGCTTTAAATTTATGACAGCAAACCTTAAGTAATTCACCAGTGCTGCATAATCTTTCTACCTTTCTATAGCCGATTGTTTGTTCTATTCTCTAGGAAGACACATTCACACCTTCCTTTTTTGTTGTTGTTGTTTTTTTGTTATCATCACAGAGCTAGTGACTCTACCTCTTCTTTCATTGAACAAAGAGATGGAAACAAAACAGAACAATGCAAAACAAACAACAACAACAACAAAAACAGCAAAGAATGACCTCATCCTTCCCAGCACCATATCTCTTGATGTTCCTGCATCTTTTGCTGTCTGCTCTGTCTTCCTTTCCACCAGAGCGGCCCAGGGACCTCAATGTGCTCCTGTCTTGTAACAATCCTTTCCCTTATGCATTGAATCTCATGTCCCTCACATACTCAAAACCTGCTCCTGCAATCATCTCTCTCCCACAGCATTAATAGTCCTTTCTCCTTTTCCCAACAGCATATAAACAATCTGTGATAGTTCTCTGCTTAATGTCACTATGGCAACTCCCCAGCCTAGCATTTTGAAATGAGGTACAGAGCCAGAGGGTATATTGAGACATGTACACGTCCCACAGTTCCTGGCCTCAGACATCTGTGAGTAGTAGAGAAGAAACGAGGTTGAAAATTTTAAATAATGTTTGTTTTTTCTTTTTTAAAAAATTTTAAAATAACTGTAGATTTGCGGAAAAGAACAATCTTTTCAACACATGGAGCTAAGTCAACTACATATCCACAAAACAAAAACAATGATTTTTAGAAAGGAACTTTGTTCCTTATTCATTGAGTTATTTTGGTACCTTCCTTGAAAATCAACTGATAATAAATGTAAGAATTTATTTTGGACTTTCAGTTATGTTTCATTGATCCGTGTGCCCATACTACATTGTCTTAATCACTATGATTTTATGGTAAGTTTTAAAATTGGGTAGTGTAAGTTCTCCAATTTTGTGGGGTTTTTTTCAAGTTTATTTTCACTCTTCCTAGTCCTTTATATTACCAGACATATTAGGATCAATATGTCATTTTTGACAAAAACAAAAACTTTTTACATTTTGATAGGGTTTATGTTAAATTTATATAAAATCAGATAGAATTGATATCTTGATAATACTGACTGTTCTAATTCATGATTATATTATTTCTTAATCTATTTAGATCTTCAACTTATCTCAGCAATATTTTGTAGCTTTGAGTATAAAACTGTTAAACTTTTGTTATATTCATCCCTAAGTTCTTACTGAGGCTATTATAAATGGAATTATTTTATTAATTATATTTTAAGGTTTTTCATTACTAGAATATAGAAATAAAATATTGTATTTGTATGTTGATCATGCATCCTGAAACCTTACTAGATCTACTTCTTTTTTCTAGTAGTTTATCTGTTAATTCCTCAAAAGTTTCACTAATAGGATCAAGACATCTGCAAAAAAAAGTTGTTTTTTTTTTCTCTTTTTTTCTTTTTAATTTATTTTTTTCTTTTTCCTTTCTTTTCAACTTCTTTTCTTTTTATTTTTTTACATATTTTTTTTTTTTTTTTTTTTATTGCACTGCTTGTGTTTGACTCTTGGCTTCACCACCACTAAGAAGCTTGGGAAAGTTACTTTATCTCCACTTTCCACTTCACCATCTGTAATACGGTGATAGTTATTATTAGTATCTACCTTAAAGTGTTGTTTTGCAGATCAAATGGTTAAACACAAATAAAGTGTTAGCATAGTATGTATGGTACACTATTTCTTCTCAACAAATAGTAGGTGTTACTATTTAACTGCAAACAACTTTTATTTGTGTTTATAGTGAATAAGAATTACTTTTCTGAGTTCTGTTAAATGCCTTTGGCCTCAGCTCTACAATCTTCATGACAGCCATTCTCACCACTTCTCTGAGATTAGCCTTCAGGCTTCAGCCTACGGCCACAGTAAGTATATCTGAGATCAGTTTTTTTTCAGCTATACTTCTTACATCCATCATATCAGAAAAAGTTAACAGAAAATAGAAGTCAAACCTAATTTCTCAGAAATATTTCTAGTGTATAACGATTCAAAAAACAAACCTTTTAAAATGAATAAAGTCTATAAATAAACTTTGAGAAGAAAAAACTTCGTTTACCTAGAACATTAAATAAATTTTGCTTCTTAGTCCTAGCAATAAAAGTAACACATAAAAAATACAAATGCATTGCACAGAATATAGAAAATAACAGGCATTAAGCACATCATGGTATCATGTCAATTGATGTTTGCATATATTTACTTGGGAAGACTTAATTTTAATTAGGAAGAAAAAAATCTAAGGCTATACCCAAAATTTGGCTCAAATTTTTCCTTATTTTTACTTAATTCTATAGATAGATGGAAAGTGTAAATGTTATATATATCTGTGTCTATATACATATTGTATGTCATGCTGTTTTTAAGTAATAGAACACAGCACTCATTGCAACTTTGAAAAGCCATTAAAAGTGTTCATTTTAGGCCCCTAACAATAAGTTACAGTGAGTTTTAATCAACTGAGTATACACAGTTTGTTTTCTAAGAATTAAATGTTGCCTAATGTCCACTGAGTGAAAGAATCATTTATAGGCTTATAAGACAGAGTTTGGCTCATTGTTCTATTTTGAAGAAAACTAAATTATCTGAAATATAACACCAATTTTATAACTTTGCACACTGGAGATGGCAGGAAACACCACATACTACAGCCCACTGCAAAAGTTGACAAAGTTCATTAGCATATGAAAAATATAAATTTCCTAGACAAAATGATAGCGTTAGAGATAGATAGATAGATAGATAGATAGATATTTTTTTAAAAGAATGGATTTTCTGGATGGAATTTCTGGAAATAACATAATGGTGGATCATATTTATTAAATGGTCATCTACTCTGTTGTCTTATGCGGCTTGTCTATGGCTTGAAATACTTCACAAAATTAGTAGCTGAATCCGGGTTCCTGCTATGACTTGTTGAACAGAAATTCAAACATAACTGTTGAAATGGACCAAGAGGAACTAATAATCATGTGGTAAAGTGAGCTCAGCTAGAGTAAACAAATATGCATAGTTACCAAATAAATATAGTTACTAAAGCAATGTAGCTTATGCTTTTCCCACTCTTCCTGTTTCCATAAAGAGGGGAAATTTTCCAATCCCTTTCTTGGAGGGAAAACCATGTGAAAGGAATCTATTCAGCTTCTCCCTGTTTTCTTGTTCATTTTTTCCCCAAGAGAGGAAGAATGATTTATCTCTTTGATAAGTTTGGAAGAAAGTCCTGAGCATGATCAGCTAAGTCCAATCCATATTCCCCTCATGTGTCTCTGATCTGCCTGCTTGCAGATGTAACTAACTCCCCTTAGGGGTGTTGCATACACAAACTACGTTACTGCATGAAACTGCCAACAGTATCTGGAGACCTTCTGTGAACAGCATCTAGGGACAATAAGCAACAACTGTGTGACTCCCTGTGGTAGGTCTTGGCCTGACCCGATAGGTGCAACATCGACCTAGGGAGGCACAGCTTCTAAATTAAAATCATTAACAAAGATAAGGATAATCCTAGCAGAACCCGTGCCCTCTGAGTCTACTAATTTCTGCTTCATTGTATGTAGGGTTTGTTGTCTTGAATATATTCAAATTGTGTCTAACTTCTGATGCTTCTTGCATAAAAACAAGTGGGAACCAGGCAAGCTCCTAGTGTTCTGTGTGCATAGATTGTATGAATTGAAATCAGAGAAAATCTTACATGGCATAAATCCATAATGTATAACTGTTCTAGCAGCACATTGAAATGCATACATAAATTCACTTGAAAGATGCCAGGTACTATATAAATGCAAGACATTATTATTGTGATTCTTGGTTTATAAAATTATTTGGATCACTTTTCATTCAAAATATCTTCCTAAAAATTGTTGCTTTGAGTTTGCAACTCCAGGGGATTTTATACACTGGATAAAATCACCAGCCTGGCCTGAGTGAGGTTGCCACGATAGTGCCCTATGGACTCCTGGCCAGGTTGTATTGAATCGGTTCCTTCACTTGGACTCTGCTTCCAGGGCCTTAATTTTCTGGCTCAACTCAGGTTCAAAGATGTGTCAGACAATAATATCTGGCAACTCCAGGGCAAGAAAGGCCCCAAAAGGAACAGAATTGGGAAATCTTACAGGGTTCCTATGCCAGGACTTGCTGAAAAGGGAAACATATTTAAAAGAAGAAGAAGAAGGAATGCATCCTTCACTCCTAGAGACCAATTTGGACCTCTCCCCAACCCCTGTTACACACACACACACACGCACACGCACACACACACAGCCACTCTTTTACCATTCATGCATTGCTTAATAATTAATCCTCTCTCTGGATCATGAGCAACCTAACAAGAATAATTCAAGAAGGAAAAGGGATTGAACACCAGCGCATGTAAGACTATTGTACCAATATGCTAAGAAATATCCTTTTTTCTAATAAGCAGTTTACTGAAACAGTTAAGAGAGCCTGAGCTAAGATGTATTTAAACTGCCAGGTTACCAAAGCTAAAACCTTTTAAGTTTCGTTTACATAATTCCTAGACTATATGTTTCCTCATATGCATCTTTGGATTGAAACACTATCTGGCTACATCATACTGAGCAGGGCCATGTGGGAAATAACCTATTGAACCCTCCTCTGGAACACAAGTCATGCAGGATGTGACTTTGAACCAGCTAGTGATGGCACCACCAGATACTGAGGAACATGCCAGGGAAGTAAGCCCCAGCCCTCACCCAGCTATTGGGGGGTGAAAGGAATCCCTGTCTTTATTTATAACTTTATTAATGTGGTTTGTTTACCAGATGCAGAGGCTGTATGTCCACATTTCTATCTAGGAAGCAAATTGTGACAAAGGACACAATAGGCCTGAGGATCCCAATCTGTAGTTATAAATTGTCCTATAAAATTGCTCCAGTACAAAGTAATGTGCTATGTTAAAATATTCCATGCTGTCTCTGGTATATCGCAAATGGGATGTCCAAGGCCTGGTCCCAAACTTTAGTTGGCTCATCTGCTTCTGAAACAGAGGCGGTGACTTACAGAGGCTGCTGGTTAGTAGGGTAAAAGACAAAATGGCATCACTACCTGGAGCACTGGTCATCAGACGCAACACTACGGACTATCTAGTTTCCTAAAATCACATATCACTGATTATGCTCATGACTGTTAGGAATGCTTTCATGCTTGTCAAGATTCTACATACCCACACAATGCATACACATGCCACTTATGGGGCCTTCTACCTAAATTCATGTAGCTTTCTATTACAACTCTTTCTCCTGCTGTGATGAATTCTAGTGCCAGTTCCTCATGAGGGACCTGTTAACTTCTTTACCTTTCTTGTGTGGCTTATCTGACAGAGGTCTCCCAAAAAGTAAAACGTCATTTTACTCACATGTAGCTCCATGAGAGCAGGGATCTTTGTTTTGTTCATTGATGTAATCCCCAATACATGACATATTGTAGGTGTCCAATATATACTTGTTGGCTTGTGTTGAATCATTCATTACATGCATTATCTATTCTCATGACTTCACTTTTTTCAATACTCTAAGGTTTTATGCAGCCGAGTTTCGATGTATCCTTCTTCACCTGGCTCATTCTCTGCTTCCCCCTGTGACATACCTAACACATTACCACATGGTGGAAGCCCTTCCAAGTTCAGGTTCACTCATACACCTTTGAGCTGTTGAGAATTTCTAGCCTGGATGACTCTAACAGTAACTGTATTTAAAGAGACCAACCATTATACTATTTCCACAAATATTTTTTAATGACAAAGCAGTTTTTAGAACAAAATAAATGGATTTTCATAACAGGGAGAATGGTAGTAGTCATCTAGTTCAAAACTTTTTACAGATCAAGAAATTGGGTAGAGGTAGCTTTAAACTATTATTGAAGGTTATATCACTACTAGTAATCATTCAATAAATGATTATTGCTTAATGATTCTAGAAATAGAGAAGCATCTCATCTTTTTTATGTATCTACAGATTCCAAGACATTCATTTATATCCTAAATTGATATGTCTTTATAATTTAGTCTAGGAATGCCAAGAAATAAAAGATTTATATTATCTGCCTGTTATGTGTTATAAGAATTAAGAATTGAGTTCAGGAAAATTCAGCAAAAACCTCTCAGCTCCTGACATTCTGGCTCTGGCTTCCAAGGGTTTCAGGCTATTTTTCGTCCACCAGGGAGACAAATGGTTATTAAACCTCTGCAATTAAGTGTAACATAAGGATATAAATGGACTCAAATTTTCAAAATTGTACCTTAAATTTTTAGATTGGGAAAATTTGCCTCAATCAAATAGCACCACATTTAGCTAGCAGCAGGAACAGGAAAATGAAGTTGAGGGGAATTAAATATATATTTAAAAATACTTCCCGTGCACTAAATTTTATGTCAGGTTCTAAAAGAATAAAAAGAAGAACAAGTTAAACTTAGTTTCAGGAAGCTTAGAATTTATTAGCACAGATAAAGAACACCCACAATGACAGTACAAAACAGAAAATTAAGAGGTATACCTTGAGTGGCTCTAATTTTATGGTGAACTAAGAATGTCAGTGCATATGATAGGTCTACGTCAAATAGAAGCTAAAAGAGGAGAGAGAGTGAGAAGGGAAGCCTCCTTCATTACCAGGGCGAGACCCGGAGTTTAATCACATCACTTCAGCTCACACTGTGGTGGCAAGAACTCAGTCAGAAGACCAATTCTAGTTACAATGGATCCTGGAAAGTGCAATCTCTAGCTGGCAGCTCATGTGCCTGACTAAAACTCAAGGAGTTTTAAGTTGAATTTTAACTAATTTTTTTTCTGCATCTACTAAGATTATCGTATACATTTTTTAAATGTGTTCTTGCAGCGAATTGTATTCATAGATATCTTAGCTGGAGAAATTTTGCATACCTGAAATAAACCCAATGTGATAAGAACATAATCTCTTATTTAAATTTCTGTATTTGGTTTGCTAATTATTTTAGCATCTTGCATCTATGCTGATGTTTCTGATCTGTTAGATGTATACTTTTTTTCACATCGACTGCAGTACAGTAGACTTTTATTTTTAACTTCTCTTCCATTTTAATATTCTCCAAATTGTCCAAATTCCCCTATGATCTTCCAACTTAGAAAATCTGCACTGATTAGGGGGAGAACATGCTTCTCTAAATTTGATCTGGGTTGACAGGTATGGGAATCTGATGTGGAAAGAGATATCACCAGAGCCCAGGGGACTCCACAGGACGTACCACAGAAGCTAAGAAAAAAATTTTAAGGTCACATTCCACAAAGGAATAGAAGAGAAATGAATGAAATTGCCCTTTTTGGACACCTGAGTTTCCAGAGTTGGCAAATCCCCAAGTGACTGCCCGGTCTAGCTTCTTACAGTTTCTGGCCTTTGAGAAACTCCCTCACTTGTCTTCAGCCATCATTAAAGAGGTGTTGGTTTTTATTCAAAATATTACTCAAATGTATTATACACATTGTTTTCATATGTGCTATATCAGGAAGGGATTTACTGTATATCTATTCTATTCTACCGTCAGAAGAAGAAATCTGTCATTCACTCTTTTGCGGTGAACCTGACATTGCTACCAAATCTGTGCATCTGAGCTTCCTAACGTGGTCTCGTCTGTCATGGTAGATCACTCACTGACACCTCAATGTTCTCTTCTCTTAGCCTACATGACATCACCCCCATGGCATTTCTTCTACCTCAATTACTACTCTCCTTTCATATATTTTGCTATCTCCTCTTTCTCAATCTCATTTCTAAATTTTGGAATGTCTCATTGTTGGTTCCTGAGATTCTTCCTGAGTAACATTCTTTCCTGAGGAGATCTTATCCATTCTGATGTTAAATATAAATTTAAACCTCCTGATCTCCAAACCCATTTTAAGTCACCCATGTAATCCAGACCATTGAGTCCTAATTAAATGTATCTTCAAAATACATTCTCTCCCAAGGCTCTCTCTTCTCAATAAATTTCTCCACCAAGTACCCTGCTGCTGAAGGAAAACACATACAAATAATTCTTCTTTCCTTTCTTTTCATTGTCTCTCATCTTTTTCCACCAGCATTTCCCATTACTTCTGCTGCTGAACATACCGAAAATGTCCATTTATCTCTACTTGTTCTGCTCACATCTATGTGGACCTACTTGTAGTACTGGTGAAATGTACTTTTGTACAGTCTCTCAGCTTCTTTCTTCTCCCCATAATCTGTATCCAGCAGCTTAGCCAGAATGACCTTTTGAAAAGTTGATTCCCATTAAAACAATCGGCCTGCTTCAAAATCTTTCCAAGGTTTTTGTTAGCACCTGTCATAAAATCTAGCATTGCAGCAGAGCCAAGCGGACTCTGCAGGTGAGGAAGGCCATCTTCTCCTGCCTCCTGTCATGCCACAACTCCCTGTAACATTCCAGCTGTGCAGGAATCCTCTTTGTTCCTTAGTTCTTGCCAGGCTTTTTCCCGGCTCTGGGCTTTTGCAGTTGCCATTTTCTCCTTCCCTCCCTCCTGTTTCATGAATGACTGGTTCCTTTTCACTATTCAAGCATCAACCAAATGCCAAGCCCTCAAAGAGTTTGTTCCTAGCCATTTTAGCTAAGTAGATCTCTGCAATTCAAATCTGTCAGGTTTCCCGGTTCATTTATTCAAAACACTTATAAAATCTCTTACTATCTTATTTATATGGATGTTTATTGATTTCATCCACCTAAAGGAATATAAGCCTCTTGAGACCGAACTGCCACTGTCTCATCATCATTCATGTATCCCCATGCCTAGAGCCCGGATTCTTGTATTCAATACTTATCAAGTATAAGAATGGATGAATACATTGCAAGGTGGTATTAAATGATAATGAATTATTGGGACTAATGGTTTCATATAAATAACATTTGTAGTTGCCAGCATGATGCATACCTTTCAGATCTCTTCTGAGTTTGTAGGTAAACCTGTTTATTTAGGCAGGTGGTTTACAGTAGGACAATAGGCTTCAAACTTTAATAGTAAAGACTAAGAAACAACTTTAAAGTCTAAAAGTTAGTGATTACTTAAATAATTTATAGAACATCCATATTGTATAATATTTGTAGCCTTTAAAAATGTTGCTGTAGGGGCACCTGGGTGGCTCAGTGGGTTAAGCCTCTGCCTTCAGCTCGGGTCATGATCTCGGGGTCCTGGGATCGAGCCCCGTATCGGGCTCTCTGCTCAGCAGGGAGCCTGCTTCCCCCTCTCTCTCTGCCTGCTTCTCTGCCTACTTGTGATCTCTCTCTCTCTGTCAAATAAATAAAAAAATCTAAAAAAAAAAAATGTTGCTGTAACTTCATAGTTTTTGAATGAAAAGATGGCCATCTTATATTATTACAGGAAAACATAGGACTACAAAAAAGCATTTATATTATGATCATGTTTTTAGTAAATATACACATAGAGTTCTGGAGAAATATATACAAAAATACTAGTAATAATTTTATCCTGGTATGGGGACTATAAATAACTTTATCTACCTTCTATGTTTTTTAAATTTTTTATTTTTTATAAACATATAATATATTTTTATCCCCAGGGGTACAGGTCTGTGAATCGCCAGGTTTACACACTTCACAGCACTCACCATAGCACATACCCTCCCCAATGTCCATAACCCCACCCCCCTTCTCCCAACCCCCATCCCCCCTCAACCCTCTGTTTGTTTTGTGAGATTAAGAGTCACTTATGGTTTGTCTCCCTCACAATCCCATCTTGTTTTATTTATTCTTCTCCTATCCCCTTAACACCCCATGTTGCATCTCCACTTCCTCATATCAGGGAGATCATATGATAATTGTCTTTCTCGGATTGACTTATTTCGCTAAGCATGATACCCTCTAGTTCCATCCACGTCATCACAAATGGCAAGATTTCATTTCTTTTGATGGCTGCATAGTATTCCATTGTGTATATATACCACATCTTCTTTATCCATTCATCTGTTGATGGACATCTAGGTTCTTTCCATAGTTTGGCTATTGTAGACATTGCTGCTATAAACATTCGGGTGCACGTGCCCCTTCGGATCACTACATTTGTATCTTTAGGGTAAATACCCAGTAGTGCAATTGCTGGGTCATAGGGTAGTTATATTTTCAACATTTGAGGAACCTCCATGCTGTTTTCCAGAGTGGTTGCACCAGCTTGCATTCCCACCAACAGTGTAGGAGGGTTTCCCTTTCTCTGCATCCTCGCCAGCAACTGTCATTTCCTGACTTGTTAATTTTAGCCATTCTGACTGGTGTGAGGTGATATCTCATTGTGGTTTTGATTTGTATTTCCCTGTGCCAAGTGATATGGAGCAATTTTTCATGTGTCTGTTGGCCATATGGATGTCTTCCTTGCAGAAATGTCTGCTCATGTCTTCTGCCCATTTCTTGATTGGATTATTTGTTCTTTGGGTGTTGAGTTTGCTAAGTTCTTTATAGATTTTGGACACAAGCCCTTTATCTGATATGTCGTTTGCAAATATCTTCTCCCATTCTGTCAGTTGTCTTTTGATTTTGTTAACTGTTTCCTTTGCTGTGCAAAAGCTTTTGATCTTGATGAAATCCCAATAGTTCATTTTTGCCCTTGCTTCCCTTGTCTTTAGCGATGTTCCTAGGAAGATGTTGCTGCGGCTGAGGTCAAAGAGGTTGCTGCCTGTGTTCTCCTCAAGGATTTTGATGGATTCCTTTCTCACACTGAGGTCCTTCATCCACACAGTCTATTTTTGTGTGTGGTGTAAGGAAATGATCCAATTTCACTTTTCTGCATGTGGCTGTCCAATTTTCCCAACACCATTTGTTGAAGAGGCTGTCTTTTTTCCATTGGACATTCTTTTCTACTTTGTCGAAGATTAGTTGACCATAGAGTTGAGGGTCTATTTCTGGGCTCTCTATTCTGTTCCATTGATCTATGTGTCTGTTTTTGTGCCAGTACCATGCTGTCTTGATGATGACAGCTTTGTAATAGAGCTTGAAGTCCGGAATTGTGATGCCACCGACTTTGGCTTTCTTTTTCAATATTCCTTTGGCTATTCGAGGTCTTTTCTGGTTCCATATAAATTTTAGGATTATTTGTTCCATTTCTTTGAAAAAAAAGGATAGTATTTTGATAGGAATTGCATTAAATTCGTAGATAGCTTTAGGTAGCATAGACATTTTCACAATATTTATTCTTCCAATCCAAGAGCATGGAACATTTTTCCATTTCTTTGTGTCTTCCTCAATTTCTTTCATGAGTACTTTATAGTTTTCTGAGTATAGATTCTGAGCCTCTTTGGTTAGGTTTATTCCTAGGTATCTTATAGTTTTGGGTGCAATTGTAAATGGGATGGACTCCTTAATTTCTCTTTCTTCTGTCTTGTTGTTGGTGTAGAGAAATGCAACTGATTTCTGTGCATTGATTTTATATCCTGACACTTGACTGAATTCCTGTACAAGTTCTAGCAGTTTTGGAGTGGAGTCTTTTGGTTTTTCCACATATAGTATCATATCATCTGCGAAGAGTGATAGTTTGACTTTTTCTTCGCCGATTTGGATGCCTTTAATTTCCTTTTGTTGTCTGATTGCTGAGGCTAGGACTTCTAGTACTATGTTGAATAGTAGTGGTGATGATGGACATCCTGCCGTGTTCCTGACCTTAGCAGAGAAGCTTTCAGTTTTTCTCCATTGAGAATGATATTTGCGGTGGGTTTTTCATAGATGGCTTTGATCATATTGAGGTATGTGCCCTCTATCCCTACACTTTGAAGAGTTTTGATCAGGAAGGGGTGCTGTATTTTGTCAAATGCCTTTTCAGCATCTATTGAGAGTATCATATGGTTCTTGTTCTTTCTTTTATTAATGTGTTGTATCACATTGATTGATTTGCAGATGTTGAACCAACCTTGCAGCCCTGGAATAAATCCCACTTGGTCGTGGTGAATAATCCTTTTAATGTACTGTTGAATCCTATTGGCTAGTATTTTGGTGAGAATTTTCGCATCTGTGTTCATCAAGGAACTTGGTGGTCTGTAGTTCTCTTTTTTGATGGGATCCTTGTCTGGCTTTGGGATCAAGGTGATGCTGGCCTCATGAAATGAGTTTGAAAGTTTTCCTTCCATTTCTATTTTTTGGAACAGTTTCAGGAGAATAGGAATTAGTTCTTCTTTAAATGTTTGGTAGAATTCCCCCTGGGAAGCCGTCTGGCCCTAGGCTTTTGTTTGGAGATTTTTTTTTTTTAAAGATTTTATTTATTTATCTGACAGACAGAGATCACATGTAGGCAGAGAGGCAGGCAGAGAGAGAAAGAGAGAGGAGGAAGCAGGCTCTCCACTGAGCAGAGAGCCCGATGCGGGGCTCGATCCCAGGACCCTGAGATCATGACCTGAGCCGAAGGCAGAGGCCTTAACCCACTGAGCCACCCAGGTGCCCTTGTTTGGAGATTTTTGATGACTGTTTCAATCTCCTTACTGGTTATGGGTCTGTTCAGGTTTTCTATTTCTTCCTGGTTCAGTTGTGGTAGTTTATATGTCTCTAGGAATGCATCCATTTCTTCCAGATTGTCAAATTTGTTGATGTAGAGTTGCTCATAGTATGTTCTTATAATTGTCTGTATTTCTTTGGTGTTTGTTGTGATCTCTCCTGTTTCATTCATGATTTTATTAATTTGGGTCCTTTCTCTTTTCTTTTTGATAAGTCTGGGCAGGGGTTTATCAATCTTATTAATTCTTTCAAAGAACCAGCTCCTAGTCTCGTTGATTTGTTCTATTGTTTTTTTGGTTTCTATTTCATTGATTTCTATTTTGATCTTTATGATTTCTCTTCTCCTGCTGGGTTTTAGGTTTCTTTCTTGTTCTTTCTCTAGCTCCTTTAGGTGTAGGGTTAGGTTGTGTATCCGAGACCTTTCTTGTTTCTTGAGAAAGGCTTGTACCGCTATATATTTTCCTCTCAGGACTGCCTTTGTTGTGTCCCACAGGTTCTGAACCATTGTGTTTTCATTATCATTTGTTTCCATGAATTTTTTCAATTCTTCTTTAATTTCCTGGTTGACCCACTCATTCTTTAGAAGGATGCTGTTTAGTCTCCATGTATTTTGATTCTTTCCAAATTTCCTTTCGTGATTGAGTTCTAACTTCAGAGCATTGTGGTCTGAAAATATGCAGGGAATGATCCCAATCTTTTGATACCAGTTGAGACCTGATTTAGGATCGAGGATGTGATCTATTCTGGAGAATGTTCCACGTGCACTAGAGAAGAATGTGTATTCTGTTGCTTTGGGATGAAATGTTCTGAATATATCTGTGATGTCCATCTGGTCCAGTGTATCATTTAAGGCCTTGATTTCCTTGTTGATCTTTTGCTTGGATGATCTGTCCATTTCAGTGAGGTGAATGTTAAAGTCCCCTACTATTATTGTATTATTGTTGATGTGTTTCTTTGATTTTGTTATTAATTGGTTTATATAGTTGGCTGCTCCCACGTTACGGGCATAGATATTTAAAATTGTTAGATCTTGTTGTTGGACAGACCCTTTGAGTATGATATAGTGTCCTTCCTCATCTCTTATTATAGTCTTTGGCTTAAAATCTAATTGATCTGATATAAGGATTGCCACCCCAGCTTTCTTCTGATGTCCATTAGCATGGTAAATTGTTTTCCACCCCCTCACTTTAAATCTGGAGGTGTCTTCGGGTTTAAAATGAGTTTCTTGTAGGCAATATATAGATGGGTTTTGTTTTTTTATCCATTCTGATACCCTGTGTCTTTTGATTGGGGCATTTAGCCCATTAACATTCAGGGTAACTATTGAGAGATATGAATTTAGTGCCATTGTATTGCCTGTAAGGTAACTATTATTGTATATCGTCTCTGTTCCTTTCTGATCTACTACTTTTAGGGTCTCTCTTTGCTTAGAGGATCCCTTTCAATATTTCCTGTAGAGCTGGTTTGGTGTTTGCAAATTCTTTCAGTTTTTGTTTGTCCTGGAAGCTTTTAACCTCTCCTTCTATTTTCAATGATAGCCTAGCTGGATATAGTATTCTTGTCTGCATGTTTTTCTCGTTTAGCGTTCTGAATATATCATGCCAGCTCTTTCTGGCCTGCCAGGTCTCTGTGGATAAGTCTGCTGCCAATCTAATATTTTTACCATTGTACGTTACAGACTTCTTTTCCTGGCCTGCTCTCAGGATTTTCTCTTTGTCACTAAGACTTGTAAATTTGACTATTAGGTGACGGGGTGTGGACCTATTCTTATTGATTTTGAGGGGGGTTCTCTGCACCTCAAAAATTTTGATGCTTGTTCCCTTTGCCATATTAGGGAAATTCTCTCCAATAATTCTCTCCAATATACCTTCTGCTCCCCTCTCTCTTTCTTCTTCTTCTGGAATCCCAATTATTCTAATGTTGTTTCGTTTTATGGTGTCACTTATCTCTCGAATTCTCCCCTCGTGGTCCAGTAGCTGTTTGTCCCTCTTTTGCTCAACTTCTTTGTTCTCCGTCATTTGGCCTTCTATATTGCTAATTCTTTCTTCTGCTTCATTTATCCTAGCAATGAGAGCCTCCATTTTTGATTGCACCTCATTAATAGCTTTTTTGATTTCAACTTGGTTAGATTTTAGTTCTTTTATTTCTCCAGAAAGGGCTTTTATATCTTCGGAGAGGGTTTCTCTAATATCTTCCATGCCTTTTTTGATCCCGGCTAGAACCTTGAGAATCGTCATTCTGAACTCTAGATCTGATATATTACCAATGTCTGTATTGATTAGGTCCCTAGCCTTTGGTACTGCCTCTTGTTCTTTTTTTTTTGTGGTGAATTTTTCCACCTTGTCATTTTGTCCAGATAAGAGTATATGAAGGTGCAAGTAAAATACTAAAAGGGTGGCAAAGACCCCAGAAAAAAAGGTTTAAACAAAAACAGAAGAGATCCCAAATAAGGGGGGGGGGGGAGAAAGGGGATCAAAAAGAGGTTCAGAAAAAAATAGAAACAATTTAAAAAAGAAAGCGAATAAAGAAAAAATATAAAAAAGAAAGAAAAATAATATATTATTAGATAAACTAGTTTAAAAATGTTAAAAAAGAAAAGGGTAAAAGTTAAAAAGAATCTAGCAGAAGAAGAAAAAAGAAAAAAATTTGAAAAAGAAAAAAAAATTAAATTAACTGCAAGACTAAAGAATCATGGGGAGAAAGCCATGAGTTCTGTGCTTTGCTTTCTCCTTCTCTGGAATCCTGCTGCTCTCCTTGGTATTGAAACTGCACTCCTTGGTAGGTGAACTTGGTCCTGGCTGGATTTCTTGTTGATCTTTGGGGGAGGCGCCCATTGTAGTGATTCTCAAGTGTCTTTGCCCCAGGTGGAATTGCACCGCCCTTACCAGGATCGGGCTGAGTAATCTGCTTGGGTTTGCTTTCGGGAGCTTTTGTTCCCTGAACACTTCCCGTAGAGTTCTGGAGAACGGGAATGATAATGGCGGCCTCTCAGTCTCCGGCCCGAAGGAGCCGAGAGCCCGGGGCCCCACTCCTCATTGCGCCCTCAGAGAACAGCGCCCAGTTACTCCTGTCACCTTGGCCTCCAGCCGTGCTCCGAGCTCACCGAGCCTGCGACCAGTTCAAGGTAACCCGGAGCTGAGAGCTCACTCCTCAGCTCTGTCTCTGTAGCCGGCTTCCCCATTCTAATACCTGTAAGCTCTGCAACACTCAGCCACCCCCGATCCTTCTGTGACCCTGCGGGACCTGAGGCCACCCTGACCCCGCGTGGGCTTCACCCCGGTTTAGCCTCTGGAGCAATGTCCCTCAGTGGAACAGACTTTTAAAAGTCCTGATTTTGTGCTCCGTTGCTCCGCCGCTTGCTGGGAGCTGGCCCCTCCCCTCACAGTCTCTCTTCCCGTCACTTTGGATTCACTTCTCCTCCAGTCCTACCTTTCAGAAAGTGGTTGATTTTCTGTTTCTAGAATTGCTGTTCTTCTTCTCTTCGATTTCCCATTGGATTTGTAGGTGTTTGCAATCTTTAGATAAGCTATCTAGCTGATCTCCTGCTACCTGAAGTAGTCTCAGCCTGCTACTTCTCCGCCATCTTGACTCCTCCAACTTTATCGACATTCTTGATGTAATAAATGTTCTCAAACTAAATATATCCTGGACAGGTATTGTTCTGTACTTAGAAAAGTAGCCTAATTTTATTTTGAAGAGTAAGACTAAAACTAATTTTATTTTGAAAGAAAAGGAAAGATCTTGTGACTGAACATTAATTTCTATCATTTTCTTTCTGTTTTTAAGATTTATTTATTTATATTGGAGAGAGAAAGAAAGCATGAGAAGGAGGGGCAGAGGAAGAGAGAGAGAATCTCAAGCAGGCTCCATGCTGAGCACAGAAACCCACACTGGGCTCTATCCCACGACCCTGAGATCACAACCTGAGCCAAAACCAAGAATCGGCCACTTGACCAATGGTCCTGCCCAGGCATCCCAATTTCTACCATTTTCAAAACTATTTTTCTCAGTTTGATTCTTTGGCAAATGAACAGAAAACCCTATACTGTAATATAGAAGAAAAAGAAAATGAAAGAACTCCACAAAGAATATAAAAACGCCTAAGATTTTCTAGTTTTGTTTTATTTTGTTTATCCTTAAACATTATATACTAGGTCTACATTCTATCACTCTCTTTCCCTTTCGTGTTTTTCACACACCCTAGTGTCTCTGTCAACTTTAAGTTAATAAATTTTGAGCAAGAAAGTATAACTTCACTTGTTTTCTTCCATTAGACTACAGAACAGTGTTTGCGTTTGCAGTGGTTATGAAATTTATATTCTTGGCAGCTGAGACCAAAAATCCAAAAGGAGAAAAGGGGTGTTAGGGGTAGGGGTGGAGGCTGAAACACCTCTGAAGTGGTGTTACTTCTTCCCTGTCTTCCTTTTAGGCTGCCAAAAATCAGGACTCAGGAGGGACAACAGGATGTCAAAGAAAGCTGGTCTTCTCCATTCATTCCATAAGGGCCAGTGAGAATTCTGCTTAGGCGTGATGCCAGGAGTGGTGCAACTTTAATTCTTAATATCCTTTCCTCCCATATTCACACCTTCACCTACATATTTAGATAACTAGGAAGTTATTTCAGCAAAAATAGTCTTACAGCAATTCCAAATGAAGTGGGGGAAATAAAACAGCAAAGTTTGATTCTGTTTTACCTCTATTTTTGTAATATCATGAGTTGAATTTTTTTTAGTATAAGGAACATGGCATTCTCAAGGAAATTAAGAATTAAAATTAATACCTCAGCAACATAACTGAGGCTCCATAGGTGAATTTCAAGTTGATTTGGGAAATATTGCCATCACCGTGAGTCAAACGATGGTGACTGTTAAGAGGGCTCAGTCTAAGTTTATGTAGTCCAAATGTTACTGCTTCCTAAGGAAATGACTTTCACTCCTTCTGAATTTTATAGTTAGCTATTTGTCTTCTAAATCAAAGTTGTGTTCTCAGAGTGGTAAACTTAGCATGACAAGACTGTCATTCCTACTTTCTGTGGAAAGTTTAAAAGGAAACGGCTCCTCATGTCTTTTCTCCTGTTTTTCACTGGGTTCTCAAACTTTCTGATTGGTTACCCTGCAACCCTAAACCACCGCATCAGAGAAATCCATCCAACTTGGGAAATAACAAGGGACATGTCCCAACAACAATTGATTCTAACTACTTGATGGAATGTGATGCTCATTTATGAGCAACTGTTCTAGCTTATTCTGGAATGATTACCAGACAAAATAGAGGAACACTGTTGCTTTCTGATTCACATGCAGGAGACTTAATTAGTGCACAACTGGGAACCTGTTTCAAGTCATAAAAATGTTGGTAATTCATACAAGGATATTTATGAGCCAATATAGAAGTTCTATGGTATGTTTAGCAAATTTAATGAAACCTATAACACCACAAGCTGGTAAAGGCAAGGCTCCTGGCAGTATTTTGTGATATGCACAAATCGCTTTTGTGTTTGGGAATAATTATACTGAAAGTGATTTTGTAAATTAAATAGTAATAATGGAAAGAGTTGAGTGATGCCAAGCCTGCACGTCTCCCGGACTTTGCATTCTTCCTCATCCTCAAGATGGGGGGCCATGACTCCCACAATGATACTTGTTTTTCCCTTGGACTCCAGAAATAATAGTGATTTTGGTTAGCAAATTTAAAGAAACTGTAGAGACTGGATCAACACTATAACAGCAATCACCCTTCCTTTTAGTTTACCCTTGACAACCAGCCTTCTACCATATCCAAAGGAAAACTCCTCATCCTGTCCCTTAAGTATATAACTAATTTCCTGGATTATTCATGGAGCCAAAGCCCTTGTTTAGTGCCATGACTAGTGTCCAGTATTTCAGCCCCTCTACTACAGTGTCCCAACTTCATTTGCCTATACCACACTTGGTACTGATTAAAAGCACTGCCATATTGCTACTACTCAGAGACTTGCCTCAGCCATCCTTAACACTTGGTACTTCCTGCCTACCCAAGACTCTGTGTTTTGGTTACTCTTCAAAATGTGGTACATGTCAGAATGAGAGCAGTGATTTGGTGTTGACCCTTGAAGATGATTGTTTTCATGCCCATTATGGTTATTGGATGCATTTTCTGGATGCCCTGTCCTGCTTTCTAAGAAGACTTTTCTCCAACTATCAAGCAGCTGGCAATTTCTTGTGTCAGGGGTGGGCCGGCACATAGTAACAAATTCTAGGTCTTGGAATCTGCCTTGTCAGTTAAAAGACATAAATCTTGTCAAGTGATACTTCAGCTTCATCTCTGAAGATTAGCACGAATGGAACTATTTTGGAAAATAAATTTTTAATACTCCTGGGGCAACCATTAAGAGGATACTGAGAGCAAGAATAGTGGCTCAAAAAAGAAGAGATCCAAACCATTGCCTGGTAGTGTGAGCTTCCTTTTATCACAACTCCTGCCTCTTGGCAGTTCTAAAAACAACTCATAAAAACAAAGGATGTAGAATAGTAGGAAAGGGAAATTGTAAAGTCATATAAAATTTACATCTTTAAGTGATTAAATAAAAACAAGTAATAAAAGAAAGGATAAGATTAACAAGATAATTAAAATAATAAAGTATCAAAGAGTGAGAGTTTAAATACTAAGTACAAAAGTAATGACATTTATAATAAAGAAAATAAAAGATTAGATTCAGTAGAACACAAATTTAAATACATTAATATTAGCATGGCTATCACAAAGAAGATAAGAGATAATAGGTACTGACCATGGTGTGATTAAGAGAACCCTTATACACTATTAGGAATTTCAATTGGTCCAATTATTACAGAAAACAACATGGAGTTTCTTCAAAAAATTAAAGATAAATCTACTGTATGAGCCAACAATTCCACTTCTGGGTATGTACTCAAAGGAAATGAAAACAGAATTTCAATGAGTTATATGCAAACTTATGTTAATTGCATTATTCATGGTAACCAAGATATAGAAACAACCTAAAATGCCCATCAATTGATGAATGGATACAGAAGAAGTGATATATTAATAATAATTTCTATATTATATATAGTGGAATATACATAGAAGAATGTAATTCAACCATGAGAACAGAGGACATCATGCCATTTGTGACAACATGGATGAAACTTAAGCACAAAATGTTAAGTGAGGTAAATCAGAAAGAGAAAGACAAGTACTATATGATGTCACTTATATGTGGAATCTAAAAAGGCCAAACTCTTATAAACATAGAGTAAAATGCTGGTTACCAAGGGCTGGGTAAGGGGGGATAAGATAAATGTTGTTTAGGAATACAAACATACAGTGAGTAGTAAATAAGCCATAGAGATCTAATGCACAGCATAAGAATAGAGATAGTGTACTATAATCATCAAGCTTGCTGCAAGGCTAGAGCTTAATTATTTAAAATACCAGAAAGAAAGGATAATTATGTAATGTGATAGAGGTGCTAAATATCCTTACAATGGCAACCATATTACAATATGTAAATGTACCTAATTTACATGTTATACACCTTAAATTTGTACAATATTATAATGTTCAGTATATTGACTAAAAAATCAAATTATACATATTGAATGTAATTTTCTGTGTCTCCTTTTAATACATTAAAATGTCAAAATGATTGTGGAGAACCAAAAAATAAATGAGACATTAAAGTGAGAGGGACAAAAATAAAAAGCTAAAACTGAGAAACAACAATGTGTTACAACATTGTAGAGAGAAAGTGGCCATGTTGAAATTAATGAGCAATGGTACACAAATCTATTCTATAGCAAATTGAGGTTTTCAAAGGTAATTCTGAATATTCCAAATTCTTAACTGTTGATATTAGAAACTAACTTCCCCATGAAATGTGATTTCAATTCATACTAAAACTTATTTAACTCTGTATTAACTATTTTGATTGCTCACCGTTTTAAACATTATAAAAAATATTACACTTAACATCTAGGTAGTTTTCTGATCACTTCCTTGGAATTTGTTATTTTTATGCTCGGGTACTGTCTTTCCTTGGAGCTATTTATTATCCTAGGAATAATATTTGTTTTGATTCTTTCATGCATTTAATAAATATTTACTTAGCACTTACTATGGGACACGTCATTTATTGGGACATAACAATTTGAGCAAAGCAGACAGACATAAATTGCATTGCTCAGGGAGCTTATATTCTAGTGAGGGAAGGGTCCATAACCAGGCACATCATACATCTTCCCCCACACACAGGAGTGAGTGCTTGAGTTAATCTGTTACCTAGACCATGATGTGTGTTCATGGAAAAAAAAAAATTCAGAAAAAAAAGTAGAACAGAAACAATTGCATGGGTAACAGGCTGGCTAGGGAAGGCCTCACTGAAGGATGAACACAAAATGACCCTGTGTATTACTGGAGGAACAGCAGTAGGGACAGTCAGTAGGGACAACAAACACAATGACCTTGAGGTTGAGCATGCCTGGAGTGTTCAAGAAACAGAGAATAGTACAGCTGAAGTTGATTGGATGTTTTAGTTGGAATTGAGATAAGCATCCAGGTGTACAGAGATAGTCTGGGAGTAAAGGGCTACCAGTAGGGAGACAGGAAGTGTGGGGAGTAGGGGTGTGTTTTCAGGCCAACTGATAGTGCAAATAAAGATGCTTAACCCCAGAAAGGGCCCTAGGAGATGGAGTCAAACTGAGGCTAGGGACCCTGGATTCCACTTTGGTTTAGATTTTGATCAGGTGGTTCTTTATTATCTCATAACTCTTTCATGCTATTAAGAAGGGTTTTTTAAAAAATCTTATTCAGCATTTCCCATTTAGTTCGTTTTCTGCAGGAAAACAAGCTGTGAAACTTCCAGACCATTTTCTCTATAAATGTGTTAATTGATCTTTAAGTAATTGATAAAGTATTCCATGCTCTTTTACTTCATGAGAAATAAATATTTTTTGAAGATGCTTGTGGTCTATGATCTGAGCATTCCCTCGATTACAATAGTCCCCCTGTCCTTTCTTCAATATTCCTTTTGAAAAAAGTCTCTCCTTACTTGAGAAAATAAGTAACCAAAGAGTTCCAGATCTACCCTTAATGAAGGCAAGACTAAGCCAGAACAACACTGTGAATTACTCACAGAGAAAATTCTAGAGACTTTATGGCTCCAGGTAACACTGTTTACAAATGGAATTCTTATGCAAGCAATGAGAGGCTGGAAAGGAGAGCAGCCAAGAGCTCAGAATCTGAACCAGAGAATATGAATTCACACTCTCACTCTCTGGCTTCTTTCTGCTTAAACTTGGGAAAGTTACTTAGCACTCTCAATCTCAGTTTCCTCCTACGTAAAATAAGACTGTGAGAAGGGGTGCCTGGGTGGCTCAGTGGGTTAAATCCTCTGTCTTCAGCTCAGGTCATGATCCCAGGGTCCTGGGATTGAGCCCCACATCGGGCTCTCTGTTCAGCAGGGAGCCTGCTTCTTCCTCTCTTTCTGCCTGCTTCTCTGTGATCTCCGTCTGTCAAATAAATAAATAAAATCTTTAAAAAAAAATAAGACTATGAGAAATAAGTAAGGCATATAAACAACTAACCATCATGCCTGATACATAGTAAGTATCAAGCAATATTAGCCACTGTATGAGGTTTCTATTGCTGTTAAATTACCATATATTTAGTGGCTTAAAAACACGCACATTTATTTACTTCTGTAGTTAGAAGTCCGGCACAGGTCTCACAGGGCTGTATCCCAGCTGTTGGCAAGGATGTCCCTTTCTGGAGGCTTTAAGGGAAAGTCTATTTCCTTGCCTTTTCTAGCTTCTAGGGGACGGCTACACTCCTCCATCAGTGGCTTCCTTCCTCTGTCTTCAAAGCCACCAATGGCAGTTGGGTCCCTATCACACGGCATGCTATTTCTCTGGTTCTCTGCAGCTGGGAAGTACTCTCCACATTTAAGGACTCATGTGATTAAATTGGGCCTCTCATTCTAATCCAGGTTAAACTTCCCATCTGAAGGTCCTAACCTTAGTGTCCCTATCTCAAAGTGCTTTTTGCCATGTAAGGTCACATATTCACAGGTCTCTAGGATCAAAATATTGCCTTTTTTGTGAGAACATTATTCTGCCTACTGCAGCCAAGATCATTATTGTTTATTCAGCACAATGGCTACAAATATTAACCAAACATAACCCATCATTATGCTGAATGCCAGCATTGACTTGTCTTCTAAAGCACTAGCTCCAGAAAGAAGAAAAGAATATCCAGAATGAGACCCTGGTCTTTGATAAGAAAGGAGAAAGAAAAAATGAACTTTTTTTCATTTCAAAGGTAGGAAGTGTCAATCAAATTTTCTTAATTTCCATCACCCATTTATTCTGGAGTAAGCAAAGTCCTCGAAGGATGCTGTCATAACTCTTTCCTTCTCATTTCTTTACTCAATCTTAGACCTCAAAAAATTTTTTTTTTTACTAATTCTATTTTTTTATTGAGGTCCAATTGACATATAGCATTATATTAGTTTCATGATATAGAATAGAATGATTCAATATTTGTTTTCTTTGAGAAATGATTACCAGTAGTCAATTTGTATTGAGAGAATATTTTACAACAATCATTGAATTTGACTTCCCTTACTAAATGCATGTCAACAGGCGAATCACAAATAAGATATACTTCTGAGTCAAATCATAATGACCTAATTTGTTTGATCTTCAGTTGACTGACTTTATTTCCTTCAGATCTTGTTTTATTAACATTTACAATTTAGTTGTACACTGATTCATTTCATATGTTTTCAGTGACATTTTAGTGACATATGAAGAATTAATGAATATTACAAATTTTTAGCGAGACACAGTGCTGTACAGGAGCTGAATGACTTGGAACTGGACAGAATTTGGGTTATAGCACCACGGGGGGTGCCTGAAAGGAATAAGATATTCTCCTTGGGTGTTTTTTTCTGAACCATTCGTAGTCTTCAACCAAATCCATTTGGAAGTAAAATAAGCTGCAGCACATGGTGAGTCACACAGCCTTTGTCACCATGTCACCTTGCAAGAGAAGTCATTGAGAGACAGCAAAGGGACCAGCTTCCTTTTCATGCTGATGATGACAGCTGGGTATATCCAGGTCAAGGCCGGGGTGCTGGAGCAGATTATGCTGCCGCCTCTCAGGGGTGGGAAACTGCTACATCTGTGACGCTAACAAACTTTGAAGCCTCACACTTTTAAAGGTACTATTTCAGAGCTAGAGCCTTCTCTTCTCTAGTACCCTCTCTCCGGAAGGAAACACACGCACGTGCAAGCACACACACAAACTTCATCCTCGGGCAGAAATAAGTGTATCAGGAAGCCTCATACCCTGTCCTTAGGTTTTCTTTCGGTAATCCTGTTAACACAGTTTGTCCTTTAAGCACCCAATTTATTTAATTATAAATAAATATACAGATGTGTTTTTAACATATGTATGCTCTCCCATTCTAGTGCCCTTCTCACTCCGAGAGTGACATTGATACACTGAAAGTATTCTGCAAATAAAATAAAGCTCATCCTTATGTTGTGTCATGCGCTGGAAACTTAAGTATATGAAGCCCCACTTTTGCTTAGCAGCCTTATTTCTGTTCCTACTTGGATCAGCAGACCTGAAGTATATCCTGATATATTCAGGTCCCAGGATCTAGGCTAATGGTATGGTATCATTTAAAAAATAAATAAAAATTTGAAGAGAATAAAAATTTGGAGCAGTAGCAGAAGCATAGCATTTTCAGTCTTTCGGAATGACCCAATAAAACAAGGAAACCAGGTTAACAAAAAGAAACAAGCAAAAATAATTTTTAAATATCTTCTACGAAACCAAGTGACAAGGTATCCCACATACTGAAAAATAGTTGGCTGGGCCAAACCACCAAAAGCAACGATATATACATGGTACAAAGATAAAAATGGAAAAATAGGAAAGATACAAAGTGATATCAGAAGGCTCTGAGAGGCAGGAACCCCAGAAATTGAGAACAAGATTACAATCTTGAAAATAATGAGAAAACATTCCCACAACAGGCATCTCAGAAAAATATACCTACCACACAGATGACAGTTCTAATCCAGTATTTGAAATATAGCTTAGTAGAATATAACCTAATGGCGTAAATATCTGAAAAGCAGTCTTCTATGCATTTAGTCATCATATTGTTCATGATAATATTATTATTGGTCTGAAATTATTGGACACACTAGGATAAAGCAGTAAGAATGAAAAGATAAAGTAGAATCAATACATTTTATATCTCTTTATACATTTTAAATGGTTAATATCATAGACATATTGCATACATTCCATTTTCTAGACAAAAATATAAGGAGGGGGAGAAATTAGTACTGATTTAATTATTTTCTATAGTACACAGTGAGTTGTGTATATTAGTGGCATTATAAATACACTAAAGCCATTTAACTTCACAAATATAGTCAGTGCATGATGGGAAAAGTTACTGTATCCCGAGAAAGCATGTCTATGCAAATTGCATGATCCTTCTCTAAAAAGTATTAACTTTTTAAGCCTATATTGTGTCTCAGTTTTGGGTATAATCCTAAACTGGGGAAGAAAGTGAAATCAACACATATTTTTCAAAATGAGAGATTATACCTATGCTGGAATAAGATTGAACATCTGAAATATTACACTACAATCAATGTCTGCTCTACTTTTTGCTTCTAACTTTTTGCTTATGACTTTGACTCTTAAAATTTTACTTTCTTGATTTCTATGTCCACTTTACTTCTTGGTTATATGATTTTTTTTTTTCCTCACTTGGCTGACTTCTGGTGGCTCAGAAATTTTTTTCTTTTATGATCTCAAGGGTTTTTCTCATGTCACAAGACAGAATTCTCAGTTTTCTCATATAAAATAACATGAGATCTGGAATACAGAGAGAAGCATAATGCTTTGAAGGGTATTGACATCATCTTTCTTTCAGGAAAAATTCCATTCAGATGTGACCAAAATCAGAAACATATTCCATTTTGTCAGATAACACTACCTTACCAGATGAATGAGAAGTAACATTCGGGATAACTTAGGGATAAAAAGCACAGTGAAAGGCAAGCCCAAGGACCTGCATGCACTCATCTAGGTTGTTCCTTCCTGACTGGATTCAGAAAGGCATGAAAAAATTAGAGTTATAAGTACCCATAGAGATGAACCGCCACATCTTCCAGACGGGAGAACTGAGACCCAGAAAGGCTGAATGACTTGTTCAAGCTTCTGGAACCAGAATCAAGTTCTCTGTGATCTTATTCTAGTGTTCCTTGCACTATACATTCTACTTCCATATTTCCAAACCTTACCTTTTTATATGTCTTATGTAAGGACATAATATTTAAATTAAGTCAGATGCTCGTGCTTAGAATATTCACATTTATTTTCCCACATTTCAGGGCATTGATTATGCTAAAGTAAAACAAACAAACAAACAAACAAATAAATAAATAAATCTTAGGGATCAAGAATAATACATTTATTTACATTTTGGTGTGGGATAACTCAAATCTTGCTATCATAGGATTAACCGTAAGATACAACCCTTGCTTATGGATTTAGTCTAATTTGCCTACCCTGAGATGCAACAACACAAGTGCAATTGCTTCAATATGGCTCACAGTAGCTATTCTTGCTCTAATACATGTATATTATTGTCATTTGAACATATACATATTTACTTATCAATGTCCTATAACCTCCAAATTTAAGAAAAAGACCTTTATTCCTGTGTTATACCCTAAAGCACTCTGGTCAGAACTCTTCATAGAATTAATGAACTCTTGTTACAAAGCAGCACACCAGTAAAACCCAACCCACAAAAATGTTCTCACTGAAGCTCCATAAAGAGATAGATTAATAGCTCTCTGAGAATTTTCGAGTAAAGACAATTTCTTGTGTGCTGAAAGTATTTGCTTATCACCTCTGTCTCATTCAAAAATTTGCCTTGATTCAATGAAATTAGCCTTCCATCCAGAGATCCTCATAATGGTTCCTAAGTTCTAATACTAGATGTTGCACCGATTATTTTTTGTGTGTGTGTGTGAAAGGTATTGAAATTGGAATAGTGCATTCTTTGTTTCCAGAGAATTTGATACAAAATCAGTTTTTGATTCTAAGAACACATTACATCCAAAACCTTGAAAGTCTTTGCATATTAGGCATTTCCCCATGGGAAATTATTGCAAACTAGTATTTATATGTAATTAAGCCTGTGGTTTATACTAAAAAATTATAGCTAAGATGGGAGGTAGAGATGATTGGTTACAAAAGTAGCTATGTTAGCAAAAGCAAAAGTATTCTTTACAGTAAATGGAAAAATGCTGGCATGGAAAAATTTGTGTTTATTTTGTATATTTATTTAGTGTCACTCAACAGTATAATCTTATTTTTCTTACAGTTCCTACATTCCTTTAACACATTTATATGCATAAAATGTCATTCATAAAGATCATTAAAATCGTTTTAATATATTTTACACTTAAATTGATTTTCCCACTAAAAAAGCAAGTATGTTTGATGATAAGGCTACCTTTGCAATCTTTCAGAATTATTTTGTGCACCATAAATAACGGATCTAAAGATCAAATTATCAGATTTAATTTTAGGAATTCACATTATTCTAAATAAACTTTAACATCTTGCTTTTGAATAACAGAGTAACGATTTGATAAACAAAAAACAGAACAGAGTGAAAATGATGTTAGCAAGATAGCTTGGCAGCAAATACCAATTCTCACTTGTTAAGTGCTTTGAACATCACAGCCAATAACACCTATCTAAACCCTAACTTTGAAGGAACATCAACAGAGTGCAGAGGCATTATAATATTTTGAGCAAAGATATGAGTGACGTTCGTGGCCCAGAAACGTGATCTGGATCACTACAAATGTGAAGTTAAGCATTTCCACAATGACATCCCACATTTTTAGCTTCATAAAACCAAATCTACAACTACTAATAGCTGTGGTTGGCCATCTCTGAGGCAAGAGAAGATCTTACAACAACAACAAAAAGTTATTAATCCCTATAAGTCATAGAGATTATTTTTGAGAAATTTAGGTCATATAGTATAGTAGGTATGAACATGAAAACCACTTCTTATCTATCTACACAGGAAATGTGGTAGTAATATCTCCTTTTCACATGAAACTATTTAAATGAATTCAGCCTTATGCATTATTTATAATTAACTATCAACAAATTGTCGCTTAAGGTAAAATAATTTCTGAGGGGCAAAAAATGCCTTTAAATATATACTCTAGAAACTGAAAATCATCTGAAGGAAGCATATTAAGCAAATACTATTTTACTTTCTCACATTGTATAGGCTATCCAAATCCAGTCATTTTCTCCCAATTTTTTATTCTGTGTCTTAGGGGGAAATGCATTGTCACTGTAGCACATTGGGTAGGAGCCTTATGAAATTTTATTCAGACCAAAAATGCATATCTATTTCATCCATTGTATATTTTCCTGTCTGTTCTCAACTTTTTTGATCTGGCATAATTTCCTGTACTTCCAATTTCCAATGAAACTTTTTATAAGTTTTCCATGATATAGGCACACATTTGGGATATGTCCAAAAATTCAGTCAAATTACATACAAAGGTAACTTTTATATTTAACGATGACACTATTGATGACATAACTTTCACACCCTAAAGAAACCAAAGATTTGTCATTTTCTTTACTTTAACTCAGTTGTTACTCTAATTATTATCACTCTTCAGTTCTTTTATATTCACAATTTTTTAGCCCTCACTTCTCCATATTTTTATGCAGCTATCATGGTAGTTATGGTGTTAAAATGCTTCTGAGATAAACTAATAAATCTCTCCACCAAACTACCCCCTGGTTGAGGACAAAATATACATCTTTTTTGACTTTGCCTATCCCAAGCAAAGAACTTGGTATATAGTAAACATGAGTAATAATGGTTGGGTTAACCAAGTATAGCTACTTAAGATAACTTAATTGACTTCTACAATTCTAAATCAAAGAGTCCACCTGCAATTATATTTCTGGTTACTCTAGAATGTGTGAAGACAATTGAACTGACCATATCATGTAGGAGAAAGTGTGGAGCGTGGGGAGGAATTACCACATTCTTTGACCTCTATTTTTTCACACAAGTGAAATCTTATAAAAGATGGTAATGTTGAACAAAAACATGAAAGAATCATACAAAAGTTATAAGCATATTGGTAGAAACAGGGTGATGGATGCAGTTACACAGTAGCCAGCTTCAGACCCATTGTTTGAAGGCCTTCTGTACCTTAGATAATTTTTCAGTGCTGGCTGGTGACAACATTCTTTCTGACTTCCTTTCTCCCTCAACCAATTCCGTAATTCCATTTTCACCCCAGATGTCTGATCCTTTTAAGGGTTTGGAGAAAGAGAGGCAAAGAGCAAGACCTAGGGCAATCACTTCAATTTGTCATCCCCTAGGCCCATCTGAGGGTGATTCCCATGGAAAGAGGGGGGATGAATGAAAATGTAGTGAAAGGGTTTTTGTGTGTGCATGTGTGTTTCCATTTGATTCAACAAAGAGTTCTAAACTTTGTCTCATACCAGTACATTCTAACACATAATCAGAATTAAGCTCATCTCAACCCCTGTTCTGTGGGTAGGACAGATTAGTAGTCTCCTTACATTCCAAAAACTAATTTTCTATTCTGTGAACTCCTGGTAGTGTCCACAAGGGAGAACACTCATCTTTTTCTTTTCTTTTTTTCCCCAAATATCTCATAGAGATCCCCAGATTCCTTTAATTTCAGTAATTTTTCTCATTCAGTAAGGGAAAAAGATCTCTTTGGGGAAAATTAGGCATGCTCTTCCTGAAAACTGTCAAAAGAATAAATAAAATATTTAAGGTCACAGACTCTTTGTGGTTTGATAACTGTCCTCATGAGTCACTGAGCAATCCCCAAACATCACAGGGGTGTCCCTTGTGAATCCTTTCTAGTTGAGAAAGATGCAGATTTTGTCAGTGACACTAGCAGCCCCATCGAATTCTGCCAGTCAGAGACCTCATGAATACACAAATAATAGAAGGGACATCTCCTTTCAGTCCCAGAAGATGGATCTCCAAACTCAGTGCTTCCCACATGCCGACTTTTCATTCATTCTTCAGTTGTTAAACATAATACCTTATCATGGAACTTTCTCAATTAACTATTTCCATTTGAAATTCTGTTTATTTCAGTGATTTTTTAAATATAGTAGAGATATTTCCAAGTAAGCATGAGAAAAATCACACTTAATAAAAAGTAAGCTGTAAGTTTGAATATTTTTTTTCTCTCTCTGCCACAGGTCTTAACTTTCCAACCTTGCCTTTCTGTGGGTAATTTAAGCCAGAAAGTCACTGAGTTTTGAGCAACGTTTTATTGCAAAACTTGATGACTGTCTTTATATAGGTTTTATTTTCTCAGAATACAGTCCGCACATGCGTTTTCTCCTATTGTACCTTATTAACTGCACATAATCTCTTCACTAATGTGTATATATGACCATTTATTTACTTCCTTAGAAGAAGCTGTGTTCCCTCCAAAGGCGAAACCCCATTCATACTTTTTATCATAAAGTCTTATGTACTCATGTTTTTAAAAAATGCTTGAACAGAAGATGTCCTTCCAGGTGCCTAGGTGGCTCAGTGGGTTAAGCCTCTGTTTCAGCTTAGGTCATGATCTCAGGGTGCTGGGATCGAGTCCCACATCTGGCTCTCTGTTCATCAGGGAGCCTGCTTCACCCCCCCTCTCTGCCTGCCTTTCTGCCTACTGGTGATCTCTCTCTGTATGTCAAATAAATAAATGAAATCCTTAAAAAAAAAAAAAAAAAAAAAAAAGAAAGAAAAGAAAATGTCCTCCCTTACATTACTGGTCAGGATGGTGCTTCTAGCTTTGTTTCCTCCTACACCGCGCATCTCAAAGGGCACTACAGGAAGGAAAATCCTAGCAGATGGACATGCTTTTTGGATGGTGGTTCTTTTCTTTTTTTCTTCTTAAGTAGGAGTACAACATGACCTGTTATAGAAAACAAAAAGAAAGCAGGGGGTGGGGAAAGCACAACTAAGCACCTTTTCCTTCCCCAGATGGGCCACAAGCATCCTTCTTGCATGTGCTTTTGGTTGCTAGTTCAGCTTTTCTTCCAGAGGTCATTTACAGAGTGTTGGCAATTTGTGCTAGGTGCTTTACAGAGTCCTTCCCTGTCCACTGAACTTCAAAGTCAAATAAAACTTGGAATAGTGAAGCCAAAAGTAATGTGCAAAATTGAATGGCCAAAACTTTTTTTTTTTTAGCATCTAGTGTTAAAAAATTTATTGTGCAGATCAATTTTTACAATTCACTCCCTGCTTTTATTGCCCTTTCCCTCTGTACACAAATTTATCATTTAGTTTATAAGGCATATTTTGAAGTGAGCCATCTTGTTTCGATTATGGTATATGGAAGGACCGAAGGTTTATAACCTCACCAAAGATATTGGTCTCCTGGTACAAAACCACACTTTATTTTATTAACTCATCACAGAAATCACAACAACAGTGCCAAGGATACCTATAGATATACAGTAAAGATATGTCTCTAATGCTACTGATTAAAAATAAATATATCAGTAGTAAGAATGTGGAGAAATGAGAACTCTCATGCCTTGTTGATGAATGTGTAAAATGGTACAGTTTCTTTTGCAACTACTTTGGTAGTTCCTCATAATGTTAAGCAAAGAGTTATATGACCCAGCAATTATATTCTTAGGTGCAATCATACCTTGTTTTATTTCATGTTGCATTATTTCTTTTCACAGATACTGCATTTTTTTTTAAATTGAAGGTTTATGGCACCCCTATGTCAAGAAAATCTATTGGTGCCATTTTTCCAACAGCATAAGCTCACTTTGTGACTCTGTGCCATATTTTGATAATTCTCACAATATTTCAAATTTCTCAATTATTACTACATTTGTTATGGTGATCTGTGATCAATGATCACAACTCACTGAAAGCTCAGATCATGGTTAACATTTTTCAGCAATGAAGTATTTTAAAATTAAAAAGTAAGTAAGTAAATAAAGCTTTTGTTATGAGAAATGATCCAGGTGAATGATTTCCCAGAAATAAGGAAAGGTTATATGCATGGATGAAATGAACAAATGTATGGATTCTGCTGATGAATTATTTCCACAAATAAATTATTCACACAACTAAGTGCCTTGGAAGACAATATGATGCAACTCTCATGACTTACTGTTAGTTTTAAAGTTGACAAAAAGTAAAAAGAATAGCTGGTATACCCTGAATTTCAACTTTTACCTACTGATTTTAGATACATTTTTAGGTCATTATTTGAAAAATTGCTAACATGAGATGATGAAAGTATAGAGAAGGTCCTAAACAGCATATTTACCAGCTAACTGTCTTATTGGGTAGTCTGCAGAAGTTCCAAAGATTTTTTATTTTGACCTACTAGGGTTTTTTTTTTTTTTCTGATTCATCAAGGGAAGCCACATAAATTACTATTACATTTTAATGTGGAAGTTTTTAAGCGTTCCATATTAAATAACAAGCTCATTATCAATTTTAGCTAATCCTTATTGATTATTCAGCATGTGCCAGGCACTGTGCTAGGTACCTCACTTATTATCTTATTCAAAGAACTATTGGTACTTTATGGTCTCATTTTATTATCGCCATTTCAAGGATGAGAAGATTAAGAAAATTACCCAAGATACAAAACTAAATTCTTAGAGGAGTGGGAAATGCCTTCAGTCCTATGACAAAAAATATCTTTGAGGAAAAGCACTGAATATGTCTTACTCTTCCTTTAATACACAGGTAGAACAATGCTGTATAAGATCCCCAGAAGACTAAGACTTGAAAGGATGAAAATGAGAGGTGGTAAGAAATCACTCTAAGCTATATACAGAGCAAGCTTCTGTGCACTTCCACTATTACTTCTTTGACCAGAGACTTTGAAATTCTCTTGTTATGATCCATAGCATAAATACAATTTATGTTATGATGCCATATACTCATATACTTGCATTTACACATACACTTTCTATTAACTGAACCAAGTTTTTTTAGAGAAATACTTAGCTTACTTAGATTATGCTTCCTGATATTTCATTCTATTGCATCTCATTAGTAAATGTTTGTCAAGCCCAACTTAAATCAACTTCATGATTTTATGGCCACAGCTTGAAAAACTGTTCATGTGAACTTCAGAGGGTGTTGTATCTTTGAGAAGGACTTTTTGTATTTTTGAAAAGGACATTCAGTAGTATTCTTTCTTAGGAATGATGCTTTTTTTCTTGTTAGAAGTAAAACAATAAGGAGTGAAGTGTATGGAGGCTTCAAAATATATTTTTAAATATTTTAATGGGTAAAATAAGAGGCTTGGCTGTACTCTTTATATCTGGTATCCAAGATATTATGCCAGAGGTCATACAAATACAGCAAATGGATCCCAACCTAACACACAGATATGATGGTATCACTCTCTAGTTTAAAGTTCTTCAATTTCTTCCTATAGCCTTTAAAATAATATTTAAACTTTGTTATGGAAACATGGGGCCCTTATGCTCTAGTTTCTAGCTACAAGCCTGTCTTCATCCCCTTCATATCTTACCCATCTTTAATTGAATAAGAGAGACCCCACAAGAGACCCCACACACTATCTTTGCAGATCCTGTTCTATCTCTGTGGCATGTCATCCTTCAAATCTCAGCCCAAATGCCATCTACTCAATGAAAATGTCTTTCAGCTCTCCCAATCTCTCTCTATACATGCTTCATATAATATAGTCATCTCTCTGAATATATTACCTTTTCAACTATAAATTTCAGGGGATGAAGAAGGGTTGTACATAATCTTTGACCTAGACTATTTTGGATTTGATTTTTTGGACCAAATATAATTCCAAAATTTAAATGTCAACTAAATCTATGTATTTATAACATTAAAGAGTCATGACTTTATATATGCATTTCTTTAGGCTTTTACATCTCATTACTATCTTAATCAGGGAGATGAAAAATATTCCAATTCAGGTTATATTTTTTAAGTCATTAGCTACCAATAGCAAGTAGATAAGTAGGAACCACCGCAATTCACAGTTTGCCAGGGAGACTTCTGTGTGTGGATTCATTCATTATGAACTCCACCTTGATATACTGATGAACTGTTTGAAACCCAAGAGATCAAACAATCACCAAGGACCAGGATCTATAGCAAATTGCTTCTCCATAATTATAGAGATGTAACTTGAGAAATAAGACATTGTGAACATAATCCTTTTATAATAATGCTTTTGTTTACATGCTATAATGAACTCTGCTGGTGGCCTGCCTGCATCCCATTACCAGCTGGTTAAAAGCAACCTCCATCACTCTGAGAGTTGTCTGTTAATTGCTCATAACCACCCCTTCTTGGTAGAATTTCCCTTGGCTAAACAGAAGCCACCTCACTAAAGATGTTATATTTCCCCTCATGCTGATGAAGCCTTCAAACGGCTAATAACTTACTGGCTTGGAATTACAAAAGTTGGTTTTCTTTTTCCTTAAGGTGAAATAATCTTTGCAGAATAATTCATCTCCAGTGCTCCCAGAGACCATATCTTTGCTTTGTTTCTTCTCCCAGCCATTTTTTTTCAAGTTTTTATTTAAATTCCAGTTACTTAACACACAGTGTAACATTTGTTTCTGGATCCCTAGCCAGTCCTACTTCCCTGTCTCTTGTGTCCCGAGAGCATTCACTTAATGAGTGACATGCACCCAGATTCTTTGGCTCTGCTTCAGAGAAAGCCAAATGAAGAAATGTGCTCTTTGTGTTTTGTTTCCCAGCAGTTATTGTATAAATAATAAATTAGTATGTTTTCCAATATTCTTGAAAAAATAGATTTTCATTCTACTATAGTATGTATGCTAAAAGGTTTGTGTTGTGTTGTAATTTTCTTTAATAAGATTTCCCTTTATATATACAATTTTACTCTATTTCTATGAAATGGTCTTTGATCTACTATAAAGCTCTCTTGTAGCATAGGCCAACTGTCAGGATAAAGAGAAACCAACTGTTCTTTTAAAAGCCATGCTAACATCTTATAATCATCAAAAAATTAGATAGGGAAGTGAATATGATTTCACTAGAGTGCCTTTTGTTCTCATGCGCATAATGGCACAAGTTTCTATTGTATAATTACCCACCAACTGTCCAGCACCATAAGAGGTTCTAAAGTATTCCTATTTAAAAACAACAAACAAACAAATGAACAAAAAACAGAGATCTATCTCTGCTTTCAAAAAGTTTATGCAATTTTATCTTTTATATCTTGTTTTATAAATGCTTGTTTAAAAACAGTATTAATAAGAATAAATGTCCATTGTTACTTTTCTAACTTTATTTTTTTGGTAGTATACTCTGTCCTTTGGCTAAAACACAAAATCAAAACACACTTTTTCACAAGATGGGATCAAGAGGGAGACCAACCATAAGAGACTCTTAATCCCACAAAACAAACTGAGGGTTGCTGGGGAGAGGGGAGGTTGAGTTATGGACATTGGGGAGGGTATGTGATATGGTGAGTGCTGTGAAGTGTGTAAGCCTGACGATTCGCAAACCTGTTCTTCTGGGGCAAATAATACACTATATGTTAATAAAAATAATTAATAATTAAAAAAACACACTTTTCCCCTTTTCACACTTGCTGCAATCCTTCACAAGGTGTAATATTTGCAGAACACTCCTAGGAGTTTACTGTGAACAGAATGCTAGAGCAGGCTGCTTGAATTCTAGCATCAAAATCAGCTCTTCAGTTTAAATGACAATCAGACAGGTATATCCATCACACAACCAAATTATGAAGTGTTAATGCCCTCTTTAGCATCCAAGAGCCTTCTACATTAAAAATGCCACAATGTTGCTAGAAGACAACTATAAAATACAAGACTATTTTTTAAAAGGTTTATTTATTTATTTTAGAGAGAGAGGATGTGAGCAGGAGGAAGGGCAGGGGGAGAGAGAGAATCATCAAGCAGACCCCCAGCTGAGTGAAGAGCCCAACTGGGGGCTTGATCCCAGTACCCTGAGATTATGACCTGAGCCAAAATCAAGAGTCAGCCACTAACTGACAGAACCATCCAGGTCCTCCAAAATATACTACTATTTTAAGTTAATACAGATATTTAGGCAATTTATGGTAATAATCCACAAACTAATTATAGATTTTGCCTTCTGGATATTTATTTCATGAACTTAGATCAGAAAATCCTCATAGACACCATACAAGAAACTGTTTTCTGGAATACTGGTGCTTCTGCATGTGAACATTCATCCATACCCTGGTAAAGGCTGAGGTTGCACAGGTGTTTTCATTTGTCAAAACTCAGAAAATAATACACTGTAGATTTGTGAACTACATTATATGTAAGGTTTACTTTTTAAAAAAGGGCTCTGAGAAAATACTGAATGATAGTTAATGATATAAATGTTGAAGTATTTAGGGAAAAGGTGCACTTTGAAATATGTAAAGAAAGAGGAACTGAGTAGAGAACAGAAGAGTAGTAAGAGTGGTAGATACAGTAGATAGGTAATAAAACAAAAATAAAATCTTAATTGCAGAATCTATAGTTAGTATGAGATGTTCATATGCAATTCTTTCAACTTTTTTGCATGCTAAAACATTTTTATAATAATAACATTAGGGGAACTTTTTTTCTCAAGCAAATGGGATCTATGATATGTTCCAGTACATTGAGTTAAAATCTTCTTTTAAAAGCATAGGTTTTACCTCTGAAAATTAAAGTCAATCATGTCAGAACACTGTCTTGGAATGTTTGAAAAATGAGTTTTACATTTTCTAACTAATATATTCATTTCAGCTTTGAACCAGAATTATACTGAGTGACTTTTCAAAGCATTAATTTGACTATTTGGCCCCAATAAAACATAACTTAAGAACAAACAAATATAAAAATAATTTCACATAGCTGTCAGTAAGTATATTTTTTATACTACGGTTGATATATTTACTTTGACATTATTGTTTATCTTTTGTCATAGGATAAATAAAATGAGTGGTTATGTTTATGACATTGAAAACTCATACTTTTCCAATGTGAGAGAAGAAGATATATATACAAAATCTATGAGGTAAATTAAAATCTTATAATCCTGAAAGTGAACTGGGAAAGTATTAAACTCACAATGAATTTTTATCAATGAAATTTTTATCTTTTAGATCTATTACTGACTGATTAGCCTGGAAATATTAAACAAAATTGTAACAGGAAGCACCCTGGAGTTATAAATTTGGTTTCTAAATGCCATCACTCACTAAAGGAACCAGAACTTCTTGGAGAAATGGGTGTTTCCCAGTTGTGGGTGGATAATATACAGAATCAATCTAGAGCATCTTGTCCTACTGGAGAGCAAAGAAACCTTCATATCCCACAAGAGTCACACCCATGATATCCAGGAAACAGCTCAAAGAGGCACCCATTGTCTAAACACAAGATAATTTAAGCATCAATAATATCGATGACAACAATGAAGTGAAGCACACCTGATATCTTTACACACATGCATTTATAGTGATACTGAAACATTTAGTCAATAGAATAGAAAACAACATGGTCCAGATGTTAGAATTAGTACAAAAAGATTTTTAATGTGGGGCGCCTGGGTGGCTCAGTGGGTTAAAGCCTCTGCCTTCGGCTCAGGTCGTGATCCCAGGATCCTGGGATCGAGCCCCACGTCGGGCTCTCTGCTCAGTGGGAAGCCTGCCTCCTCCTCTCTCTCTCTCTCTCTGCCTGCTTGTGATCTTTGTCTGTCAACTAAATAAATAAAATCTTTAAAGAAAAAAAAAGCTGTTAAAAAGATTTTTAATGCAACTTTTACAAATACAGTTCAAGAACTTAAAGAAAAATATGATCATAATGAGTCAATGAATGTGGGATCTCAGCAGAGATTAAAAATCTAGAATAAAATTTAGAAGTTAAAATAATATCTGAAATGAAAATTTAATTAGCCTGAGAAGAAACAGAAATTATCTCCCAAAATTAATTTTTTAAACAGCCAATTTTGAAGGATGTTAGGAAACCAACTCATTACTTAAGTAAACTGGTATATAAAGTAGTAACTGATAAAAACAAAAGGGTAAATAAAGAAAAAGAATAGAAGATTAATCATGCCTTTTCTCTACAAACAGTACTTCAGGGTAACCAAAAAAGTAATGAGGAGAAGTTTTTCTTCGTAGAACTTCTTTTTTTAATGGCATAAAAAATAATAGAATTAGAATATCTTATTTATAGACTTCCGATTAAAGAATTAATCTAAGAAGTTATTATCCTGACTACTATGACCAGCCTGGATTCAGCCAGGAAACAAAGCCAATTAAGCACTGTAGAACTAAGAGGTTTAATATAGGAGTTACAGCTCACAGTAATGTAAACATAAGCAAGTAGAGTAAAGGTCTGGAAGGCTGCATCCAGGGAATCAGCGAAACAATTATAAATCACATCAGCCTAAAGCACTGATTTAGGAGGGGAAGTGGGAGCTTATGAAAACGTCCAAGAAATTGCTGCATCTGTCATGATCATGAAGTACAAGCTCACGAGAGATCTGTGATGGTGCAATGTCTGCATACTATGATTACTAAGATCATTATGGAAGCTCCATGTCTGGCTGCCAAAATTGCCAAGAATGACTTTTGTTTTACTTTCATCTACCAAATCATGCAGGAGTTTTTCTCATTTGCAAATCTTATGAGGAATCATTCAAGGAATGGGGTTCTGGAAAATAGAGTTTGCAGCTTTCAAAAGTATAGTTAATGCTGCCAAGTTGACAAGAGGCAATGCAACACAGATGCTAATATCACAGAAAGAAAGAGCACCGGAAATCATTTTTGTTTGGGTAGAAAAACACATTATTGTCTATGAAATATTCTCTTCTTTAGAAAAAAAAATGAATAATTCCTTAAACTTTCACTTTCTATCATAACTCTGAGGAATAAATGTAATAGAAGACATGCTAAAATTTTCCACTTAACTTTCTAAAACATTTCTGAGAAAAACTAAATGAGACATGAATAAATAATGGTACATACCATGTTCATAGATTGAAAGATTAATATTGTTTGGATTCCAATTCCAATAAAAATTCCAAAGTATTTTTTTCCAAAGTATTTTTTTTATAAAGTGACAAGTTGATACTAAAATTTATATAGGAATGCAAAAGACCTAGTGTAGTCAAAACATTCTTGAAAAAGAAAAACAAAGTTGGAGGGTTTATACTACTTTATTTCAAGATTTACCATAAAGCTACAATAATTAAGACAATGTAGTATTAACATAAGGATAGCCATAGAAAGCAATGGGACAGAAGAGAAGGCCTAGACATATATCTATCCATCAGCAATCAATTCAACAAAGTGAATAAGGCAATTCAAAGGTGAAAGAAAAGTCTTTGCAGGAAATGGTGCTGGAGAAACTGAATGAATATATTTAAAAAGTGAACATGGACCTCTACCTTACCTTGGGACTAAAAATTAATTTGAAGTGGTTATAGATCAAATATAACAGCTAAAATTATAACACCTCTAGAAGAAAATGTAAGAGAATATCTTCACATACTTGGAGTCTGCAAAGATTTTTTACTACCTCTCAGGAAACAATAATCATAAAAGAAAAACTTGATAAATTAATCTTCATCAAAGTGTTGTTCACTGAAGTTACTGCTAAGAAAATGAAAAGTATACTCCTGGGAGATAATTCTTGTGGTGCACACATTTGACAAAATGTATATAAACAGAGTTATGTATAAATATGCAGTTCTTATATCTAAAACTCTAAAACACACTTATAAATATGTAATATAAAAACAACATCAATAAAAACAGGGCAAATTCTTCAACAGACACTTTATCAATGGTGATACACAAATGTTCAGGAAGCATTTGAGAAGTTGCTTATTTTCAGTGGTTAGCGAAGAGATACAATTAAAGGTATAATAATTTACCACTGTGCACCCACAAAAATAGCTATAATTATAAAGACTGACAAAACGAAATATGGTTTAATAGATGGAACATGTAGGACATTTGGAATTCTAATACATTTCTGGCCAGAAGTTAAAATGACACTACTTTAGAAAAACATTTGACAGTTGTTTGTTTTTTTTTTAAGTTAAATATATGCCTTCCCTTTAAGGAATAAATTAAACTCCTAGACATTTACCCAAGAAAAATGAAAACATAAGTCCATAAAAACTAACTTACACACACAAAAAAAACAAAAACAACAACAAACTAACTTACACAAAATGGACATAGAGGTTATTTTCATAAAGATTCCAATCTAAAAACCACCCCAATGTCATTAAATGAATGGATAAGTAAATTGTGTTATATGTATACAATAGAACATTGCTTAGTAAAAGCAAAACAAAACAAATGAAAAACTGACTTAGACAGCAATATGTATGAATCCTTAAAAACACTATGTTAAGTGAAGGAAGATGGATATAAAATTGTACATCCTGTGTGATCCCATTTGTATGAATTTCAAAGAGAGACAAGACTCACCCATGGTGATGGAAATCAAAACAGAGGTTGAAAATTGACTTGAATGATCTGTGAAAAAATTCTCTGACTTGATGGAAGACAGGCAGAAAAATTTGCTTTAGCTTCCAAAATAAAATACACCTATGTTAAAGACTTTTATTGGCATAGGAATAAACAAGCAAACCAGTGGACAAACTAGAGAGCATTATATTGTCTTTTTAAAAATATTACCTATGGGGGTGCCTGGGAGGCTCAGTCGTAAAGCATCTGCCTTTGGCTCAGGTCATGATCCCAGAGTCCTGAGATCGAGCCCCGTATCGGGCTCCCCGCTCAGCAGGAGGCCTGCTTCTCCCTCTTCTGACTCCACCTGCTTGTGTTCCTTCTCTAAAATAAATAAATAAATAAATAAAAATAAAAATATTATGTATGTATATATGTAGGTTATAATTTCTATAAACATTAGCTAAAATCTCAAAAAAGTTATATCACCAGAAACCCTTCATACTAAAGAGCAAGTTTTGTGTTCTGCTAGTTCAGTGATCTCAAAGATGTCCGAGTTCTCCCTTGTGAATATATTTCTTAAATTAATTTTAAAGTTTTCTTTAAAAGTGGTTATTTGCTATTTTTGTTGTTTTTGATCCACCTATTTCCAAATTTATATAATGTATGTCACTTTTGGTAGGCATTCTGGTTTACCTTGTCTTTATTAACTTTCCACATTTTATAAAAGCTGCCCTTCTTGTCACATTGGCCATGCTTTCCCAATTGCATATGTGATTGGTTAATATTCAGGTCCTAGGTTCTTTTGGTCATTTTCCTTAGACTGCGTCTGAAGCATTTCAGATAGTTTTTAGACCTTCTATCATTTCATTTCTCAACTTCACTTTTTCCTCCAGCCATTGCCCACATATTTGTTAATTTTCATTTCTAAATTTGCATAATCACAAATTGAATTCCTTTGGATTCCTTCTTGCATTTAGTAGAATGTTACGTTGCTGTACCCTAATTCAAAGATTCCTAGTATTTCACGCACAATTACCTCCTGCATCACTTTCTTGTCCCGATCTAAAATAAAACATACTATGCTTCCCTTTCTTTTATGTTAAAAAAAAAATGCTTGCTCTTAAAAGTAATTATTATACCCCAAATCTCTCATTTACTCATGGGTTATTGAGTTCCATCATGATCATTATATATTTTTTCATTTTCCCAAAACAGTTTTCAGTTTAAACTCTTTGGCCTGATCACATGATCCCCAGTACATAACTGTAATAGCATTTGTATAACTTAAACTAGGAATATTTACACAGTGAATTTGTAGTAATTCTTATACTTGGCATATTATGATCTCATGGCATTTTTTTAATTATTTCCCCTCATAGGCAATATTTTTTCCATTTATCCACATTAATTATAACAAAGTTGGAAATATCACCAATCAGGGGCACAGGAGTGGCTCAGTCAGTTGAGCAACAGGCTCTTGATTTCTGCTCAGGTCATGATCTCAGGGTGGTAAGATTGAGCCCCAAGTCGCTCTGTGCTCAGCAAGGAGTCAGCTTCGGTTTCTTTCCCTCTGCCCCTCCCCCTGATGCTCTCTCTCTCTGTCTCTCTCTAAAAATAAATAAAATAAATATTAAAAAAAGAAATATCTCTAATCCTAACATAAAATTATGGGATGTTGGAAGTAGAAGTATATTTACAACTTATTAATTGCAATCTTCTGTTTTAAAAATAAACAACTTAATGCAAATCTCTCCTAAACTGACTGTCCACTGTTACACTACAAGACTTTTGCCCATTGACAAGTTTATTCATTATCATTTTCAAGTGTACAATTCAGTTATATTTAATGAATTTGCAGAATTTTGTAACCATCATCACTATCTATCTTCAGAAGATTTTCATCATTCCAAAAAGGAATTCCAGTACTTACTATCAATCACTTCCTATTTCCTGCCTCTCCAGCCCTTGGCAACTACTAATCTAATTTCTGTCTCTATTAAGTTACCTGCTCTGGATATTTCCTATAAGTGGAATCATACAATATGTAGCCTTTTATAACTGACTTCTTTCACTTAGCATGATTTCAAGGTTCATTCATACTATAGCAGGTGTCAGTACTTCATTCCTTTTTACAGCTAAATAATATTCCACTGTATGGATATATCACATTTTGTTTATCTGTTCTTTGGCTGATGGGTATTTGAGGTCTTTCCACTTTTTAGCCCTTATGAATAATGCTGCTATGAACATGTGTGTATAAGTTTCAGTATGTAAATATTTTCAATACTCTTGGGAGAATATACCTAGGGTAGAATCACTGTTGTTATATAGTAACACAGTGCTTCACCTCTTGGGGAATGGCCAAACTGTTCTCCCAAGTGGCTGTACCATTTTATAACCCTACCAAATTGCTCCAGTTTTAAGGACCTCCTGTTTTTATACTGAAGCACTGAATCAGATGTCTTTACCACCTTCAGTATAACTAAATTGTACAATTCAAGGATTATTACCTCTTCCCTTCCCACTTAACTACAAGCAGAGCCATTCTATCATAGCCTTTGTACATCTGAGCCTAGCCTTCTTTCATTTCCTCTAACTTCCCCCACAGTTTTCAACTCTAAACTTTCCCTGCTACTATTTTAATCTATAGCATCATAACCTTGGTGCAACATTGATCTGCTTGGAGCCCTTCTGTAGAGACTCCTCTTGTCCCTAAATCCCTAAGTTTTACCAAAGATGAAACATTCTTTCATGAATCACTGTGAGAGTTCATCATTGAGGCAAAGGCCCCTTGCACTGTCCCACATGCCATGTGTATTGCCAGCCATAAATATAGACATTAAACTGCTTTAATGACCTAGCTTTGAATTCAAAATGAAATAACAAAAGAGAAATGAAGGAATAAATGGTGAAAATTATCAGTCTCTTTCTTTAAATTTAGTTTATACTATTTAGGTAATTACTTAAAGTAACAATAAGGAAAGGGAGAATTACCTGACATTGGAAAGGTATCTCTACTCCAATATTTTAAAGACACATAATTTGAATGCTTTTCATAGTATTTCTGTTCTGTTGTTTTTTTTTTAAACTGAAGTTCATGGCATCATATAATATAGAGAAGACAAATACATCAAATCTTTGGCCAGCTTTCTCACCCACACACTACTACCTAGAAATTTTCTGGTTTTCTAGGACTCAAGTAATAGGATTCTGCCATTTCCAGTTGGTAGTAATTTTACAGTTTGGTGCTCTGATAGGGTCTAATTTTTTTGTGTTTGATATTCAGTTGGGCAATGTATTTGTTTCTTTAACTTCTTTTTGTACTAAAAACTACATATGTGTTGGAATGCTGAAAAAAATTAAATTAAATTAAATTAAAAAATAAATAAAATAAAAATCACATATTTGCACACTGATTCATTCCTTCCTTTTGCTAATATGAAGCCATAATTTAATTTTTTTTCTTTCCTCACATATTTCAAGATTTTCTCAGGTGTTCATTTTAAGATTTGAGAAGCAAAGAACAAAATAAGAAGAGAATAAATATCAGCTTCTCCCAGCAACATGGAAATGTGACTGAATGCCTCCCCAGCAAAGGCATTAACTAGGTCCATGGTCGGCCGTGGCACGGACACTGGTCAGGGTGGTCCAGACCTGCTTCACAGAGCTACCATGGTGCTTGAAAGTTAGTTTCAAATCCAAAGAGCTGTTTTCATGGAGGTAATTTGGAGGTTCAGATAAGAGGGGAAACTTTCAATAATTGTGTAAAATGCCGAAGGATATCAAGAAAGAAAATTATCCATAATTATCCAAGTTGTGTGCCCTCCATGTATGGCTGGCATTTTTAATTTCACTTTATTTGTCACCACGCATAGATTATGGTGCTGTCCAGATTTTTATAGATTGGGGAGGAGGGACTGGTATTCTTTAAATTGAAAACCATGGACATATTAACCTTTAGGGACTTGTCACCTTTTTGTTGCTTTGAGGATTTACACATCGATTTCCTGCAGTGAGACTCTATTAGATTCCACAAATCTCATGGGTCTGATTTCTGGGTTTCCCAGTTTTCTGCTAGGTGGTTTCATTACCAGAATTGAGGTAATAGAAAACAAGAAAGAAACAAAACAAAAATGAAAATTACCCAGTTAGGAATTAATATTTGGAGAGAACAAAAAGCATTCAATTAATTTACCAGTCTCTCAAGATGATGATGGGCTATAGGATACTAGAGTCCTAGAAAACTGTAGTTTCTAGAACAAGTGAACATAGTTTAAAAATTATGATGTCTTTATTTATTTTTATAACAGTTTGAGATTAAACATTTATATTTTATTTTAAATACATTATGATGAGTATATTTAACACTTGAAATAAATTTATTTAACATATAAATATAGGTATGTAAAAACCCAAATACACACACACACACACACATACACACACACACACACGGGTGTGTGTATACATATATGTATATATGGTAAAGTATCTATAATTAATTTAGCAAAATCAGAATAAAAGGTGTTATTTAATCACCATCTGAAAAAGGACATGTATTCCAGATAGGAGTGATGATCTTTATCCATTAGCTACTATATGGTTCCCTTCATAGTGATTTAGGTTTTTCAATTCATGTTTAAATGTTTGTTATAAAATGAAAAAAAAAGAATGTATGCCCAGTATAATATGAATATGTTTGTGTCTAAAAATATTCTGAATATAAGAATATTGGGTATTCAGTAAATTTCCCTATCTCTTCATTATAAAATGAGTAAGTTCATCCAATCTGAATTTAGTAGTAAACTTTACACCATGTTATTCTACCACCAAATATCATTTTTTGAAATGAGAGTGAGATATAATACTGAAAATACAGGTGCTTCTAGGAATAGGTCTGTCCAAAGATTATGAAAGTCTTCCACCAAGTTTGTCAAGAGCAACACTCTTTCAGTATTCAGTATCAATTAATGTTGCTAATTTTTAAATCCCTCCCTCCCCCTCCAAAAAGCACATGGAACGTGTATTTCTACCAGATTCTGTGAAAGCATGAATTCTTATGTTCAATACCAAACAATACCAAAGCAGGTTCTAAGCATTTCTAAATAACCGTCACAATATTACTACATTCAAAAAGATGTATAAAGCATGTACTTCAGAACATCCACATTGCTAAAAGAAAAAAAAAAATCCAGTTTTGCATTCTGCCCATATATCATAAGTGAGTGTTACTCATAAAGGTTTTGAACTCCCTAAGCATATGTGTCCACTTCCACCATTAAAGTGAATTCAGGTGCCGGGCATGACTGTCTCCAGACAGGCTTTCTTTAAGTAATTGATGGCTGTAGTCTTATTGCCCCATCGAACTATATCTGGATACACTCATGTTGCTTTTACAAGAGTTTCATACAACTCCACAGTCTGTAGAACACGTGGGGTGTATCTCATAGTTTCTTTTATTAATATAAACTATTTTCACTTTCTCCAATGACAAATTGCCCCAAATTAGGTTTTTTACATCTATTATGACTGAACTGATGAGAAATTCATCTGTAGACCACAGCTGTGTATTGCAAGCATTATAAACCCTTGTGGCAAGGAGGTAATTGTTACATTGCCAGGATCAAGCAGAAAAAGTGTTGCTTAGTTTGGAGGGAGACAGAAATCCTAGTTTTCAAATTTTTCAAAAAATTTATAAGTTCATTTGTTGAGACTCAAAATAGCCATTTTAAGCTCTATCCAAAAGCAACTTGTTTGAATATATTATGAGAGAGTAAAAACTTCCGTAGAGCCACTAACTTCAAAAAGAAAAAGAAAATCTACTCTTTTATTATTATGTCAGTATCTACTGAATGCCAGAAACATAGTGAGCATTGTATGTTACAGAAGTAATACCTAGTGAATGTACCACATCCATGACACAAGGAAGATGGATCTTTGTGAGAGGACAGGAATGTGATCCATACATGCACGGGCTCCATATTTCCTACACTTATTTGCACACACGTTTGTCATTATTCTCACCTGGCATAGTTAATATTGTCTGGTGATTTGCCATAGATGACAACTGCCCTCCCTTAAAATCTAGCAAAGGAATAATAATGGCCTGACTTTTGAAAAGTTGCTGACAGGGAACAAAAACATACTAAAAAATTAAATTCAGTACTAACAGCAAACCGGAGCTTTATACTAACAATGGGAAAACACTGAGGAAATCACACAAATAAAATTCATTTATTTACTCCATAAATTTGAATAAATTCCATAAAATTGAAAGAAACTTATGCCTCTACATTTCTGGGACATTAATGCATACATTAGAAAGGATTGGATTTGAATACGCTTCGTAAGAAAAAAGAACATGACTGGTTACTGTTGATAAGTATCATCACAAAATATAGGGTACGATCAATGTTTAAATTTTATAAATTGCAGGAATCATCTTTTCACATGTCAAGAATACCATGAGTGAAAAAAAAAAAAAGAACACCACGAGTGTTCTCAACACCTAACATATAGTACAAAAAAAATAGACTAAAGTCCATGAAATAATCATAACAATACAGCAATGTTGTGTTCACTGAATAAATATTCATTATAACAAGAGATTTCATTCTTAAGTATAAGCATGTGATAGTGGTCAGTTTGAGATTGTATTCCTATGTGAAATACAGGATTTAGAGTAAAATATATTTGTAGAAATTCTAATATTAAGGGAAACTAACATTTCCCTTAGTCATAGTCAATGTTAGTTTTAATCGAGATAGAATGTGTAACATTAAATAATTACTTAGCTTTGTCAACATAAATGTATTAAGAATTCTAATTCTCATAACCTTCATGTTTGTCCTATTTTATTTGAATATTAGACAGCATTTAAATGTGTCATACTCATTTTCTTTAATTTTACTTAAAAATTTCTAAACTTTTTATTAAATTGGTTCATAGAATTTCTCAAGGCAACTGCAATTTATTGACCCTATCCCATGACTCAAAATTCTTTTTTCAGAAATTAGCACATCAAAAATATTTAAAATCCAGCTCAACTATACTATAAAACATGAAAAACAATTATTAGTTAACTTATAATAGGCCCAATAATGAATTAGTAAAATTAAGCGTTTTTATTTCACTAAATAGTCATTTCAAAAGGAGCATTTTCAATGAAAATTGTAAATTTAAAAATTAGTTTAATGGTTTTGGTCAAAATACAACAAGGACAGGAAGCTGAAAATTCTAAGTTAAAAAAACAATTTATTTTACTTTATTTTTTATTATCTTCAGTTAACCAGCATATAGTACATTATACATTTTTTATGTAATGTTCAACGATTCATTAGTTACATTAACAATTTTGTCAAGATAACTTTTTTAAACCAGAATATGAAAATTTTTTATTGTGATTCTCTCAGAATCATGAAGAATCAGACCAAAGAAAATAAAATAAATTCAAGAATGTCAGATCTGCTTCAGAATTTTTTAGAATAAGATGAATATAAAGAAATCAACAAAACACCACATTCTTTAAAGAAGTTTGCACAGGCTTTCATTAGAAAATAAATAAGAAGACAGAAGAAACCATTTCCTACATATGTTCCAAATAGTATATAGTATCAAATGCTCAATAAGTATTCCTTGCATAACAGACCAGCACAAGTACTATATGTTAAAAATAAGCATCTAAGATAAAAAATGCTTTTCAATTAGTTACCTTGAAACAAATTTTAGAGGACAATGTGTTGTAGTGGTTCGCTCTAAGAGATAAGTACGATTAGACCTCAGTGACAAAAGTAAAACATTCTAGGCTAGAAAAATTTTAAGTAAGGCAAAAAAATTTCCCCTCTTAAAGATATAGAAATCAAATTCTTAGAATATTTTTAAATCATAGTCGCAGAAAAGTCTTGGAAAAGTTATTGAAATGTTGTATCATAATTCATGGTCTTCTGCCAATTGAATATTTATTAACACTTATATAACAGTTATTAAAATATATTCAAATGTGTATAAAGCAAATGAAAATCATTTGGGATCAATTGCTCTTTATAGTATAAAAAATTTATGAATATGGACTATAACTGACATAATTTTCAATTCAAAATGATCTCATAAAAATCAAAGATATAACATTGCACATACTGCGATGTTTAAGTCTTGAGCTGACTAGGGAATTTTTGCCTGCCTGTTGCTGAGCGTGCAAGCGAACTCACTCATGGATGACACAGCTGTCTGCATGTGCCTACTGTTTTGTCTCAAAACTTGTAGTGACAGGTGTGTCTTGTCACTTCCTGGTGTACATTACCGGCCTGCCTTGTTTATCATTCCAAGATGAGCTCCGATGTGTGTGACACTGGCAATGCAGAATATAATCAAATGCCCTTTGAACCGAGGAAGAGGAATTTATTGCTGTTAACATATTTTACAGCTTATGGGGTCATTAGCCCCCTAGCTTCTGAGGTTTTTTTCCAAGCTTGGTTTTGAATCTATAAACGCAACTGATTTATATCACAGAATTGACATGAAATATGATATTCAGTGTTTCCTTTTATAAATTCCTTACTTCATCTATAAAATATAACAATAAAAAAGAGTTAATAGGATGTTTTTCCCTCCCTTATCCATTTCAGCAAGGAATAAGAGCAAACTTCTGTAACAGTGAATTTTCTGTATTGGAGAAAAAGATGTTTTAACCTTAAACAATTTTAAATAACTGCATTACAATTTCAAATGCATTCTATAAGTTCCTATCAGTACATCCCAAATTGATCTACAAAAATAAAATAGTAAGTGCATTAAATAAGCAAAACATTATTTTGAAATACTATGGAAATCTTACCTGTCCACTTTTTATTTGTTAACATTTTTTTCCCCGAATATGGAGAAACTTAAATTTAAAACAATTGCTATTTGGCAAGAGTGTATACATTTTAACTTAAGATCTGGGATTTAAATTAATAATTAATTAGAAGATAAACATTTTTAAACAAAAAGATTGAAAACATTCCTAAATTCTAACAAGAAGAATAAAGAATGAAAATTAAGTCATAGCGATTCAATAACTTTACATGGAATTGAAATCAGTTGGAACTAAATTAAATGATACATATTTCTTAATCATAACAAAGGATTCATGTACTAGACAGGAAGTGGTTTACCTTAAATTTAGTCAGAAGTCAAACCATATTAATTCTAGTACAATGAGAAGATACTCATTGAAATGGCTATTTAATTATAAAAAGCCATTTAAAGAATATCTTGAACCTATACCATCTTGCTTCAGAATACGGGATGAATCTCAAAAACGCAAAATATGAAAAAATCTGTGTACCTGACAGGTTTCTTAGTCATGAACAACAGAAACCAACCCTGGCTAACTGGAGTCAAATAGGATTATTGGAAAGATATCAGGTGACTCACAAATTGACAGACATGTTGGCAACTAAGGCTAAGAGACCAGCCAGGAACAAAGGGAGGCTAGGTCATGAAGAACACAAGCACAAGCCAGTGCTGTGCCTGGTTTAGCCGCCATTGTGTCTTCTCCACTGAGGCCTTCATTTGTTTCCTCAAACAAGGGCATCAGCTTCCATGCAAAAACTCTCCTGCTAAAATCATGCCCTTCCTGGTCACTGGATTTGGCTTCAGGCTTGTATTAGTCCAATTCTCCTCAGCTGCTGCTGAATTTAATTGGGTTGAGCAAGTCTTCTTCTCAGACACTGAATTATTTTCATTTTTTTCCCCACCTTTTGGAATGCTTTTGTAGTCAGGATACCGGTTTTCTTCAATTGCCCTTCAATGTCACCCCATTTCACACACGTTCTGCTGAGGTGATTCCGTCCATTTTTACAGCTTAGACTCATTCTTGCCTCCAGAACTCTAACTGCCAGCCTCTGAATTTCAGACCCTCATCGCTCTTTCCCTTTTGTCCACTTCAGCAGTCACATTGGACATGTTTGAAAGTCAGTTTATCATGTTGCTCAGTGGTTTTTTGTTGTTTTTTTGTTTGTTTGTTTTTGTTTTTGTTTTTCCCTCTGCTTCCATGTACTTTCTGTACATAGCTCCAGCCTCTGGGCCACCGAGGACCTACCTAAACATGAGTCATTTTTGGTTTCCCCATCTCTTTCACTTTATAAGTTCAAATGGTGGTGACGGTGGTTAGGTATTATTATCTCTTCCTTCATTATTCCAGGAGCAGAACTGTCCCTATGTTGCATCACTCTTCAGGCAAGTGCTGACTCTGACCAGAGTAACATATTGAAGAGTGACCACTTCCCACAGTGAGGCAATTGGAGTCCTTCCCCACAAGGGTTCACAAGGAAGCTACAGGAAGTAGATTCCTTTCCTTTCTGATTGTAAATCTGTGGAAACATGAGGCCAGAACATTCTACAGACATATCCCACTGCCCTGTGTACAGCACCTGCCTGTCTACTATAAGAGAAAATAAGGCTGTTATGTGAAGAGAGAGAGAGATGAGAGGTGGAGAGTGACTGACAGATCTGGTGTCCCCAATTCCAGGTGCACTCCTTTCCCATCCAAGGTTCAGTTACTGAGATTTTATTTCCTTCCTTTTATACTTAGAATGACACTACTAGACAAATTTTCCCACTCATAATTTAATGACATCACTGCTTGCTTGGTATCATTCTCCATTACCTACAGAATAAAGACCTTGGTGTGACACTTAGCTCTACACAATCTGGACCTAAAATTTTGTCTCCTACAAGTCTTTCCTATCCTCTCTTATGTTATAAATTCTGGCTTCTTTTCACTTGTTATCTCACATACCCATTACATTTCCACCCAGCTGAATATCACAAAGTACCTTTTTTTTCTTCAGTAAATTAAGCTTTGAGAAGTGGATATGCAAGTCCCATGTTGCAGTCTAAATTTCATTGTCTCTGTGTAGTCATGGCCTCTGCAGGTCTGTTATTTCTTACTTGTAGAATGATACAATACCTTCACTTAACGTTAAATGAGATATGTATGTAATATCTTTGAAGAAATTTTCTTCCCATGTAATTTTATTTATGAGACTTCATTTAAATAGTCATTGATTTTATTCAGCCTGCTACATAGCAAGAAAATTATGCAAGACCCTTTCACAATATTTTTCTGAGATTCACAGAGGCCAAAGCATGCTTGATCTACTCACTGGGTCAGTGTGAATATTCAGGTTTTGTGCAGGTTCTGCATCACATTGAGCTGTGTCCCCTCAGCAGTCATCCCAGAGTTTGTCTGTGAAACCAAAGTCACACCTGTGTCTTCTGCTCAGAGGAAACCAGAAACCACAGCAGCTGATCCCTGGGGCTCTGCCTTAAATTTGGTCCCACGAGCGATGTCCTAAAGAACAAAAACCACATGGAAGTCTTGCCCATCTATGTCGAATCATGGCAACTTCCTGGCTTTACTGGACTATTAAGTCCACGTGACTGTGAACAACTGATCAACGTTGACTCTGCAAAACACTCCTCCTTCCACAGCTCACTATTTTGAGGCTAACTTCAACAACTTTACAGCATCCAGCTCTCCTCTGCGCCAGAGGAGAAAAGTAGTCCATTCGAAATTTTAGGTTTGAGTTTAGATTTCAGTTGTTCATTGTAAATCTAACTGCTCTTTCACATCAAACACTTGGCAGTAAAATAACTGCTGGCAAGTGAATTGAAGCAGATCTTTCATTTCAACGCTTCTTACCTTTTGTGGAAAACATTAAAATTATTGGAAAAAGTTGCCAAGGGCACTAACAAAAATTTTACCACCTCTTGTCTAAGGAAAATGTCTTACCTATTAAAAAGAACTAAGTCAGCTTTCAGCAAACTTATGAAGGCAAATCTAGTGAAAAACAAAAGGAGTTTTGTCTTTTGTGGGGAACTGATAGTAGAAAAGGTTTTCGGAGTTAATGACTCAGGCTGAGGATCTGCAGGCTTTGCTCGCAGGTGGTAGCAATTGTATTTTAATAACGAAACTGCTGGGGTGTTTACAGTATAAGCAGAGGAATCAGGAGTCTCAGGGTCTCCCTTGGCTTGGAATCATCCACACAACCTCAGGCAAGTCACTTGCAGGGAATGCCTCAGCTTAATTATCATCAAAATTGTGATTTGAGAATCAGCCTAGCAAATTCTGAGGTGGAATTCTGAGGTGCCTGTAGTTTGATACTGTTTGTCTTCTTGCTGCTTCCGCATCTCCTGTTCCTGAAATCTAGCCTTAGGCTCACAAAAGCACAGGTACTACCAGCAGTAAATGCTTTGGCAAAGGTTTTAGTGGTTTCCGAAGTCAGATCTGGCAACCTTTCATGGGGGGAATACTCGAACCTGTCTGTCAGCAAGCCTGTGGTGTTTCAAATCACTTGTTGGTTAACTTGGAATCACCCTTAGGCATAGGAAAGTTCTAACCAAAGACTGAAGCGCCACTGCTGTAACAAGGTCAGTAGGTCAAAGATCTCTATTATTTAATAGTATTATACTATTTCTGTACTTTAATTCAGCATTTTGCCAAATATGGACAGGGACCTTTTCTCTGATCTACTAAGAATTGTCTAACAGAAAATGAATTCCTATTCCTTATCTAGACTCTTTTTAAAGGGAATCGCGCACCCAGTATGCTCTGCTTTCCTCTGTTCATGCATAGCAGGAAGTGTTCACAAGTTGCTTGGTTCCCTGTGCTTCGTGTAATTTAAGATGTTTGCCACTCAGAATCCTTTCATTAACAATAGAGCTGAATAGGGCTCTGGATCTCTCTTACTTGGATTTCTTTCTTGTTTAAAGAGGCACCTGTCTTGCTTCCTCACCAGGATACTCTTATGACTTCCTGCTCCTCAGTATCCTTCAGTGGTTTCACATCTAAAGCCTGATCAGGGGACATTTTGTTCTTGTCTCCCTCTCTTATCATGGCTTTAATTACCACACAAATTCTGATGATATACACATTTAGATCTCTACCCCAGAACCACCTCTCCTAGACCTTGATTTTAAACTCTAACTGCCTACTTGTAACAATATTAACTTGAACAATCCGTGTACTTCTCAAACTTGACCAAAATAGAACTCACATGTTTTATCCCCCACCTCCAACATGGTTGCTCTTCTCTGACTCAGTACGTGGCATCACTATCCATCTCGGTGCTTCAATCAATCTCCCTTTCCTATATCCTCCTCAGCAGCAATCCTGTTTATTACCTGCAAGAGGATTTCGAATCCACTGTCTCTTCTGCCTCTCCTCTCTATCCAATCTTTCACTCTGTGAGAGAAATGCCCATGTCTTCTAGGTTGCTTGCTTCAACTCTAGCAGAAGCCAGAGTTCTTTCTCTAAAATGAAAATGAAGTAGGTTACTCCTCTGCTTAAAATATTCCATTTCTTTTCAAGGGACCCAAAATAAAACCCCATCTTCTTACCATTGCTTCTAAGATCCTGAATAATGTCCCCACATATTCTCTAAGCCCATCTAGGGTCACCCTCCCCCTTGTTCATACTTTCCAGGCACAGTGGTCTTCTGGCCATTACTAGAACATTATAAGTCTTTTCCACTTCCAAGTCTTAGTCCTTTCTGTGTCCAAGATATGAAAAACTCCTGACCTCCACAATCGTCATGGTTAACTTATTCAGTAATCAGCTTACAAGTCAACTTCTAAGAGAGGCCCACTGTAGATTCTTCTTAGTTTGTATCTATCATAGCACTTTTTATCTTATGAAAGTCATTTGACAACCTACAATTGCTGTACCCATTTATACATTTGCTAGCTTGTTGTCTGCCTCCACCATTAAAACATAGGCTCTGTGTGAGAAATGCCTATGGCCTTCTTTCTTCAGATATTTTGTCTCCCAATTCTAGCATTATCTAAACAAAGTAGGTACTTAATGAATATTGACTGACTGATTTTTTTTTTTTTTTTTTTTTTTTTAAACGAATGAATGAGTGAATGAACACTAGCCTTGACTCTTGATTTTTGTTTTGGTACTCCTCAGTGGAAGTATTTTATATGGTCTACATTTTTTATTTCAGTATTACTTGATATTTCTTGATATTCCTTCTAACCAGTATTTTTTTAAAATGTGCAGCTTATATATTTACAGTTTTATAATTTTGTATTTCAAATTGAATGAACTTAAATAATTTAAATTGTCACAAGTGTTTCCTATCATTAATACATTCCTATGAATGATGCATTTGACCCCTTGTAAATGAACTGTGCTTATTTTCTAAACTTACTTTCACCAGAAAATGAGATTGTGGGATAGCCTTATTCTTGTCAGATGCCTGATTTAATTGAGGTTGTGGAGTGACTCCTAATTGAATTAAATTTGGAAAGCTGAGTAAATGATTCATAAAGCATACCTTCAACTGCAAATTCTAGCACTACAGTTTTCTATCACACTGAAGTCCTCTATTTGTTTTCCTAACATACAGAAATAATTATTGATAAACACTGAACTTTCCTTCTCTTCCATTTACATGTATAGCCTTGTAATAGTTAATATCTTCATGTATTTATGTGACCAACAGATTATAATTATTCATACCACAAGTTTAAGTGCCTAATACGTACAGACTTTGTATGAGGCAGCAGTTATACGTGAATAAATTCTAAATAGTCAAGGATGTTATATTCCAGGAATGTTCAATCATGATTCAATGTGACAAATGTCCTATTATATGTATATACAAGTTAGTACAGAAGAACAGAGGTAGAGAAGTCGGTTGAATTTCTGTTGTATTCTAGGTGTTGTACAATCATTTTACATACAAAATCTTATTTAATTTTCACAACTATTCTGGGGCTTGTAGAAATAGAGCTTGTAGAAATCTTGGGCCCTGGCCAAGATTACATAGCTAGGAATGGTGGGTGAGTATTTCAAGTCATATTTATCTGACTTCAGACCCCTGTTCTCCCAACCATAGCATATTGCCCCATTCTCCCTGGGAAATGATAGGATGGGAACTGAGGAGGGTCAGGAAAGGACTGGGAGATGATACGTATGACATATGGAATGAGAAAATATGCATAAGGCTCACAGGTCATTTCACTGGGACTGTATTTTGGGGGGAAAGAGAAGTACTAGCAAGTAGAAAGCTTTAGGAACAAGGTAAACACGTTCAAGGATTTCAGAGCAGTTGAGGAGAGAGGAGAAAACAGAGAATGACAAGATTGGTGATGTAAAGGTTGAGAAAAAAACAAGTCACAAATGGTCTTCAGCATCAAGCCAGAGTCCCAATATCATTATACAATAAAGAGAAGATAATGAAAGCATTAGGGTGAGTGATAATAGACCAGATATGGTCATTTCTATGGGGATCTTTCTGGTGGAAGTGTGGAGAAGGCAAAGGGATGAAAGATGGCAAGACAGAAACTAATTTGTAGTGTTTCAGGCAAGAAATGATGATAACATGGGTCAAACAGTGACAAAGGTATGCATAGCTAAGGATTGATGCTAAAGATTTTAAACGTATAAACATCTTACATGTAAAGTGAGGTGGGTTTAAAATTTATAGTGTCTTATCTCTCACACCTTTTTGCTTTTTCCTTTTTAGTTACTTGATAAATTTGGCCTTTGCTTTCCAAGCAGTCATCAGAAGGGAAGAATTACCAATGGAAATGGTCTGAAAAATCAAACTTCTTTGTTGTTATTTTATTCTAAAATACAGATTGCAAGTCATCACAGGCAGAACTTAAGCAAATTCATTTTGATCTTTATCTTTAAATCAAATGAACCAGAATATCTATCACTATACCATTAGAAAGAGGTAACTTCTGAACTTCCTTTTGTGCCCTGCAGCAACTAACTTCTTTCCATACGTGGGTACTATGAGGCAGAGTATAAAAAGCACATCACATGCACAAAAACATGCATAGAACTGTCACATCTACCACCTACGGAAGAAACACTTATTCTAACTTGTTTCTTGGTTCACCCCTCCTTTAAAACACAACTCCTTCATTTCCATCTTGAGTATTTTATGAGACAACTTCCTAGTCCGTGCAGAAGGTCAGATCAGATTTCCTGAAACTGTGGGCTGCTTGGAGAGTATTCCTCATAAGTAAAGGCAACAAATCAAATTCAAAATGGAATTGAAGTTGATAGATAAAAACATAAAGTCCTGCAGCATATGTGGTGTGGTGACAAATACCAAAATGAACAGCTAAGCTGTGAGCAAATGCTCAATTATTTCTAATTACATTATTTGGCTTTATATTTTGCTTTCCGTTTGTCAAGTGTTGAGATAACTGTGAAAATCACTCAGTCCCCAAACCTTCTGGAAATGTAATCTCAGTTGGAAAGTTAAAATTTAGGTATGAATATTATTAGCCTGAGGATACAGTCATTAACCACAATGGTATCAGTAATATTCACTTTCATGGGCACCACTGGGTTAATTCTGTAGATACAGCATTTTGTTCACATTATAATAGTATATGGATGGAAGTCTCAAGATTCATCTCCTTAGAAGATTATCATTAATCTGAGGAATGCAGTTTTCCAAATTATCTACTCCAATTATATACTACATAGTGTTTTGTCTGCATGGTACAGAAACTTTCTTTTGCAATTTATTAATTCCAGGAGAGATCACTGATGTTTCCTGTTTTTAACATTGTAGAAATCAACCTTTGAGCCACCATGGAAACGGTTGAACTTCCCTTGGCATTATCTAGTCAAAATATCTATTGCTTTTCTTCTTATCTTTCCCTATTTAAAAGAAAGATGCATCTACTTCAAAATGAATGCTACTATCTCATGAGTAAAATAATAGACTTAATAACAATGCAACATATCATATTTTCGTCATGTGTTTGTTCTGACGCATACCTTCCAAAGGACAGAATTTAAGTAAGTCTAATTATTTTTGTTATCATTTTGCAGCTCTAATATGTCACTGAACACACCTGTCATTTCCCCCTCTAGCTAAATGACATCATCCAGCCCTTTGAACACATATGTGAGCTTATGCTAAAAAGCTTATGCTGAGCTCAGAGAAATCATGGAGTATTAAATATATATTGTGCTTCACATGCTTATAAAAGTCATATCCACTTCTAGAGAACACTGGTTTCAGTTTTCCTCCCATTTGATATAATCTCACATCTGTGGAAATATGAGTGAAAGATCACCTCACTTGGCAATAGAAAATTGTGGAACCCCTTATGGAATATTCAATATGAAAACTGGACCATTGGTCTTAGAGGCAATTCCAACTAGAATAGTAGATCCTGGGAGAATATGAGCTAAAGTAACCGTTTTAGAGATACTACATATATTTCTCTTTGTGAAATGTGGTTGGCACCTCATAATGAAAATGACACCATCTACATTTCTCTGTAAATATGTTTGAAATTCTATTTTTACAATACATACTGTACTTTTAACTTTTTGTCTCTTCTTTAAGCTCCAGAATATAGTCATGATTCCTTGTGAATCATTGAAGGAAAAGAATATTCCCTATATCCTCTCAGGTTCTTAACATAGATATGTACAAAAATAGGGGAAAAATAAACAGCCTTCCATGCACAACCTCACTCACTGTCATTCCAGTGTGTCCATAGTCTAAAGGGAAATGTACCTGAATATTAGATGAGCAAGGTCTGGACAAGAGGTTTCTGTTCTAGTTCTCTGGGAAGGTGGAATGTATCCTACAGATTACTGTTAACCATTATCTTTCCCTGACCTACATTCTGTACTTGTCTTTATGATCAGAACTGTTGTAAAATTTAAATGTGTTCTATAGATTTTGCTAAGTAAGAAAGAAATTCTGTTTACCTAAAACATGAATTTTAACATTTCCTCTGTGCTTAGCACCATTTTTTCCATAATACCAGTTTCTGGCTAAGAAGGGAAAATGTGTGTGTGTCTGTGTGTGTGTTAAAAATTTTTTCACCAGCACTCCAGAAGATGTTTGCAAGTAGAATCACATTTGAATTGGCTTGAAATACAATTACATTTTGTTGTATCCAAACCTCATGAAATGTAATGCCTTTGCTACACAAAAGTAGTAGGCCAGAGAAGGGCAATTCTGGCCAGGGCAAGGAGTTGTGGTATGGGACAGTTTGGGCAGGGAACTCCCATTCCCACAGATGAGGCCCAAGGTTGCAAAGGGCCCAGTGGGGGAAAAGAGGGGAAGGTGGAAGGGACCTTAACCTCCCTGTGCTGAGTGATGTGGCCAACGCTTATGGGTCTGTCCATCTCAAAGAGAAAATGTAGTAGGGTAATGTCCTCTGAAAAGTGGCCATGTCTCTTTGAGACCAAGGCCCAACAGTCTTCCTTCTCTTGAACACAGAGGTAAGAAAGGTGAAGATAACACTTTCTCTGATCTTTCTTTCCCACCAACCAACAACATAGCCCTTCTTTTCAGCTGCTTCCTCTGCTGTTAGGATGTAGCTACCTTAAAAAAAATTTTTTTTAAATAGGCAAATATTCAAATTCCACTATAGTATCAAGCAAGGTGATCTTCTTCAAAACATGTTTTGTCAATCACAGATCCTGCCTGTGTTTAAATTTACTACACTTGAAAGCAAATTAATCTTAAAAGTACCAGCATTGTAATTTAGTAATTTTTTCCATTTAATACTAGATTGCTAAAGAGTATTTCCAATATGGTTATTGGAGATAAAAACAGGCAAAGCTTTAGGAGCGTATCTGAAATTATAGAGCAGAGTAACAAACTTCTGAGTTGGATACAATTTGTAGGTATGTTTGGTTTTTGTGACCATGTTATACACAGTAGAATTTCAGCTTATTCACCAAAGCAGACTCAAAACACCTTTAAAAGGAGAATCTTGCATTTGTCCACAGGCATTTATTTAGCTTCTTTATGTACTTTCAAAAAAATATCTACACAGTGTCAGTGAAGGACTATGGGTGAGTGTTAAGCTGACAAGAAGAAAATAGTCCTCCTCCAGCCACTTGACATTGAATACAACTTAATACAATATGCTACTCAATGTTTGTCAAAAGCACTGAGGTAGAATAAATACTCAAAATAATTATTTCAAGGACTCCCTTCCAGATTTTGTAAACTCTATTCCTGGTCGAGCCAACTCAGCTGAAAGCTGGACTTGACTCTATTTTCTAGAGGATCATCTTCAGGGAATGTCTCCCTAAAATGTGAACACATTTGCTGTTATATCTACTGAATCAGTTCTCATAGTTCTGCCTCAGTCAGGCTAGGGGTTAAGACTAAGAAGCATGGAACTAGACTGTTTGGATGTGTTTTGGACCCTCACTAATTCAGTGACCTCAGGCAGGTTTCAAGTTCTGTGCCTCTTTTACCTGGTCTGAACCTTTTTCAGACTGTCTATGGACCCCAAGCTAACAAGGCCAAATTTCCTCCACAATTATAATGGGGAAACTGCATTACTTAAGATCCTCTTAGGTTAAAATAAAATAATCTGGTTTAGACTAGTTTAAGCAAAAAATTTATGGGATTTATGGGATTGTCTCAGAGAATATAAGTGAATGTCAAACCATCTAGCCTTGGAAAGAAAAGGGACAAGGCCTTCCTCAGTGGTCTCAAGCCAGATACCAAGCTCCTGCTCATGGCTGTTAACACTAGCCAAACACAATGACCCCAAGTGACTGGGTAGTTTGGTTCAAAAATTTCACTGTCAAGCAAAAGAAAACTAACAAGGACCCATTACTTGATAGGTATTGTGCTAAGATCTTGAGGTGTATCTGTGAAACGGATAGATATAGATTCAGATTTATAATTTACTAGGGCATACGGCATGCAGGCAAGTGCCTGGTCCAAGAAATATTTGTTGAATGAATGAATGTGAGTGAATAAACACAGACATTAATCACAGAGCATATTGTGGATCAGGATGGATGTATTAAAGGGTGTGCATGCAAGCACTTAGGAGACACCCTTATTACAAAATAGTTTTCTCTGCTCCCTCTCATAGCCAAGCTCTTCAAAGTGTTTTATTTCTTTATCTCTTGTTCACTCGTCAACCAACTTGTGTACAGTTTCCATCTACCATTTAATAAAAAGGCACTTGTTGATATAATTGATGACCCTCATGTAATCAAATTTAAGAAGTAATTTTCTAACTGCATCTTATACAAATTATCGGTTCTAAATGATATGGTAGACTACTCCTTTCCTATTCTTTTTCCTATGACACCACAGTCTCTTAGCTTTTCTCCTGCTTCAGAAGACACTTTATCTTAGATTCTTTTGCTAGTTCTCTTTCCTTCCCGAATATTGGTTTTCCTCAAGGTGTTCTCTTGGACACTCCTCTTTCCTCTTTCTATGCTCCCTCACAACTCCTCCTCCTCCTCCCCCTCTTCTTTCTCTTCCTTTCTCCTCCTTCGACTCTCCCTCCTCCTCTTCCCCCTCCTCTCTCTCTTTCCCCATATATTTTTCCTTCATAAATGATCTCATCCAATCCTATGGTTTTAAATACTGGTTTTATTTAAATGAACCCTAAATTTATTGTCTAGACCATCTTCTCTTGAACATTTCTAATTGCTACTGTCCTCTCATCCTGCTAAACCTTCAAATCTCAGCTTAAATTGCAAAATCTTCATTGGCTATATCAGGCTACACTGATTATAGTCACTGACTATTCCCTTTATGTGGTTAATTCACTGTGTTTTCCTGACTTTACCACTAGTCTATAAGCTTTTCAAAAAAACAAGGAGCACTACTAACTTTATCACTGTATCCTCAGCCCCTGTCACAGGCCTGGCACTTAGTAGACCTTCAGGGAATATTTGGAATGACTGATACCTGAACAGGACTCAGGGTCAGCCAACACAGATACCTACAAGAAGGAGCTAAATGCAGTAGGGTAATATACTAACCTCTAGTAGGAAAATCAAGAATATCTAGGTGGACTGGGGATGGTGCAGTAAAAGAAGACTTCCATATAAGCAGAAGATATGGCACATGCAAACATTTGCAGACACCATTTACAAAAAGTAAGTGGGTGGGATGGTGGTTGGCTGGTGTCTCATTTTGAACCAGACATTACAATATTCCAGTGCTTTAGCTTTCTGTTTGCTTTAAAACCTTTTAAAGGACATGTATCTGGTTGTTTATTACTTTTTATAATTACATGTTTTTTTCACTTTAATTTCCATTTGAAACTTAATCAGCAGTGTTTTAGCATACTTCAGTTTTTCCATTCTTCTGTAAAGTACTCCATGATCAATGAACAACCCCCTGAGAATCTGCTCTTTTAAGGAACCTCTGATCACATCGTTAAAGGAGAAAATATTTATGAATGTGAAAGTTTTATCCTTCAGACTACTGTTTGACACAAGATGTTCAAGAATCACTGAAGATTTTGTTTAATAAAGCAGAAAGTTGCTCTGTGGAAAAATACAACACATCTATAGAAATATGTTTCACCCTCTAGCCCTGGAGTGGTTGCTTGTCTTGCTGTCAGCATCACTGGGTGCCAGGGGATAGGGAGAAACATAAGAAGAAAGGTGACAGAGTAGAAATGAGATACAGGGTTCCAAAAGCTACATTAAGGACAAAGTCTTTGTATTTTTATATTAAGAGTTAGTAGCTATTGAATAATTTAAAGGTATTCAAAATATATTTTAAAAATAATTACTGGCTACTGTATTACTGTGCTGGGGCTATATATATAACAATGTACTATGGACTGGGTGATTTAAACAATAGAAATTCATTTTCTCATAGTTCTGGGGGCTGGAAGTGAAAACAAAGATGTTGGATGAGTTAGTTCCTTTTAAGGGCTGTGAGGGAAGGCTCTGTTTCAGGTCTCTCTTGCGGCTTTTAGATAGCCATCTTCTCCCAGTGTCTCTTAATGTCATTTTCTTTCTATGCTATCTTTGTGTCCAATTCTCTTTTTATAAAGATATTGGATATACTGGATTAAGACCCATCATAATGACCTCATTTTTAACTTGATTACCTATCTCCAAGTAAGGTCACATTCTGAGGTACTAGAGGTTAGGACTTTAGCATACAAATTTGAGGGGACACAATTTAGCCCATAGCAGCTACCATGAAGTGAACAGAATATGGAGCAGATTTGGGTTGACGTTGGGAAGAACAGTTATAAAGGCAGTGAGCAAAACAAGTGAGAACTGCTGTGAATGGATCTTGAATCTTGGTATTTGGACAAAGCAGCATAGAAATACAAGTGGATTTGAGAGATGTTGAGGAATGCAAATTTGCAAAAATTGGTGATTGTTTGAATAGATGGGTCAGGTAGAAGGAGTCATCAAGAATGCTTCTGTGTGCTCTCAGAATAGATCACTGTGAATATTTACAATATGAAGAATTTAAGAACAGTTTGAAGATGATTTCTCTTTTGAATGTGATGATTTTAAGTATCTGGGGGACCATCCAAGTGAACATGACCAGGAAAATCAGGTCAAAATTTAAGCTGGAAAACACAGAGTTACATACTTAGCTTGTTTATTTCCTATATTTCTTCCCTATAATATGCATGTTTAGTCCCTATCTTTCTTCCTAAAATAAGCATGAAGGCTCTAATTGGTTCGATGAGTGTAGTTTTAGCTGCATATCCCAAGTTGCGATATTCGACAAATCCATACAGAGCCCCTGCTAGAGAGCCTAGGGATGAGGGGAAGTTTGCAATATTAAATAAGTTTGTCATGGGGTCTCAGAAAGAAGGAGAAATTTTAGGGAGGACTTAAAGATGGTAAGGCAATTCACCAAGGATGTTTCTGGAAGATTTCTAGGCAAGGAGAAGAGTAGAGCAAGTCCTAAGATGAATCCATGCCTGCTTCATTCTAGAACCAGCAAAGAGGCTGGAGTGGAGCGAGTAGTAGAGAGTAGCCCAACAGGAGACTAGAAATGTAGTAAGGAGACGACGAGGAAAGTCTTATGGTCCATTAAAAGACTTTTCTTCTGAACGCATTGGGAAGGCACTGCAGCATTTTGACAAGTGGTGACATGTTTCAGCTTGTCACAGAAAGGGTCATGTCAGCTGCAGTAGTTGAAAATAGACACAGTGGGACACCAGTAGACCTGTTAGAAGGTAAAGTGACAGAAGATGTCTTACACGAGGGCAACTGTAGTACAGGTGGCTAGAACTCATTTTATCTGAGATGTAATTTTTAAAAGTAGAGACTTTAGGATTTTCTCACAAACTGGATGTGGGTTTAAGAGAAAGAGGAGACAAGAATGACTCTAAGTCTTTTGGCCTGAGAACCTAAAGACAGTGACCTCTATGGCTGGAGCAAGTCTGGAAGGGGGAAATTAGGTGCTCAGTTTTAGCCATGCTGTGTTTGAGATGTTTATTCATCATTCACATGATTTTGCTGAGTGGGCATTTGAATGAACAAGTATATGGCATTCAGAATAAAGATCTAGAGATTTACAAATAAAATCTGTGAAATCCATTTGTGTTGTGGTCAGAGAATGTGATCTTTGTTTTATTGATATATGAGGATTATTGACACACTGGTTTTATAGTATAGTATGTGATCATTTTGTAAATGTTCCATTCATGCTGAAGAATAATGCATATCTTATCTTGGATGTTTACCTTGATATCTTTTTTTTTTTTTTTTTTAGGATTTTATTTATTTGACAGACAAAGTTCACAAGTAGGCAGAGAGGCAGGCAGAGAGAGAGAGAGGAGAAAATAAGCTCCCTGCTGAGCAGAGAGCCTGATGCAGGACTCAATCCCAGGACCCTGAGATCATGACCTGAGCCAAAGGCAGAGGCTTAACCCACTGAGCCACCCAGGTGCCCCTCACCTTGATATCTTTACTAATTTTTAATCTACTTGAATTGTGAGTAAAATAAATGTGTGGGGGGGGGCTAATGTAAATTAGAATATTTAATCCTAGATGGGCTAGACTAATTTTTGGAAAAAATAAATATACTAGTGTTTTGGGGTTTTTTTGGACCCATATTTGGTTTATCTCTTTGCACTCCCATATTTCCAGTTTTTAGTTTTAGGTTGCTTTGAACATCTCTCTAATAAGAATTTATTAGATTTTTTTCTATTTGATTTCTATTCACGCTGATGACCTCTGTATTTATATTTTTTGAGTTTAATTTCTTTATAATAGTTTTGTTTGGTATTGACTTTTTGTTGCAATTATAATAAACATTCAGAAAACTGCAAATCGCACATATGAACTCAATGAATATTTCACAAATTGAACATTCCCGTGAAGCCCAGGGTATGGTACAAGGGCACATAGCTCTCAAACATACCAAAGTTTTTTGGCTATTTGCCACTGACATTTGCCACTGACAAAATCCAAAGGCAGAGAAACAAGCGGTGGTAAAACAAGAAAGGAATTATTTCAGTCTCCAAAGACCTGAAAATATATCCAGGTTTACATAAGGCAAATGTGGAGCGAAGGTGGGTAGGTACTTGGAGGTAGGCAGTGAAGGTCAAATCAATCATAGCCTCGGGGTCAGTCTCACCCAGTCTTGCCTGCTGAGGGCAGTCTTTATTGCTTGAGGTAGGTATTTTTGGTTACCATTAAGGGATGCTATGGCTGCAGGGTCTTCTTGAGTTAAAAGATAAGCTGGCAAGAAGACTTAATTAATTAGAAAGCTTGAGGTCAAAATGGAGGTGAAGTCCTCTTTCCCTATGGTGCCCAACATTCCCTTATGGCCCCTTCCACCTAGCATGGCTAGCTTCCTGACTTCTAACAGTATAGACTAGCTTGGCCTGTGCTTCTGAAATTATGCAAATACTGTCATACTCTGTATAGTCTCTTTTTGTCTAAGAGGGATGGATACGTTGACAGAGATGTAATAAAACAAAGCATAGCAAAATATTATGGTATAATCTCGGTGGTGAGTCTTCTGGTGTTTACTGTAAAATGCTTTCAATTTTGGCTGTATTGTAGAAAATCACCATAATAAATGTTAGAAAAATACTTTGTTACAGTGTCCTGACTTCCAAGAAAAAGGTCAAAAGTGTTCAAATTAATCGATTTGTATGGTGACTCCCTCAAAACTTCCTCAAGTTTTCTCAGCAGACCAGCAGTTTGATGTCTTGACAGATACATCTCTGCACCTGAGAAGAATGGCTCCCAAGGATACTCACAGCTTGCTCACTTGTTTTGTGCAATCATCCTACACTCTTTGTTCTGATTTTGTATTATTTGAATCATCTTCCAATTATTGTTTTAATTTCTCAAAGGAAAGGAATATGGTAACTTAGACCCCATGTTTGATAATTCTTTCTCATTTAAATTGATTATTTTTCTGTTAGAAATTTGGTTTCTTCTGAGCAGCTCAGGACAAACTGACCATCAAGATCTAGGCTTCAGGGAGCCTGGGTGGCTCAGTAGGTTGAGGCCTCTGCCTTCGGCTCTGGCAGTGATCCTGGGGTCCTGAGATGGAGCCCCGTGTCGGGCTCTCTGCTCGGCAGGAGGCCTGCTTCTCTTCCTCTCTCTCTCTGCCTACTTGTGATCTCTGTCTGTCAAACAGACAGATTGAATCTTAAGAAGAAAAAAAAAAAAGATATAGGCTTCATGGCATTCAGGGAGTCTCTGGACCTAAGACAGTCTCTTTAATGCAAAATAGCAAACCACAAAGTCCCAATATCTTATCTTTATTAATACTGTGTACAAATAAAGGATGCTCCATTCCATGAAATGGCTTCAAAACTAACTGGCATAAAAATAAATTTGTTTATATTTAATTTATCTTTCAAACACAAAGTATAATTCCCACACCAACTGATAGTGCCATTATAGGCATTTTGGATACAGAAATAGCCTTGTGATAAAGTGGTTATTATGGTGCCATTCATTAAAGTGAAACTCGATTATTTCTCATCCCCTTCAGAACAATAATAGGTTACTTTTCTTTAAAAACTTTATCATTATTTTTTAAAAAAGTAACACTGTACCTGAATTAGAAAAAAATAATTTACACATTCAGAGATACTAGGTATGTGTTTCTTTGCACTTAGTAATTCCTTATCAATTAAAATATGTTTTGCAAAAGCTAAGGATGCATGTTTTAGGGTACATTTAACCATCCCCCAAAACAAAACTTGAAAGTAAATTGCTAATTTTAAGCATTTTCCCTAAAATTCTGGAGGGAGCTATTGAGATTATGCAGAGACGATGAGCATCCTTATGACTTTCTTTATTACAACTATTAAGATGCTAGACTGCAGTTAAACTGAATTAAATTGGCTTTCAATAGTCTTTTAATGGAAAAGCCACAGGGTGGCCATTCGCTTCCATTGCAAAATGGAATTCAGAATTTAAGAATATAATGTATACCACATTCTCTCCTAAGCATTGGAAATGAAAATGCACCTAAGTAACAGGCAGAATACATTTAGTTTAAGAAAAATCCAAAGTCCTATCATTAAGAACAATTTTTGCACTTTCTAAGGTCTTTCAGCTCTGTATTCACGGTTTATTAAGTGAATGAGTACAAATCTCAAGTAAAAGAGCAAATTAAATGTACAAATAAATCAAACAAGAGTTACAGAAACATTGTAGGAAATGAACTGACAAGAGATAAACAGGTAAAATTTCACAACTAAGGAGGAGATTGGGATATCACAGTAGAGAAAAAGAGCTCTGATCTTAGAGTCAGGCACTACTGTTCTTCAGTTTTGATAATGCACCAGCCTTCGGACAAATTTCTTAGTGTCTCTGAACCTCATAAACTAATCATAAAATAATATGGGGAGAGTTCATTTATGAAGATTAGATGAGGTAATATAAACAGAAATGCTGTATACATTGAATGATATTGTTCAAACGACAATTCCTTTTTATGTTTAAAGACTTTTCTGTTCCTCATCATACCTAAGGATATTTATCCTACATGTGTAGGAGGGATTCTGACCTTGACAGTGTTCCCAGCTTTGATTACTTAAGAAATGTGACTTGGGGAATGCTGCAAGGCCCCTCCTGCCCCAGAAATATCTCTGAAAGCAGACTTCCACTGCCTGGAATTATTATAATTATCATTTTGTATTTATATGATTACATCATTTATTTGAGGGTTATGATTTTGCTTCTAAAAGGCATGCATTTATTTTCCTCTCCCTCTTTCCTTACCATCTTAAACAATTCAATCCTAGAGCAATTTGGTGAGGCAGAACAAGTATTTGTTTCCTATCTGCCATACCAAATTACCACGAACATGGTGGCTTGAAACAAAAGTTTATTATCTTAATAAAATTATAATCTTATAATTCTAGAATTTAGGAATCCAAAATGAGTCTCACTGGGCTAAAATTAAGGTATCAACAGGACAGGACTTCCTTTCTGGAAGCTCTAAAAGAAAATCAATTTCTCTGCCATTTCTAGCTTCCAGAGGTGCCTGCACTCCTTGTCTCTTTGTCCCCTCCCATCTCCAAACCCAGCCACATTGGGCTGAGTATTTCCTAGGCTACCATCTCTTTAATTCTCCCTTTTCTGCCTTGCCTATACAGATTTTTGTGATCAGAATGGGTCCACCTGGATAAAGCAGAATTATCTCCCCATCTCAAGATCACCTGGTTAGCAACCTTAATTTCCCTCTTCATGTTCCCTAGTATATTAAAAAGTTACAGAGATTATGTTGTGGACATTTTGGGGAATTGTTATTCCCCCAACCACTGTGGGTCACTGTGCAAGCAATGAGTAGGAGCTGCAGTGGCAGTAGGGTATGACAGCCTCAATGTAGTCCACACGGTGGCCCCACAGACAAGAGGCAGATGGAGGGTTAGAACTGAAGCAGGGTGAAGAGGCCACCCCCCCTTGTAGGACTACCCATATAGGGTGTCAGGTCCCAAGTAGGGTGAAGAGGCATTCATATGCAGGAGCAGGCTGGCACAGTGTTATAAATTCAAATAGGGTAAGGTGGGCACCCACACCTGGGGGCAACCTGCCATGGGATATTGGAGCCCCTGTGGGGTAAGGAGGCTTTCCACACATCAGGATATTCTAGAATCAGGTAACATAATCCAAGCAAGGTGTCCATGCTTACAGGACATTTCAGAATCTGAGCTGGTTAAGGAGGGCATCTCCTCATGGGGTGGCCCGGTGCAGGATGTCAGGACCATAGAAGGAAGTCTTCCCCATGAAAGGAGGCCTGGACTGGGATGTCAGAGTCATGCAGGTTAAGGAGGGCACATGGTAGGGTAGTTTGACATGGAGACTAGAGGACTAGAGTGTGCAAGGTGCCTGCATATGCAGACAGAGCAGATTGGGTGTTAGAGTCCAAGCAGATGAAGAGGAATTCTACACAGAAGGGCGGCCTGGGCTGTATGAGGACATCATTCCCACAAGGTGGGGGCCTGCACAGGACAGGAAGCCTGAGCTGTTTGAGAAGGGAGTACATGCATAAGGCAACCCAATGCAGGGTCTCAAGCTCTGATAAAGGTGAGGGAGGTGTTTGTGGAAGCTGACATGGAGAGATGGACCCCCAAAGAGATGAAAAGGGCATTTGTTCAGGGGAACATCCTGGCATAGGAGAAAACAGTGTGGGAAGAGCATTCCATTGGTAAAGTGGTGGCAATATATTTGAGAGACTGGTGACATATAAGGGGGTTGGTTAATGAGAGCCAAGTTTCTCACAGTCAGAGGAGAGAATTAAGAATATGAAAGACAGAAAACTATCATGAACCATGTATGTTAGGTATTGTGTGATCACATATATACAGAATTGGTATTATCTTTCAATAAATAGATGGTATAGATAGATGATAGATGGATGACAGAGAAATAAATACAGATATGACTATATGTATGTTTGAGTGCACATAGATGCCTGTCCACTGATTGGGACTGGGTACAGCAACACCCCAATAATAATAAGCACATCTAGTTCTCAGATACTGACTTCTAAATCCCACTCGCCAGGAAAAGGAACCAGAAATTTTGTTGGGAAAATGGCTAATTCCAGGGCTGCAGTACTAAGCATAGGCAAGGATGAATCTAGAAAATCCTGTTTTTCCAGAAAGGAAATGCTCAAAGAATAATGTGGACATGTCAAAAAGAAATGGGCCAGCATGCATGGGTTCCCAATGGCCCATGCAGGAAAAATTTAAGCACGAAAATAAGTAATAACGGATTATAACTCATAGGATGAAATAGGAAATCTCAAGTCCTTACAGATAGAAATAAATACAGGGACAAATTGAAGGCTTATTTATGTGGAGGGATATTTATATAGCTCACAGTATCTCTTCCCACAAAATGCACTTTGCAAATGGGTGAAGTAACTTTACAGTAGGGAAACCTAGTGACACCATGCAGCTTTTCTCAATCAGGATACCATGTTTGAGTCAAGGAACACCCAACTGGGGATAATTTTCTCAATTCTTCCAAGAATAGTACAGGCTAAATGCATAAGAAATAAATGAATTCATTACATACAGTGAGTATCTTAAACCAGAGGTCACCAAAATATAGCTTGCAGGCCAAATCCAGATAGCTCGCTCTCTCTCTCTCACTCTCTTTTTTTTTAAGATTTTTATTTCTTTATTTGCCAGAGAGAGGGAGAGAGAGAGAGAGCACAAGCAGGGAGAGTGGTAGGCAGAGGGAGAAGCAGGATTCCTGCTGAGCAGGGAGCCCAGTGTGGGACTCCATTTCAGGACCCTGGGATCATGACTTGAGCCAAAGGCAGACGAGTAACAAACTGAGCCACCCAGGCATCCTTATCTTTTTTTTTTTTTTTTTAATATACATCATGAGCTATGAATGACTTCTTATATTTTTAAATAGTTGAAAACAGTAAAAAGAAAGGGAATATTTTGTGATATGTGAAAGTTACATGAAATTCAAATCTTATTGTCCATAAATGAAGTTTTATTGAAATGCAGCAGGAGCCTTTTTTTTTTTTTTTTAACACATTTACTCTGGCTTCTTTCAAGGTACAATGGCATGAATGATTTACTTAACTGACCATTTACAGAAAAGTTTGTCAAACCTTGCCTCAGAATATTTGGGCTTAATTCTCTCATAGAATCTTTGGTTGACAAAAACTGAACCAAAGTGGACAGATTAGTATGAAACAAATGAAATTGTGTGTCACCTATCAGGATGCATGAATTAATGGATGTTGAATTATGCCAGATGATTTTTCTTCATCTATAGAGATTTTTTTTCACTTTTAGTTGTTAACATGGTGAATTGTATTGGCTGATTTCAAATGAAACAACTTTGCTACTACTACCTAGACTAAACCTACTATGTCATGATATGTCACTTTTTAAATATTTCTATAATATATTTGCTCATGTTTTATTAAAGATAGTTGTGTCCATTTAATGAAGAATATATCTTTAATCTTCTTTTAATTTTTATTTCTGTTTTTGGTGTCGGGCTAAATTGGGACTCAATGTTTGGAATGTGTCTCCCCCTCCTCTGTTTTTTGGAAGTTTATATGGGATTGGTATTACCTTTTCCTTTAATATTTGATAGAATTCACTGATGATGTCTTCTGAGTTTGGAGTCATCTGAACTCCGGGGATCATTCCAACTCTATTTCATGTGATTCTTCTCTCTATCTCAGCTAATTTCCACCTATAACATGTGCATGTCCTGACCGGGTCAAGGACTTGAAAGACCCATCTGCAGATTTTTTTAGAGCTCTCTCTGTACAACTCCCCTCTTCCTGGTATTCACCCCTGCTGGTCTGATTTAGCTTCCCCCACCCCCACCTCTTCACTTTGGCCAAAAACACTCTCTCCAGGCAATAAGCAGAGGACAATTATAGGACTTGTATCAATTTTTCTTCCTCTCTTGGGGATGACTTACATGAGCTTCCTATTATCCAAAGTCTAAAAAATGTTTTCTTATAACCAAAAACAGAAGTTATTTAATATTGTTTTATATTTATGTATCCTCTTCTTAATTACACCCAAGGCTTCTGTTTAATTTGGCAATAAACACTTTCAAAAATATTTATTGAACAAGAGTTTGAAGAAATATGGAAATACCCCACCTTGGACTCTTAGGCCAAGGTTGACATTCCAATACTCTTCTTTCTTATCTTTTAGTAAAGAATTTTTTTTTTAAGTTTAAATTTAAAAAAAAAATTAAGTTTAAAACTTCAAAATTATTTAAAATAGAACCAATTTATTGAATTGTTTCATATTTTGTTTTAATTTGTGTAAGTAAAAATACAATTACATTTTCAAAGATATTCTAAAACAAAAATAAAATTCTAATTTTATAGCTTTATTAAGAGATTCCACGTTATAAGAGATTAAGCAAAGAAATAATTAGTAGGTTCATTTAATTCTTACATAAATATAATCTCTAGAAACTGATATGATTTCTCTATTCCCTCTAAAAGAAGCAGCATCCAATTCTAAAGAGATAGACATACAACAATTCAGTTTACCATGAAATCCGATGATGAAAAGTAACTTTTGTTTCTGAATGCTTCCCTCCTAATAGAAACATTTACAATCAAGTGCTAACTTCATTTATATCGAAATCACTACCATCATCTCACAAATTGTTTGTTATCAAATTTATTAGATTAACAATCGTGTTCTCATTATACAATACTCAAGGCACATCCACAATCTATCCAGAACTGTTCTGTTATAATTATATTTAGTAGTAATGGAAGGAACAACTGCTCAGAGCACCTCATGAATTGTAGGTTCCAATTATATAACTTTCCAGTTGAATTTAATATTATAATCAGAGAGTTCAGTAATTGATAACATCATGGAAACTTTTTCACTTAAAAATAAGAGCAATCTTACTCAAAGTGTCATATTTACTATGTATACTAAAGAATGAAAAAAACTATCTTAAAAAGGAGCCACCTTTCTCTCTAAGTGGTATTCAGTACTAGGAAACAGGAGCAATATTTGCTATTAGGAATCATTTTTCTAAGAATTTCATAGTAAGAAATATATAGCTACAATGTGAATGCTAAAAGAAAGGGTAGTATAGAAAGACAAAAATATTCTGTCTTCTTTTGATAAATATTAATGAGGGGGAACTTTCACTAAGAAAAATATTAACTTGAAAATAAATGATAAAATACAATGGGTAATTTAGACAGGAAAGAAAACAAATACCACTTTATACAAAGCATGAATTTGATGGTGCTGATGGATAATTTTCCAAGACATAGACAGTAAATATACATTATTTTATGCAGTAAAATCACATTTCCTTCCTCTATTAAAGCATTACATGACACTATAAATCTCTCCTCTTCAAAATGCTAAAATTTTCCAAAAACCTTTAACATCGTCACTTGGACTCAACCTCAAACACAGGCAAAAAAGTCTTCTGCTTTGGGCTCTACACTTTGGAGAACACACATGTCAGAAACAAATTAAAGGAACAAATACATTTACTAAAGAACATATGGGCAATGCTGCACATGGGACCCTGCTCCCAGTGCTGGCAGGATATGACCTGAGACTCCAAACATCCTCTCTCATTTCTGAAACTATTCAAGCCCCCAAGAAGTATTTCTCTCATCTCAGCCCATATGTCATCATAACAACTGGTGACTGCATCTGAACGCCATGAAGATTTGTGGGCTGTCCATTTGCCAATATCAGAAATGGGCAGTGCTTTTGTTAGGTTGGAGTGGATTTGGGTGATAGCAATGCTTATGTAGGAAAAAGGGTAATTAATTTAAAAATTCTTCCTCCTAGATATTAGGATTCTTGAATAATGAAACACCATTTCATAGTAGTGTCAAGCATCTATGTTCTTCCTTCTTTTTGTGCTTCAGTTTTTGGATCTGTCATGACTCATGAATTAGTGTACTACTCACACTAGCTGCAGATGGTGGCTGAAGAACAGTTTGAAATATTCAACAAATCATATTACTCCTAAATATAAATATATGTGAAACTAGATTCAAAATACATGAAGCATGAAATAAATTCTTTCCCTGGCAGTTAGATGAACATCAAATACTAGAATTATAAATGCTGTTACTTTAATCAAAATATTCAGTAAATGTAAATAATTTTTTAAAACAAATTAACATCTATATTTAAATAATTATATTTTTATCATCCATATAAATCTACTTTTTAATAGTTTAAAAGAAAAATAGCTCTTTAAAATACATATAAATGCTATAATGCTATACTGAAACTCAATAAACATCCAGAAAATACAAATATTTATGGATCCATGAATTTATGTAACCTGTGCACATCCAGGTAACCAGTATCCAGATCAAGAAAGAGAAAATTGTATGCAGCTAGGAGTCACATAATTCTTTCTTCCCGTCACTACCCTTCTCCTCAAGATTCATCATTATTACTTCATTACAATATCTTCATCTTTTCCACATAATATATAATATCAATAATTATATTAATGGGAGTAATATTCCCTCATATTCACAGGTGCCACAAGACTCAAAGGGGGAGGGCATTATACACGGCTTATATGCCCAGGAGTGGGAATCACAGGGAACATTTTACAATTTTTTCAACAACAGTAAGCTATCCATTTTCAGATGCTATTTTATAGAAATAAAGATCTTCAAGACAATGCATATAATGGATGATAAAGCTGAGACCAGAATGTAAGTATTCTAACAAGAAACCAGTGATCTTTCTTCTCTATTAACTTATGCTCAGGCTGTCCATTGTCTTCCAAATGGCTTTCCATTTGTCCATATATTGACACATCTTAAATATGGCAACTGGAACTAATTTTAGGAGTATGAGGATTTCCTTTAAAAAATGATTGTATAGGCCTTCCACATTAAAAAACTGATACTTTCAATTAATCAGACTATAGTCAATAACCACTATGCAAACTGAGAAACAGATACTGCTAAATCACTCTGTATCTTCAACTTCTCTGAGACCCAGAAGACCTACTAATGTAAACAGCATGTGTCCAGTAAGAGAGTAGACTGGGCTCACATCTCTTGTTTTAGTCTGAATTCATCCTACTGTTAGTGTTTGTCCCACACTTTAACCATCAAGTGAATTAAAGCACCTTAGACGCTATGCCCCATCATAAATAGCTTTTCAGAGGTGCCTGGTGGCTCATTCAGTTAAGTGGCTGCCTTCTGCTCAAGTCATGGTGCCAGGGTCCTGGGATCCAGCCCCACGTCAGGGTCCCTGTTAAGGAGGGAGTCTGCTTCTCCCTCTGCCTCCACCCCTCCACCTCCACCTCGCCCCATTCTGTTGGCTCTCTAATAAATAAATAAAATCTTTAAAAAAACAACTTTTCAACAATTATGACAAATAAACTTTTTCTATTTATAACATTTTAAACCATTATCTGGAAATTTGCAGCAAGAAGCCTGCACTGACAGGTAGGCATATTTCAAAGTGTGGCTTGAGAAGTATCCTACCGAATGCCACATACGAAGTACACGTCAGCTTTAAATATATGTCAAATCAGTGTTCTTTACTTTTTATTGGCACAATCTTTGCTCCACTTAAGAAAAAATAAGCATCATATGAGAACCCAGGCTCCACTTGAGGATACATGGAGTGGATTTTTGCTTAATGTGGAGGGTAGAATCAAATCCTCCAAGTGGTATTTCTAGCCTCATTCTGAAAGAATATACCCAGAGGAAGACTTGAGGCACCGCTGAGACCACTGGAATCAGCTCTTTCATCCCACAGAAGTTCTCAGTTGTTCTAGTCTGCCAAAATAAGAAGGTAATAATTGGGGTAGGAGACAGAGAGCCAGGCACAGAGAATTCATAACAAGTTCATTGTGCCAAGATGCAAAATGTGCTTACATATCTCAGATGCTCCTGAAACAGCTTTGGAAAACATTATCCACTTGCCCTCATCTGGAAACCACAACTGCTTCTTATAGAATGTTCTGTGGCTGACACTGGCAGTGGTAAGTTTCCACACAGCAAGTTGAGTAAATAAATGCAGTATTTGCTGTTTAAAAAGTTAACTGATGGGGCGCCTGGGAGGCTCAGTGGGTTAAAGCCTCTGCCTTCGGCCCAGGTCATGATCCCAGGGTTCTGGGATCGAGCCCCGTGTCAGACTCTCTGCTCAGCGGGGGGCCTGCTTACTCCTCTCTTTCTGCCTGCCTCTCCGCCTACTTGTGATCTCTGTCAAATAAATAAATAAAATCTTTAAAAAAAAAAAAAGTTAACTGATTTCCAGCTGCTGTTAGAAACACACAGTTGTTGAGATCTCCCTGGTTTGAGAATTATCATTCTTCTATTTTATGAAATCTATTACATTAACCTACTTAAAATTATGATTAGACATATCTAAAGCCTCAGAGTAGGCATAAAGAGAACTTTCTGGAAATAAGTAAAGCATTGTTAGTACAGTGTGGCTCTTTTCCCCATTGATTTTCATTCTCTTCAGTAACCATAGACTTCTAGAGTTAAAAGGAATCTTAGAGATCATTTAGGCCTCCTGTGGCCTTTTTTTTTTTTTTTTTCTCCTGAGCAGGAAAAAGAGACCCAGAGATATGAGACAAGTTCCTCAAATTTATAAAACTAGATTGTGGTATATCCAGAGATAGGACTTGAGTCTCTCGATTCTTGTGTCACCAAATCAGCATCAGGGTGTAGACAAAAGCTTTCCAAATGATGTCCAGCCCTCAGTTCAGTTGAGGCCCCCATATTCCACCTACCTTGCATCCCTGCACACTAAATAGCTAAAGGATATTTGAAACTGCTCATTTTCAACTGTGGTTCAAGCATATCTCCCTCTCATCTAAACCCCAGTCCCCCTTTTTCACTCTCAGTAGATCCCAAAGCCAAGGTGACAAACTGTCTTATCAAGAGTGGTGCTGATTCTGGTGTGGTCAGCAGCACCAGCCTCCAGGGGAGACTTCTGAGAGTCTGCCAAGAACACTCAAGATCTGTCAAATTGTATTTCTTTTAGGATGAGTTCTGAAAATGGTCCAGTTCTTCTGAACAACTTTCCCAATGTTTAATTTCACATAAGAAAACAAAGCTTCCAGAGAATTCCTCTGCAGTTCTAGTTAACATTAAATCTTGCCATTATTGCTTTAACAACATTGTTTTTAAGTTTACATAAAGCCCTTTGCTTCTTTCCTCCATTATTACCGTTTTTTTTTTTCTCATAGAGATTCTTACTAGGTTAATATAACAATCCCCATCTTTTTCTGTTCTTAAATCCCTACCCCAATGGTCCCAGTGGGGGTGCTTAACCTGAGACTTCTGGAGACCAAACAACTGCCAGAAATTGTTGCCAAAAAAATTAGTGTATGTGCATGTTTTGATCTCAAGAATTAATCACAGCTTTTAATGGATTCTTGAAAGACTGGCATCTAGAAAATGTTGAGATTGATCATTGTATAAAATCAAACCCACACAACTCACTCACTTTTTGCCTTTGACTCTTTTTGTCCCTCCTTCCATTGGTTACAGCCCCTCCCATGCCTGCTGCCCACATACCTCAAGCACTCATCATCCTATAGCATGGAATACACATGGCCCTCATTCTTTAGTGGTGGATGTAAGCATCCAAAGGAGTTATTGCTAGTTTAGCCTGAACCTGTATGTTGATGATTCAGTATAGGATAATGATGGCTCAAAAGAACTATGTCTACAGACCAATAAACTTTGGTTGATCAGTAAAGTCAGATTATGGATCATGGACTGAACACATTCCGGGATGGGTCATTGTCTTGGTTCCTATACACTATGTCAAGAGTCAACATTAGAGACCAGAAATAGCTCTGAAATATACATTTGTGAATGTACAACAATGGTCAATGTACCAATTTAAGATTAAATTGGGATGGAGGATAGAGAGAGAGGGAGAAGTAAGGTGGGTGGGTTACTCAAGAAAGACTGAGTGGCAGCCATAGGACTACACTGTCAAATTTAGCCAGTGAAATAAACATTCTGCTTTTTTGATAAAGTAGTCCCCAATTATGTGCTGTTCTTAGGGACTAGCATGCTGGGTATATTTTATATAGTTCTAATTAACTTTCAAAGCAATTTTCAGAAAGTAACAAACTGAGGAAAGACTGTATATTAACTGAGAATTTGCTTGTTTATTACTTCAGTGAATGTAAAGACAGCTACTATGTTTCCCCAGTAGAAATTATTATCAGCACGGTATCATTACAATATCACATGACACCCCAGCCAAAGGGCTTTTTTAAAATTTACTTCATATTGAAAATAAGAACAGCATGAATAACTTATTAATATATCCATGACTGATTAGTTACCTAGGATTCCAGAAACCAGTTATGAATATCAACATCTGCTGTAACAAAATGTTTGTTTCAAGTTTATTTCTTCAATATAAAACCACTGTAATGAATCACATGCCTTATACAGACAAGTATCAGAAAATAAAGGTAGTTTCAACACATTTGAACAAAGACTCCACAGCTTGAATGTTGCCAGTAGGTGAGAGACTTTGAATACTTAGTGAAGTTCAAGGTCACCTTCCAATAACGGGCTATGACTGAGGTCCTGGAAATTTCTAGTCCTCCATAATGCTACACCAAAATAGCAATAACAATGAATCTTCATTATGTGTTGCCAAATGCCAGACATTGGACACTGCCATTAAGAAGCAAAATTGGGATATCAGTAAGTTAGTAAGAAGAACTTGCTATTCATTTTGTGATATTTGGGACAGAAATTTAATTTTTAATGTTCTTATCTGACTCATTCTAATCAGCAAAATAAATATGCAGTTGATTTATGAAAGATTTTAAAAAATCTTTAATTGGCATTGCATGATTTCTTTAAACAATAAACGGATTTGAATGCAAGCTAAATTTAGAGGGCATATTTTTCATCCATTCAATGGCTACAATTCCATGGTAGGCACAGAAAAAAAGATCATTTTGCTACTACAGACAGTGTATACCCTGAGGTATTGGGTTACCATGCAATGATGAATATTTCCAAGACTTTCAGCTTTACTGAACATCTGCTTTTCACAACCACATTTTAAGGGAAAAATCTAAGAGACAGAAAAACATACAAAATCCCCAGGACAGGAAAATTTCCTTCTCATCTCTTCCATAAACCAGCATCAGATTTTAAATTGAAACCACTGATCATGTGAGGATATTTTCAATGATATTGCTTTGCACCAGTCTCTTTTGTGAAGCATAATTTGGGGGTGAAGATGTGTTGGGCTTGGGGGATACTCTGCAACAATCAGAGTTTCTAAAACAGCACGAAGGAAGGCCAAAGGGATCAGACACACAAAACTCTTCTTCCTCACTTCATGGATTTAGCAGATCTTGTTTCATGTCTCAGATGCACACATCAACTTCTCAGCCTCTTGCTATATAAGGTGGCTAAAGAGTTGGAATCACCCAGACATAAAAATCTGCAGACAAAACACTAGCTGTATGGAGTAGGAGATGCTATGGCCAACCTGCCCTTCCAGGAACGAAAAAAAAAAAAAAAAATGCATGCTTGTCTTACTTAAAGTCAAAGGATTTGCCCCTTCTTTTCACAGATTGTGAAGCACTTTCCTGAAAAGTAGGGTACTCTGTCTACCTCATGTTGAGAGTGAGAAGATGAAAGCTTGTCCAGTGATCCCTGTAGACATGAGCTGGTCACACATCTCCCCTCCATAATACAGAGAAAATAAGCCTGCCTGAGTTATCACTGAAACTATGTTCCCTACAGATTCAAATTTCTTGAGTCACCTATTCTGAAAAGCCTATCATGTTTTTTATGTCAGAGAGGTGTCATTGAACAGAGCAGTCTTCTTTTCCGTGATTTGAAATAAATACAGTCAGTGATACAAAATCAGAGCAACATTCAATTATATGTTTACTTCATATTCTGTTAGGAGTGCAATTATCTTTCAATACTAACATAATAGTCATACAATCATATTAGTGTAGGATAATGACCCAAAAAAACAAAAGAAGAAAGAATCATAGAACAGAAATTTTTAAGCTAAAAATAGCATGAAGACCTCCAGTTTTAGATCCTGCATTTTACAGAGGAGGGAAAAGATGTTTGCCAAAGGTTCCAGGGCTTTCTCCTAGACATCAATTTCCCTCTCTTTTACTGGAACATTTCCAGGAATACACAAAAATGTCTGGGGGGGTCTTATTATCAAAAATAAATAATGGCCCACATCTCCTCTATTTCCCCTTGAGTATCATCATATTCCTCTGCTAGCTTCACAACATAACCTCTGAAAAGAGTTGTCTATAGGGTTTGTTATGTGTTTCTTATTTCAAAATCCCTCCTCCACTCCCATCATTTCCTACCACACTGTGGAGACTACTTGTGTCATAATGGTATGACCACCTAATTTTTGATCTTCTGTGATTTATGTAAGAACAAGATGATTTTGTCTTAGGAATCATTTCATGGGGCCCCTGGGTGGCTCAGTGGGTTAAAGCCTCTGCCTTCGGCTCAGGTCATGATCCCAGGGTCCTGGGATCGAGCCCCGCATCAGGCTCTCTGCTCAGCAGGGAGCCTACTTCCCCCTCTCTCTCTGCCTGCCTCTCTGCCTATTTGTGATCTCCCTCTCTGTCAAATAAATAAATAAAATCTTTTAAAAAAAAAGAATCATTTCATAAATATATTTTTCATTGATGTACCTAGCCTGCTATTTATATGAGATAGTTTTTAAAATTTGTCAAGCATTTACTATTTTGATGTTACAGACATCAAAAGAATACTTAAAATAACTTTCCCAAGGATAGGGATACCTACTAAAAGATAAAGGCAATTATCAATTATATCCACAAAAGCAAAATGATAAAAAAAAAATACATGTGTATTGAAGCAAATTAGAATAAAGGACTAAGGGGAGATACAAAGGAGGCCAGTAAGTTCAGAAAATCTTTCTGAAATGGGTGAATTTTGAGCCAGGACTAGAAGGAAGTAGTCAAAGGGATGGGAAAAAAAAATCTCCTTTACTAAAATCTGACATTCAATTCCCAGTACTATACTCTTCCATTTTCATTCGGTTAACTCACATAGTTTCCTCAAGATTCAGCTTCAACAGCTGGAATGTCATCTCTCAATCCTTTCCTGCCCTGTACCTTATACATTTCCTATTGTTTTACTTTGTATACTGCATTATATTCACCTCATAACATATCTGTCTCCCCTACTGGACTGTGCATTCTTTTTCCTCTTTTACCCATAGTGACAACCTAGCAACAACTGGCATTTAGTAGTATGACCCTTAATGCATTCAACAATTCTGAGAGGAAAGTATTATTATTAATATTAATATCACACAAGAGAAAACAGAGAATCCCTGAGGTTGAAGAGTTCTTAACTATTAGGAAGCAGAGAGATGGCTTTATATCCACCCCATCTCAAAATTCCAAGATTTTAGGACCTAAGTCCAAGCCTATTCTACTATCCAATGTTGTCTTCATAGCAAGTATTGCTAGAAATGGCAGGTGTCTTATTCCAGGTGTATGTAACATTATTCCAGGGTTACAGGCAGGAATTAGTAAATAATACATAAGAGACAGAAATCAAAGTAATTTGTTTAAAACACTGAGATCCTATTGAAAAGCAATGGGAACTATTGCTTCTTCTCATGTTTATTCATAAGCACTGTGCTGTCTCACTCTCTCACCTCTTTCTGGGTGACCTCAAAGGCTTCCAAAAATTTAACTGTGTTCTGTATACTGATGACTTCAAAATATTATCTCTAGTCTCAATTGGTCCCATGAAGCTCTGAACCACATATCTATCTGCCTATTATACATCTCCCTGGATGGCCATATAAACCACTTAACCTTGATGCTTACAAGTCTCCATATATTTTAAAAGACTACCACATTCTAAGAGTTACACTGGATCACTGTGTACTTGAAGAAATTCTTGAGATGGATAACCCTAGTTACAGAAACCAGTTTTGCTTGTATATGATGAGATAATACATCATTGAAATCCCACCCTAATCTTCCTTGCTTAATTTCAGGATGTCCCTTGTTTAACTATGTGTTCGAATCACAAGCTACTTCCCTTCCCTGACCATGCCCAGGCTTTTACATTCCTCTGTTCCTGCCATATTGTCTACATAGCTTATGTATCTGTTTGCCCTCATGCTATCAGTGAGGGTCCAGTCAGGAATATGGAAGCCACACTAGGTATTATGATAAAGGGATTTTGGATAGAAATAGGCTCATATGTGCTCTGAAGGCCTGAAAAAGCAAGAAGAGGATGCTGAAGTAACCCAGACATATCTGTAGGAAATTACTCTACTGGGGCTCAGAGAACAAAATGGTGGAGATTGGGAACATCAGAACCCAGGAGCTAAAGGGAAAGGCCCATGGAGAGCTGCTGGAACTCTGGGGCCTGAGCAGAGGAGCCCTGTGGAGCTAGACTCAGAATCCCGAGGAGCAGGTACAGCACAGCTTCTGCTACCACTCCATATGGGCAGGATGTGATTGGTGCTCAAGTATTGTACAAAATGGGGGGTTGGAACTCATGAATACTTGGCCTGGGTTTCAAACCTTCGTCTGTCAGAAAACCAGTGCCTGATGTTCAAACCCTGCACAGTACCACATCTCCCAGTCCTCCTCTCTTTCCTTTGCATTCTATACTACGCACTGCTGCCAAAAATGCTCTCCCTAATAGCACAACACTAATCATGCCATACCCTTTCCTAAACCCTATAATCATTCCCTGTTGACTAATGGTTTAAATATATACTCTTCCCTCTGGTGTTGAAAGCTTCTATAATTTTCTAGCCTTTTTCCACTGCTTCTGGGGGTGCCTTCTGTGCTCTCACAGGATCTCGTCCATGCTTAGCAATGCAGCAAATTTTCTATATTCAACATCTGATATCTTCAAACCTCAGCCTCATCTTGTCCCTGAATTCATTTCCAAAAAATAACATACATAGTGCAAAAATCACCTTGGCTTTCATTTCCACAGGGTCAAAACCACAGTGAATGAAGTTGCTGCTGCACACTTAAAACTTTGCATAGTTTCATTGAAAACAAGGGGCCTAATTTTATTCAATTAAAACTTATGTGACAACTAAATGCATAACTAAGACTGAAAGAACTGAACTCTGTCAATGCAAAATGTTTACACCTTTTCTGATTTTCACATACATGGTAGACTGGTTAAAAGAGATAATTTCTAAATTCTCAGCAACTCATCAGCTAGTATTCTGACTCAGGGTCACTTGAAGAAATAATCAGTGGAATTAGAGTTTGCTGCATATGAATCCTATCATTTCAGAAAATTCCAAAGCAACATTTTTCCTTATTCGCCCTTTGAGTTGCAAAACGAGCTCTCAACAGGAAAAGAAAAATTGCTACTTACCCTTGAAAGGTGTCTCTTTTATGTGTGAAAACACTAAGGTGAAAACGTCAAACATTTCACATTCCCTTGAGCCTTGTGAAATCTAAAAGGATGTGAGATTTTCCTTTAGTCAGATTATTCAGATTGGAGGTTTAGGAACATCTCCAGCCTGTGTGTATGTCTGGATGCTGCCTATTCATTTTACTTTTTAAAAGGCAAATATTAAAGATTTTGCTCTTCCTTGTAAGGTACAAGATTACTATTATTTCCTTTTAGTTAGAAAAAGAGAAGAATTATCCTGAAATTCTGAATTTGTGACCAAAAAAGGCAAATATTGTGTGACTGTGAATTGCTCAGAGCACTTTAAATCCAAACATCTTTGTATAAGTTCCAGGCCAACTTCTGAGTAACGAGAACCTAAGTGTAAGTCTTCTGTTTTTATTGCTAAGAATTTGCCTACGTATCTAAATTATGTCAGTCTATAACTTACTCAACTTCAAGAGTAAGTTATGTACTCACTTAGCTTACCTTGGGTGCCTACCTGCCACCTGCTCTATATTAATACATAACATGTTCTGTCATTTCTGGAACTCTTCCAACATGTGTAGGTCACAATGACAATACACCATTCCTTCGGCTGAATACTTGTTTGCAGTGATGAGCTACACATGTTGGCTGATACTGCCAACAATTTAATGCTTCAGTTCCTCCTGCACCCCTGAGTAGATGGCATCTGGTCCAGATTTTGGGTCCCTTTGAGGATGCATGATAGGTAACTTTCATCTGGATAACAGAGACACTTGACCAGCCAATTAAGTATTCCGAAATCCGGGAAGTTTATGTAGGTGAAGATAATTAGTCTTTAAAATAAACTCAGAATAAAAAGCCTCAGGAAGTGGAAACTAGCCAGGATCCCATCTAATAAAAATAAATTGAGTTGAATTTTTAAATTTTTGGAGGGCTAAAAAAATCATTTACATAAAAGTTTCCTTGAGTTTGGGATTATGTTTTAGTAATGTCTGTAAAAGCAATGTGGACCTACCTATTGCAACTCCATTTTGAAGAAAATGGATACTTGATATTTATTATTTAAAGAGAGAGAATTATACTTTCCCAAACTTATTCCACATGTAATTATTTTAAACGATTTTCAATCTATTTAAATAAACTAAATTAAAAAAATGGGAGAGGAAATATATTTTCTTAAATTCCTAAATAAGGGTTTTGTGCATGAATTGTAAGTCTGAGTAAATGTTTGAAGTTGTATATTTTTGTACATCTCATCATTGAGAGATTGTATACTGTAAAAAATAAATACTGCTGGAGAACTATCAAGGATTTTCTTGAGTTGGAATTAGACATTTGGACATAGTATAGACGTGTGTTTTGTGTTATAACTATAGTCTGAAAGAACTTATACTTTTAGTGACAGAACTAATTGGAAATATAGAACTTGTCTCCAAAACATGATGCCTACACGAACATCCGTAGTACTGCTTTATAAGTGATAATTCTGAATTTTTGATGGAAAAAATGTTCTAACATAAGTTTCACAGTCATAATCAAATGACGTCAGACATTTTAGCTGAATTAAATATTGCATAGGATATAGTATAAAATATTCGCCATGCAGAATAAACAAATGTACCTGGGAAGAGAAATAGACTGACAATTGGGACTATGAGAAGAAAAGAGCCACTGGGCTAATTTGTAATGAAAGATGCAAAATTTTTACATCCAGAAATGGTGACTATCATCAAGAATTAATCTCTTATCTAACTGAACACAACAGAAAAAAACGAAAAAAGCAGTAAGTGGAATGCAAGACATAGAAACAGGAAAGTACTGTTTTAAATCATTATCAGACAATATCTAATTGAATCTAAGACCTGTTTCTTCTCTTCTTTCCAAAGAAATAAATATTTGGAACAAAATGGCAGACTGAAAAAGATATTCCTCCTGTTATTGACATATTTAAGTTTTTATAGCCTGGCCTCATCATCAGGTAAAAGGAGTGCACCTGATGGCCATTGTGTTCTGCTTGATTACAATAGAAAACCAGTTAAAATCTTGGCTCTTGGATTCAGTAACCATATTCTAGTAATTATTTATAAATATTAAATAGCCCATCAGGTAGTAAATTGGGAGACAGTCTGAAAATGACTGATAATAATAACAACAGCTACTAGAATGTTATTAAGTTAGGCATAAGGGCATCAATTTAAGTGCATTATATTTAATTCCAGCAGATTAATATCAAATATAGAAGTAGATATTATTGTGACTATTTTTCAGATATGGGAACTGAGGTATTAACAACTCTTCAGTTTGGGGTATGACATGATTAAGATGACTTTCAAACTAACATTAGACTTAGAAGACTTTACTCTGACTAAAGAAATTTGGATTTAGATCTAATCACAGCAATATAATATAGACATTTTCAATAGTTAATGAGGAAGACACACTTTTGCTGGGTAACCACATAGAGCAATTTTTTTTCTCTCATTTTGTCTGGAAAACATTTTAAAAACCACAGAGGTTCAAACATAAGACACATCTGAGAAACCACCATCAAAAGCATGTTCTAGCTTTTCAATAATTATATTAGATAACATGAATTAAGCACTTGCTCTGTTCCAGGCAACTTTCCAAGTGATTCACATGTATTAACTCTTTTAATATATGACCACCTTATAAGGTAAGTGTTTATTAGCTCCATTATACTGTTGGGGAAACAGAAATAAAGCCACGTATCACATGGTCATATGGCCAGTGAGTGGCAGAGCAAGGATTTATATGTAAGTAATCAGGTTCCAGAGCCTGCCTTCTTAACCATCATATAAGGCCTCTTTTCCTCACACGGCATGCCTTATTTACATAAAGTTCAGTGTCTTGATCAAAGTCAACATCTCAATGGGAATTGGATGCCAGGTCTCTCCAACTCCAAAGCTGATGGTTTCTTCATTATACTTTGCAAGAAGTGTAAGAAATGTTCCTCTTTAAAAATTATTCCAGGACATAAAATGTAGACAAATAAAAGAATAAAATATCTGAAGGCAGATTCAAGGCAACTGTGAAAATTATACCACATTACATTCTATGAAAGCATAACAGTTAACTCCTTGTACAATTTCTAAAAAGTTAAATGTATATATTTACATATATACATGTGCACACATACCTATTTATCTCCAATAGGGGAGGAATGTGCTATTTCTCTATCATTCTATTTTCCTACAATCTTCTTCCCTGTATCTCCTACTCATATCATATCAAACACTACTTCCTAAATGCCTTATATCCTTGAATTATTTGGAATTCTCTTACATTCTTTGGAATATCCTTCATGAAACACTATTCATCTGTCTAGAGAGTTAACATGTCATGTTCTTAAACAGTACTACACCAATTTCTCTAACAAGGTAAGCTGGGAATTATTATATGGCAATTATCATATTGGATCATATATTTTGCTTTATATATTTTCCTCTTACAAGACAGATTGTTCCTTTGGGCACAAACCTTGTTCCTTTGTTTATTTTAAAATATTTTTTATGTTGACTCATATCTTTGGTTTATCTTCTCCTGGAATTAAAAGACCTACATCATATTTTAACTATTGTAGGCATAATTTTAAGTTTTCTAAGATTATTTTAACATAATTTTAGAGAATTTTGCCCATTTGCTTATTTTTGTGTCTTTGTTTTATGCTTTTGTTCTTCCTTTCAATAACTATTCCAGTTTTCAGTCTTTCCTTGCTACAGATTTGTTTCTACATTTATCTCCCTAGAAATATTTCTTTCTCTCATCCATCTGACTTTTAATGTTATTCATCATTCAACAGTATTTATTGAGCAAGATTACAGAAGCAGCAATAATGAATCAATGAGCCTTGTTTTCATAAACTTTATATTTTTTCTTCTGTGAATATATGCATGGCTTTGTCCTCCATCTCCTCTGTAATCCTATTAAGAATATGAAATAGTTTTGTGAGATTTTTGATTTTCCTCTGGTTCTTATTTTGAAATGTTTTTAGAGATAGGAATTTGGTCTGAATTTTCAAAGAAACACTCTATACCCTTTCTGTAGGTTAATGTGCACAGTTCCTACGTAGATCTTTGGTGTCTACCATCTTTTTTTTTTTATTAAATTTTATTTTTTATAAACATATATTTTTATCCCCAGGGGTACAGGTCTGTGAATCACCAGGTTTACACACTTCACAGCACTCACCATAGCACATACCCTCCCCAATGTCCATAATCCCACCCCCCCTCTCCAAACCCCCCTCCCCCCATCAACCCTCAGTTTGTTTTGTGAGATTAAGAGTCTACCATCTTTTAAACTACCATGGTTCTTCTGCCCTGATCAAAATTGTTGATGCTGTATAGAAGCCAGTATGTGATAACAAATTCCCTAAGCTAAACTCCTACAAGGACACTTCCTAGATCTATTTCACTTTTCAAATACATAAAGTATTACTTGCAGACCCTCCTCCTGCCTCATTGCTCACCACCCTCCAACCCCTACATAAACTTGTCCTGCAATTTTATTGAATGTAGGAAGAAAGACACAACTGTGGAACAGGGGGATAGGGTGAAGGAAGCAACATACTGGCTCTCTTGAGAAAACACCACCCACACATTAAAAGGATGCTGCTCACGCTTCTGGTCGGTGTAATTTTTGTATTTCTGAGCCAGTCCACAGACATTGAGGGAATGATGGGATTCTTAAAATCTTAAGTCAAATTCTTAGTTTTCTGGAAGAATGGGCTCCAAATAAGATACACATTGCCCAGGGCAATCTACTTCAAATAAACTTATTGTTAATGAACATTTTCAGATTCTGGCAATGGGTGGATTTCTACCTCTAGTGTTTATTATGAGTGTTTTCCTCATTATCTATACCTACATAATTATTTTGGTGGGAAATTAGGAGAGATAATATTAAAGCCTGCAAGAGATAAACAATTTTAAAACTGAATAACTACTAAATTTTAAAGCTGATGCGTTAAGATTCTCTGATTCCCATTATAACAAATAAGCTTTAAAGACAACTAATAAAGTGGATTAAATTATGAGGACTAAAATTTTGCTGTAGCTGATATAGAGAACCAAAGGAGTAGAGATTTGTAGGTGACAAGAACTGTGAAGTGTCTGTGAAAAGTTTTACCCTAATAGGAAGCTAACCAATTAGCCTATCACAGTTACATGCATAAGGGCAGAAGACATTAGAATCCTGGGTGAGAGGCAAAGGAAAGATTATTACCCATAGTATTAGTAACCAAAATTATCATCACTTTTGCACCAGTTTCCTGAGCTTCAGTTCCCACAAAACAATGTAACAAGAGCCAGAAGCATGCATCAGGGGGTATAGCTCAGTGGTAGAGCATTTGACTGCAGAAGCATGCATCAATGGTACATGCAGTAAGTCATGGTACAAAAGAGGAACCCCAAGCTTAGGGAACACTAATATTTTATTATAGGCTAAAAGCAAGCCTGTCCAGACTGTCCTCCAAAAGGAGATATTATCTTTATCATAATAGATAGTAACTATGCTTTCCCTTTGTTATGAAAGGAAATACTTGAAATTCTGAGATTGCATTATATAAAACATCCTTGAAAAGATGATTCAGCATAAAAGGTTGTCATTGGTTGTGCTTACAAGATATACAGAAATATGAGACCCATGGAGCATTGTCTCAACAGTAAAGAAGAGGGAAAAAAACTAACATTTTTAAAGCAATTACTATAGTCTAGGTGCAGCAAGAGGTACTTTACACATATTATTTTATTAAATCTTCACATCCTATGAAGTATACATTATAATATTCATTTTATAAAATCTCAGCTACATTAAGCAATTTTCCCAATTCACCAATCTTCTAAATGATATAGTCACGATTTGAACTCAAATGTATTTATCTCACTATACTACTCTAAAGTAGAATGTCTTCTATGTTAAGATGTAATTTCAGAAGGTAGAACTTTTAAAGAAAAAAATATGTTCTCATATTTTCAACAAAGAAGTGACCAAAATTAAGAGATTACTCACTGAAGAACAGTTTTTTTTTTTTTTAAATGTTTGCAAAGAAATTGCTTAGCTGATGTTTCTAGAGGTTTCCACCCCAGAGAGAGGATAAAGGTGAGTGGCTTAGGCAGTCTCATTATTTGACTGACAAGGAGCAGTTGGAGTTTTCCTCTTCTGGAAATTATCACGAGCTCAGTACCTTGGACACCTCCCCAAAGTGTCATTTGCAGCTTAGGTCACTACACATGTTAATATTGCTCTAGGGAATGAGAACCTCTATTCCTTTTCATTCTTGTACTCGAAAAACAAGGTACTACCACCATCACTTGAAATTATCTTTTCCATACCAAAATGAAAACTTTGGAATGTTTCTTAAATAACTCTCTATTTGGGGAAAAGGATGAGTGTCCAGATATATACTTTACCCTATTTAAAATACCAAGTCCTCCTTCCTAATTAGCACTTCTTAACACATATCCCTTATTTCTTTCTCCATGACATTTATCACTAACATATTAAATATTTTATTTGATAGCTTGTCTGCCTTGTATAATTACAACATAAGCCACATGAAGACAGGTATTTTCATTATTTATCTTCATGCCTGCAAAAGCCTCCATGCTGGTCTCTGGAAACTCAACATATGTAGTTTTAATGAGTAAGCAGAGATGGATAGTTCTTGTGCAGTTATTCAGATGTCATGCAAATTATTTCTTATTTAATGTACAATCATATTCTAAATGTTATCAGTAGTGTATATACCCCCAAATGGGCTTTTGCTGGTTAATTAATTCATATTTTAAATTTGTAATATGTCTATATTTGTGTTTTGTGAATTTCCACTAATCATAAGCTAACTGCAGCAATAAATATGTCATTTTTTAGAAAACTGAGAGTGTTAAAATGGAAACAAAATAAATGATTTGGTTTTTAATTCTTTCATAAAATAATGGCATTGGTTCTCTTTTGTTCTTGAATCTGTTTCAGAGTCCAGAAAACGGAAAGGTGAAAAAGACTCTACAGTTCCCAACTTGGAAAAAGAAATGTGTAGAATAGAAGTAGAAAGTAAAACAGGCTGTTTTAATATTGATTATCTACTCCCAGCTGCAATTCTTGCATCTCCTCTTGAGACTGACCTAGTTGCCCCAAGGGGTTGCTCTGCTGGTGAAAGAGGACACGTCTCTTACATCAGGCTGTTACATAGTGGAAATAATCACCAACAGATGGTGATAATCTGTTACCAGTCTAATGGTGATCCCTGAAGATATGCTGGGAAATGAAGTTTTCACTAACGGACACTTGCTACTAAAGTACAAAGTGAATAAATAGAATATCCAGTACAGCTGGAAGGGAAGCTGCTTCTGATTAGAGGAGAGGAATACACAGCCAGTTTAAGTTCCAGTGGCAAAAATCACTCTACATCAATTTCTGTATCTACACTTGACTTTTAGCCTTGTTGACTCTTCAACAACTTACCCCGCTGTTTCCTGAACATTGGATGTACTTAGTGACAGCTGTTGGGTCAAAGACACCTAACACATGTGGATACATACACCTTGGCCTGTCTGAGAGAATTCGTGCTCTGTATTTTTGGAGCAAGGGTCAAGATTGCTCAGGATTTATTTCTTTGCTCATCCTTATGGTAGGATATATAACCTGGATGTTATTAAAGTATGGGAGACTTTAAAGAGGTTTTTTATTTGTGTGGTTGAACTTAACTACTGTCTGTTATGAAGAGTAGTAAATGCCATTCAGTTAAAAGCACCATGAACAAAAAATGCTATATATAAACTTGCTATTCAGAGTGTAATCTGTAGACCAGCATTATCAGCACCATCTGAAAACTCATTAAAAATGCAGAATTTCAGCCCTACCTCTGACTAACTGCATTGAAATCTGCATATTTTCAAGATCTGCAGTCACACCTATCCACATTAAAATTTGAGAAGCATTCCTCTGACTCTACAATATTTTCACATGGCATTGCAAATTACAAAGAGAATTCTAAAATACAAGGTTTGAATGGTGAAAGGATAAATTGAAATATGCTACCATGATGTGATGATGTTGCTGTTCCCCAGAACTGATCCTTGGTAGATTTTCCAATCTAGTTATCAGAGTGCTGTCAATTCCAATGACTCAAATTCATATATTCAATCAGCAGGCTGTTTCAAAGATTTCTATCTACCCATAAAACTTCTGTCAAGCCTAACCTCAGTGTATAAAAAATGAACTTACTATTCTTGTCCCCACCCCCCAATTTTCATCAACAATAAAAATAAAATTAAAATCACAGTAAGATACTATTACAAATCCACCATACAAGCAAAAACAAGGCAACAGACAAATCACCATTAGATGGCTGCAATGGGATTGCACATTCTCTCCCGATGGAATAGGAATTGGTCTAGCCGCTTTGGAAAACTGGGATAATTTTATAAGATTGATGATACTTCTCTCCACTGACCTAGCAATTCTAGTGTGTGTTATACACTCTACATCAGAGGTTCTAAGGGTGGCCTCAGGGACCACTAGCATCAATATCACCTGGGAACTTGTTAAAAATGTGAACAATTCTGGGGGCACCTGGGTGGCTCAGTGGTTAAGCCTCTGCCTTCGGCTCAGGTCATGATCTCAGGGTCCTGGGATCGAGTCCCACATGCTCTCTGCTCTGCGGGGAGCCTGCTTCCTCCTCTCTCTCTCTCTGCCTGCCTCTCTGCCCACTTGTGATCTCTCTCTGTCAAATAAATAAAATCTTAAAAAAAAAATGTGAACAATTCTGATGCTAAAATTTGAAAACCACTGTTCTAGAAAAACACATCTCCAGATGATGCTCAAAAATGTTCATTGTATTAGTGTTCAAGAGCTCAGACTAGAAACAACCCAAATTTAATCAATAGTAAAAATACATTATAAATCGTGGCATAATTATATAATGAAATAATAGTTACAAAAAACAAATGAACTTTAGCTTCATGTGAAACATATATATATCTCACAAATCCAAATATGAGAAAAGATACCAAAAACCCCCTGCAGTATGATTCTATTAATATGAAGTTCAAAAATGGGCAAACTAAGCATGATGGGGGAATGTATATTAGATGGGATTGTTTTGAAAAGCAGAGGAATTATCAGCATTAAACTCTGTGAGGGGGTGTCAATAATAAGAGATAGCAACAGCAATGGCAATATTCTACTTCTTGTCCTGGATAGTGATTATATGGGAGTTCATTTCACAACTATTTCTAAAATGTAAACCTATTTTTCATGTACTCTTAAAGATACATGCTGTATCATACAGGAAAACACAGATACACATACACACATGCACACTCTATTTATAAAGAAGAATCAGAGGATGCACAACCTTCATTCTAGAAATGATGCATATAAAGTTACATGATTATCTATGTGAAGTGCTTTGTAACTGTTACCTGTCATTAGATGATTATTATATTACTAACATTAATTGAATTGGTCAAAGTTTTAGTGTATTGCATATAAATTCTGCAGTGGTCTCCTTTCTGCCTCAAAACTTTTTCAAATTGCCCTTTCAAATTGCCCTATATTTAAAAAGTCACCTAGAAGAGAGGAGTAAAGTTGTCCATGTTGAAAAAAATGGGTTTTTGCCAAACAACATGTTAGCTGTCCCTTTTGTGAACTGATTTTAAAAGCCACAGCGACCACATTGCAGTTGCACATCAGAGAAATGAGACCAGTTTCCAGCTTAGCTTTTATATTCAGTAGTAGATGATAATAAATTTACAGGTGGCATCCTGTTAGAGTAACTAGATGATAAAGAGAGTGAAATTTTGACACTTGATTAGAAACTTCACCAAGTAAGGCCTGGTGTTAAAGGAGTAACATCAGCATCTGAAAATCTCCGTCAACTTAGGTACCATTAAGTATTCAATCTCCTTAGTGGAGCAGATTCACTAGAACCTTTAAATTAAGTAATGGAAACTTTGATGGATTTTTCCAACCACTCTGCCATTTCCTTCAGCAACAATATTACTCTATAGACTGGTGAGTCATAGGCTGACCCAAATCTAACAAACAGAGGTTGTGTGTGCATGGGTATGAGTCTGGATACAGGGCCAGACATCAGAGAGGTCAAATCCCAAGTGAATAGGTTTTTACCTTCAGCCAACTCTACTATTACCTAGAGGCAACACACAACTCATTAGGTAATTATGCTCTCCTCTGCGGTCTTTGAAAACAGTAGAAGTACAGTGCTAAGTTCCACTGTAGAAAAGATTACACAACCTTTGGTGCTTAAAAATAGCATGAAACCACCAAGCAAAAAATGACATAACACATTCCCTCACCCCAATCATGGCTTTCATACTATAAAATCATTTGCTTTGCATTCTCTATTTTCTAGAACATAAACACTAGAGTTCTGGACTGATGCCTTGCCCCAAACAGATACTGGATATGCACATTAAAAACAGATGAGGAGATGGCAGGTTCATCTGTTCATTATTTATTTTTTTAAGAGAGAGAGGGAGAGAGCACAAATGGGGGGAGGGAAGGGGCAGAAGAAGAGAGAGAATCTTAAGCAGGCTCCACGTACAACCCAAAGCAGGCCTGGATCTTATGACCCTGAGATCATGACCTAAGCTGAAACCAAGACCTGGATGCTTAACCAACTGAGCCACCCAGGAGCCCCTAATTTTTAAAGATAACATAGAGTTGTTATGGGTTCAATGTTTGGTTCCCTCCCAAATTCATACGTTGAAGACTTGACCCACAATGTGATGGTACATTCCTTTGGGAAGTAGTTAGATTTAGATGAGGTCATGAAGGTAGGCACCCCATAATAGAGTTGGTATCCTTATAAGAAGAGGCCAGAACTCTCTTTCTACCATATACAAAAATAGCAAGAAGCTAATCATTCTGTAAGCCAGAAGTGTTCTCAACAAAAACCGACCATGCCGACATCCTGATCCCAGATTTCAGCCTCCAGAACTGTAAGAAATATTTTGTAATCTGTCCAGTCAATGGTATTTTATCACAGCAGCCTGAAGTAAGACAAAAGTATAAAGTCATAATATGTGCATTTGTGTGTGTGTGTAGATACACACACACACAAATTAATTAATATATGTGTGTGTATATATTAACTAATTTGAATATGTAATTTCCAATTTAATATAATGTTCTCTGCATAAATGGCAAGCCAGTTTACTATTATTAGGTAGCCACTAAAGATCCTTCAACATATTATTTCTTGAGAATGTATTTTCTCTCCTTTTCTAACAAAAAGCATTATATGTGGCCACAGAAAGACTGTCCAGAATGTTGAGGCATTTTCTATCTATATATTTGTTCACCAGTATTGGTGATCTCTCAGTACCTGCATTTCTGGTAAGGAAAGCAACACTGGTTGGTGTTTCTTCAGTGATTGTTCAAAATCCCCCTCCTTCTATCCCTTTTCATTGCCAACTGGAAGGAGTGAATTTGTTTCAAATATTGCAAAAGTATAATAAGTTAATAATATTAACTGCAAAGTTTTTAACTATACCTACAATTTTCATAATGTTCAATATTTAATGCTGCAAATATTTGATGTTATAGAATTCAGTGGCAAAATGAAGGGGCCATCATACTTACACAGATATTCAACAGTGTATTATTTCATCTGCCTGCAGTTTTTAATTATTCTCTTACATGGGTGGGGAAATAGTTGACTAAAAAAAAATGCTTTGGTTTGGCTTTCTGAGTTTATTTTCCATGTAATAATAACTATTGCTATATAAAGTCAAAATAAAAACAAAACCACCTCCAAACTTACTGATCCATGGATTGTGTGGGACAAAATTTTCAGCAATTTAGACAAGACCTATTGGGGCTGCCTTATCGCTCTTCCAGATAAGCTAAGCCTTAGCTGGGAAGAATTGTAAGTTGTGGGGTGACTTGATGCTAGACTTGTGTGAAAGTGTCTTCACTCCCATGCTGGGTGCATAATGTTGACTAGCTGGGACTCCAGCTAAGCTGCCCAAAATACCCACCTAACATGACCTCTTCATGTGGTCTCTCCATGTGGATTAGTTTGGGCTTCACAGGAATGGCAATAGAATTCCCACAGTGTGCGTCCAAGGAAAAACAAGCCAAGCTGTGTCAACTTTTATGAACTAGCCTCACAAGTCACAATGAGTTCAAAGTATATCATTTGTAGTAACTTATTTATCCTCCTAATAGCATGCAATGGCAGTCAGATGCTGGCTGGGAATGCAATTATCTGGAAGTTTAACTGGGTTGGATATCCAACATATCAGCTCTCATTTCAGCTAGGCTGTTGTCTGGAGAACCCACAGGTGATCTTTCAAGTACGGTGATCTGAGATAAGAACATCAGGAAAACCTTGTGAAAGCTATTTCTAACTTTGATAGGCTGAATAATGGCCTCAAAAGATGTCCACATCCCAATCCCACAACCTGTGAATGTATTACCCTAACATGGAAGATAGAGATTTGCAAATGTGATTAGGCAAGGGTCTTGAGATGAGAAGAGTTCCCTAAATTATCTAGGTGGGTGCTAAATGCAACCATGAAGGGCCTTATGAAGGAGGCAAGAGGTCAAAGGTAGAAGGAGGAGATGGGATAATGGAGGCAAATGTTGGAGTAATGTCGTCTGAAGATGGCAGAAGGGAACATGAGCCAAAAATATAGGAGACTCTAGAAGTTAGAAAAGGTAAGGAAACAGATTCTGCCCTAGAACTTCCAGAAAGAATGCTGACTTCATTCCAAAGGAACTGATTTTGGATTTCTATCCTTCTGAACTCTAAAATAATGAATGTGAGTATGCCTGGGTGGCTCAGTCAGTTAGGCATCTGCCTTCGGCTTGAGTCATGGGATCAAGTCCTTCAAAAGACTCCTTCCTCAGTGGGGAGCCTGCTTCTCACTCTGCCTGCCGCTATCTGTGTGCTCGCTCTCTCTTTCTCTCTCTCTCCCTGACAAATAAATAAATAGGATCTTCAAAAAATAAAATATAATTAGATTAATTAAATTAATAAAATAAAATAAAACAATAAATCTGTATTGTTTTAAAGCTCCAGCTTTGTGGGAATTTCTTCCAGAAGCAATAGAAAATGAATACATCAGGATAGCCTCAGAAGTTACTCAGTATCATTTTTGTATATTATTTTTTGGTTATAAATGAATCAGAAGCCTCCAGATTTAAGGAAAATAAACACAGACCCCCACCTCTTGATGGAAGGAATTCCCACGACCTTGCAACTATGTTTTACATTGATATTATTAAAAATAATATCAACCATGAAAAACATAAACCTTAGACTATCAACCCGATTATCATTATATAATTATTATTAGATACTAGGAATTAGAAATATTAATAATAAAAATGTCAGTAACACCATGAATAGCATGTACTTTAGTCTATCACCATAATTATTCTTGAATCCAGTCTAAGCAGTTTTCTTTTTCTTTTTTTTTTTTTTAACAGAAATCATACTTTCTGGATTAATGGTTTTTTAAAGTGTTTTGGCAACAGAATACCTGTAAGTCTGCATGATCTTTATAGAAAATAAAGCAGCAAGTTACTTAACTTTCTCTAAACCTCAGTTTTCTCAACTTAAAATGTGTATAATAATTAGTAACTCAAAGTTCTGTTTTGCAAAATGAAGAGAACATTCCTAAGAAAGGGTTAGTATAAAGTTGATGAGACATAGATTTCCAGAAGAGAAATGGGCTGCAAGTGATGCATGGAAATTAAAGATGATGTCTTCTTCTAACCTGAGGGCAAACATCTTTGGGAGTTGTGATGAAATTCATACTAATCCCAATGAGGACAGCTGGTAGTCAGTTTGAGGACTCAAAGCCTAAGGTTCCTGTACATTAACGTCTAGAACTCCGTTCCTTCCATCAGTAAGAGGCAACATAAAAGTGAGCCTAATGAGACACATGAGCACTCTGCATCTTTTGCTTCACCTTAGCTGCGTCCTCTCAATTTCCTGTCCTTCTAAGACCCATTGTCCTTTTTCCTCTTACATTTCACCTCAGGTCTTCACTTTCAAGGTCATACCCAAGACCGTACCAAAGTTTCTATTAAAAATTTTTTCAATCCAATATCTCATCACGTGATCACAACCTGAATCATGTTAACTTGCACAGATTACCTTACTATGACCATTCTTTAAGTCAGTCCTACCATTTTTTTTAACATTGTGCTTTACTGCCTCATGATATCACCTCCGTTTTTGTCCAGAGCAGAGTTTATGACCATTTACTATAATCAGTCTATTGCAAATACTCACACCTTTCTTGCCCATCTCTTCCTCCACAGGACTGGCTTGCCAGCATCCCAACTCTGAAAACAGTCGATTCTCAACCCTCTCTAGGTCAGTAGCTAAATAGAAGTGGGGAAAAGGATTCAGTCAAGCAGACTGGTTTCATTCTAAATTCGAGATCACAAACCACAAATGCATTCCTAACACTATATGAAAGTCTGCTATGTTTCCTATCCTTTGAGATAGCTAATTAAAACCTTTTCTTGCATCCTCTCATTTTCAGGAAAGTTCTAGTCATCCTCCTCTGACCTTCAACCTCAGTTCATGATCTGAGAAAATAGAATCATCAGACCATTTTCTATCACCAAAAGTACAACCTACTTACTTATTTACACCCATCTTCTTTGTTCCTCTTTTCAAAACTTAGTACAGGTCCTATATTCTATTTTAACACCCTCTATAGACATAATCTGAGGCCTGTCTTCTACAGTCATACATCATGTTTTTTGATCATCCATACATTTATTCCATCATCAATCTCTTCTTCTCTAATAGGTCATTCCCAACAATATACAAATACTCTCTAATATTCGAGTATAACATAGTGGTTAGAACATGGGCTTTGCCCAACTTCAAATCTTGGATTCACCATTCATTAGTTATTTAAACTCCCTCACTTACAAATGAGATAATAATGCAATGTATTTTATGGTGTTGTTGTGAGGATTAACTGCTATTACATGCCAAGTGCCTAGTAGGAAATCTATGGCTATTAATTATTATTAATGCAGTATTTCTACTCCTAAAAAATCACCTCACATGACCACACAAATAATCCCAGCTATAGTCCTTATTCTCCACCACACTTCACAACCAAACTTTCCAAAAGTGCTGTCAACAAACATGATTCACTCATGCTCTCCCCTCATATGTGCTTCAAGCTGCTGTCATCTCATCTCTATTCCCTATCACTTAACTGAAATTTCTCTTTCACAGTCATCAAAAACCTACATATTTCAAAAGTTAAGGCACATTATCTGCACTCATCATACTTAATTTAACATGTTGGCAGCATGACAATTTGCAAATGTGTGTGTGTGTCTCTCTCTCTTTTTTTTTTTTTTTTTTTTTTGGTGTTCTTCCCTTGGCTTATAAGATAACACACTGTTTTTGTTTTCTTTCTACCTTGTAGCTGCCCTTTTTCAGACTTTTAAAAACCTCCTCTACCTAATTTCTAACTTTACATGATGAAATCCCTCTTTTTTACATTTTTTGCAAGGAAATTGTCTCTAAAATCTTTTATATGCCAAGGATTTCCAATTTTATATCTCTAGCCCAAACATGTCTTCTAAACTCTAGGTCTATGTATCAAACTATTTGGCAATACAAATACATATAAAATATACCATGTATCAAACCTAAGGTCTGACTTCTACTTGAGTCCCTATCTATTTTCGCAGTCCTTCTCATCTTATTAAGCAATCTAGCAGCTGCCCAAACCACATTTCTTGGTATCATGTTTGATTCATTCTTTCTCTCTATTTCTCTCCCTCTTCCTCTTCTTCACTTGGATAACAGCGAAAGCCATAGATAAATATCTGCGTATATGTGATTTTTTGAAAGAGTACTCTCAACAGAAATGGAATGAAAGAAACACAATGAGGCAGGCAACAAACTATAAAGGGTGTGTTCTCAAGTGGAATCTACCTGCACTCGGATCCCACAGGGAGCTCTGGAACATTCCTTGCACTTCAAATTTGCTCCCTTCTTTAGTGAAGGGGCTGATATATTTCCACATAACTAGTCATTAGCTTTAGGGTTAGCTTTAGGTTCCCCCATGGAGGGACATAAGGGCTATGGAACCTCCCAGGCAAAGCAACAACCTAATGGCAGAAAACAATTCATTGGCAAAAAAGGCAACCATTGAGTTTTAGCTGCCAACACTAAATGCAGGGCAGTTGCTTTCTTTGGCCCAAGAAAGGGAGACTGGGCACCATCACAGGAGTGTCTTCCACAATCTACCCATGCACAACACAAATCTACTCACTTCTATCCATTAGTATAGTTTCTTTAGGATTCAGGTTCATCGTAAGTTCCAACCACAGTCCTCGCACTTGGTATGGAAATTTAACTGCTACATTTTATCCCCATCCTCATCACTACCACCCATTCTAATTTCCCCTCCCTCCTAACTAGCACCTCAGCTGGTCTAGGTGGTTTATCTAGTGGCGTAATCCAGACCTTCATTGGCATGGAGTCTAAGGCCCAGGTCATCATGTCCTTATTAGGCTGTGGTCCTTCTACTTGTCTTTTTACAGTTATAACTGCATAGTAAATGCAAAGGTGCCTCTGAGAAATACTTGAGTGCTAACCACATTCCTCTATGCCCCATTTATATAGCAGCAGTCCTACCTCATTATGATAATTAGCTCATATTCCTTTGCCAGCATGGTAACTCCTTTCTCTGCCTGTTGGCTTACTAGCATAAAGAAGCCAGTGTGACAAGGTGGCAACTGTAGCTTCACATTTACTGGACTATTCACTATTATGTTCCCTAGTGTAAGTATCCCCACCCCTGCAACCTGGGAACCAGAGTACTGGTAAATGAGTTCACAACTACATTCCCTTCTTGGTTTTTGTACTCCTATGTACTACCTGTTGGAGACACAAGATCATATAAGGATCACTGACTTAAGGAGTATACTGCAATTAAAGGACAATACTTCATTTCTGTAGGGTGTCATCTCTAAGTTTCCATCAGCTGTCCCTGTCGAAACTGTCACATTGCTTTCTCAGGCTGAAAGCTTCTGTATAGTGCAGTGGGTGGCGGGGGGGAATCAGTAGAGCCCATGGTTTTGTAGCCACCACCTGACCTCCTTTGACTGGAGACAATGTTATACGTGATTACATGTTGGTATATGAGACGCTCTACAACCCTCTGAATGGTAGTACCAGCTGAGGTGTTGTGGTTAAAAAAAATGCAAATCTGAAATACACACACACACACACACACACACACACACACACCCAAGTTAGATTGATTAATTGATTAATTGCCATTTCCAGGGTGAAAGTCCCTTACAATCAACTTGTCCTTAAGTAACAAATTTCCCTGAGCAGTGGGTTGAAAGTTGGTTTCTACTGACGGCAGACTTTACAACTGGGCACAGCAGTAGCTAGATCAGCCTTGGTGAAATGGTGTCCATGCTGCTGTGTCCATGCATTAGCTCTACCTCTGCTACAGTGATTACTCTCTTCTGTTCCTCAGTCCATTATGGGCAGAGACTGGTGAGCATCTACTGACAAAATAATCTTATCTTTTTGTTACCAATGGCTCTTCTGCAGCAAACACTAATATCAAAGAGAAATACCATCATTCCTTGTGGCCACTTCCATAGACACATAGGCCTACATGCATCTCCCCAGACTTTCTTATCTGCAATATTCCACTCTTGGTGCATCCAGACCATTAACCAACAAAATAAGCCAACTGAAACTGCCTATGAGTTGGTATATACGTCTATTATCCAACCACTTCTCTCACAAAATGAAGTGCCTGGGCAGCTGCATTGCTCAAAGCGCTGCCATTTGGGGGACTTCCTTTCACCCCAGTCTCTCCTTGATCAGTCTTTACAGTATTCCATTTTTCATTTGCCTCCATATGTTATATATAAGCCAACCAGTCTCGGGCTTTTCCCCTCCTCCTTCAGTTAGTCATAGGCACACCTGCTGAGCCATAGAAATGAGCTGAGGCAGAGTTTTTTGGTGCAGCAGTGATGGGTGAAATGGAGGTCTGCACCACTCTGTTCAGCTTATGTGTACACTTTGCACTGGAACCAGCACAGTTTGGGGTTTTCTGCTTCCATTTTCAAATGGATTGCTGCCCAGCGCCCCTGACTATGGGAAATGTCTTCAATTCCTTGAATTCAATGAATACTAATAATACACTTATAATTTGCTTCTACATAGGCATAGTGAGGAATAATCTGTTGTTATGCTAAAAAATACTAACCAGAAGTTCTGAAATTATTTCCAACTCTGATAATTCAGCTACTGATTACTCAGAGATCAAAAATATAACATACACTTACAGTTTCTAGTCACTTGCCACTCCATCCTAACAACAAATAAAGTGAGGATACAGGACCGATCACTGCCCCCAAAATTGGAGAGACAGACAGGCAGACACAGAGAATCACAATTTATCAGAGCAGAAACCCATGAGCTGAAATCTCTACAGGAAACAATATACAGGTAGAGAACCTGAATTGTAACTAGTAAATTTCTAGAGGCTCAGTGTGAGCAGGTCTGAGAACTCCAGGGGGATCCAGTCATAGAAGGGCCCCACATTTTTATAAATTTTATCATCTATGACTCTACCAAGTCTTCATAGTGAATATCAGGGGAAAATCCCCGTGTGCTTCTGCCACATGTGGTAGAAAAGATTCAACCCAAATTCTTTGGCCAGGTAAGTTGAAAGAAAACAGCAAATATTATCAGGGCAGTTTTTCATTCCTTTATTGTGAATGCCCAATATTATTCTGGATTACATAGTATTATCTCATCTTTCTGGTACCTATAGTTTTGTTTTTGTTGTTTCACGTCTGAAATTACATGAGATACCTAAACATGGACATTCAGGCTTTACTTACTTTGGGTTGGTGTTTGGATTTCCAGCAGACAAAGTTGGAGTAAACTTCTTTCTAAGCCAAACCACCATTTTTCAAATACCATTCAATTTACATGGAATTTAGTTTGAAATGAGAGATAATGCTTTGTGATCTTCAAAAGTAAAATGGAACAATATATATAATTCTCATTCATTGATTGTCCATTCACAGATAAACATATTAACACATTACTCTTGGCGCTTGAGATCACTGTAATAACAGCATGTTACTCATTTTCTCACATAACTTGTTATACCATTCAGGCATCCTGAATCACACTACTCCATCAACCTACATCACATCAAGGAGATTGCCAGCTGGAAATTTATGTCGAAGAGTTTACATCAGTTTCTAAAGTAGCCCCAGGATATGTATCAGAAAATAGACTATAAGTGAAAAGGAAGAGAACAGAAAATAGTTTGTTCCCTATTTTAAAATACCTAATTAAAGTAAAAAACCAACCTTGTTAAATAAAATATTTCCTTTTGCAAGACATCTACACGTTAACTGTCTTTTTGTTTTGTTTTGTTTTAGTTACTCTGATAACTAAAATCACTGACACATATTAAGTGCTTACTATGTGTCAGGTGATGGCACTTACGTGTAATCTTATTTATTCCTTAAAGAAATTCCTTAGGAAGTCTTCACTTCCTGAGTAACCTTCCCATGGTCACATAGTTGGTGGCAAAGCCTGAATGACTTCTCTCAGACTGTATAGTCTAAGCTGTCGAGCACTAGGCTATGATGCCCATTATATCTGTATGTAATTTCAAAAACATTTTAAATAAACTTTTGTTATTAAATGAGACCTTAGGTGACTAGAAGAAGAGTGCTTATGTCTTTGTTATTCATTCTGGTTTGAGATCCTTTAAAAAATAGTTATGAAGGGGCAGGTCACACAGGCTATATCCCACACATAGAAACGTCTTTCTTGGCATAAGAAGTACTGTGAAATCTATAAATAGGTAGATGGTGTTTCAAAATAAGAATACCTATATATATGAAATCTAGATTTCTAACTTTCCCTGAAAAATTAGATCTAACCTTAAGTCTAGGAAATTATCACTTAGAACATATTGGTGTTTTCCAACTACATCTAAGAGTGAGAAGAAAAAATATGTGGAATATTTCATAATCTGTTTAATCTTTTGAGGTTGGAGGATATTTATGATTCTGCCACTCTGCATTCTTTTCATCCAAACCTACAAAGCCAACATGCATTGATCAGAAGACTTAATATAAGTTTTATTATTTTATTTTATTTTTTTATATGTTCAACCAGCCAACATATGATGTAGTGTTCAGTGATTCATTAGGTGTGTGTAACACCCAGTGCTGAATGTTTTAGAAGTGATCCTGTGAATTGTGATATCCAGACTCCAAATGATTAGTAACATTTGCTTTGAATTTTTAATAACTTTTTTCACCTAATAGTTGGATCATTAAAAAGTACCTCTGAAAAACACTTTGGCTTCACTTTCTATAAATAAAGAGTTCCATCAGGTGGCCATCTGTTACATCAGAACTCAATATATTCTGTCTAATTTGTCTCTGTTATATCCAGGGTCAGTTTCCTTCACCTTCAATTATTAGTCTTACTGTGACATATAGCAGAGTCAAGTGTTATAGCCATTACCTAGAAAGTCTGTTTCTTAAGGAGTAATATAGGCACATAATACCTTTAAAAATGCACCAGCCTTCCCAACTAAGCTGCTGTTTAAAGTTTTTGAAATATTTAAAATTTAGAGTACTAGATTTCAACCTTCTCAAACAACAGTGTATCAAATCTGAGTGCATGTGCCCTAACATCACTTTTATGACAAATAGCATATTTCATGTGCTTGATAGAAAAAATAAAAATAAAATGGTAAGTTGAAGTATTTTAATGGATTAAAAAGTACATCTCTCAACAACATACTATACACACATAAACATATACAACAGCTCACTTATCTAAAAGGGCAATAACAGTGCCTATATCAGTAGGCCATGGGCTGGTCAAAGAAGATAGGTTGGTCCACACTACATGGGTTCAACAGGAAGTGCTCAAATAAAGAGACATAAAGGCTTGTGCAACCCAGGGGTTGAGACACTTGGGGAGTGAAGGTCAGGGAGGCCACTTTTAGCAAATTCAAAACTGCAGAGATCACAGGGAAGCCACCAACAATGACCTCAAAGACCTATAACATCCAAGGGGGCAATTCTCAGGAATACACCCAAATGCCATGCACCTACCTGGCTCATATGCCAATGTCTCTGTACCTGACTGTAGCAGCCATGTGGAAAAGTATGTGTCAACTTTTTTATCTGCTCTACAACCTCTGTGAGTGCCTTTCATTGTCAAAAACTTATGGAACCTGCATGCAAGGGAGTCTAGGAAATGGAGTTTCAGGGCTATGTATCATTTTAAGCATGAGGAGGGTTGTAAAAGATAAGGATGTATCAACCCAAGATATTTAACCTAGTGTCACTTCTTTTTTTTTTTTCAATTATTAAGCAATAGAAACTTATTGTCTCATAGTTATGGAGGTCAAAAATCTGAAATCAAGATGTTGGCAGAGTTGCTTCCTTCTGAGGCCTGTGAGAGAATCTGCTCATGCTTCTCACCTCTTTTCTCATGGTTTCCTGAATATCTTTGGTGTTCCTTGGCTTGCAAAAAGTATCACTTTAATCTGTCTTCATCTACACATGCATTCTCCATGTAAATATATTTGTCTCCAAATTTCCCTTTTATAAGGAGATCAATCTTACTGGATTAAGACCTACTCTGATGACCTAATTTTAACTTTATTGCCTGTGTACAGACCTAGCTCCAAGTAAAATCACAACTTGAGGTGCAGGGTTAGAACTTCAACATATGAATTTGGAAAGGACACAATTCAGCCATAACAATTATTTACTATTATATCAAATTGCTCGAAAACTTAGTGCTTTGAATACATTATGATTAGCTCCTATGGTTTCTGTGAGTCAGAAGATGATCACCTGGGCTCAATAGTTTGACTTAAGAGCTCTCATTGCTTGGCAGTCAGGTAACAAGCATTGCAGCAATCATCTGAAGGCTTGAGTGGGGCTGAAGGATCCATTTTCCATGGTGACTCAACCACATGGCTTCTGGAAGCAGACCTCAGTTCCTTTCTACCTAGACCTGTCCACATGGTTGCTTGAGTGTCCTAAAATATGGTGGCTAATTTTCCCCAGAGGTGAGGATCCAAGAGACCAAAGTGGAAGTTACAATGTCCCTGTCACCGGCATCCTGTCTTGGGATTCCATTGAACTGAATGTTCTAGTCTCAACTGGTCTCTACAGTTCTCACAAACATATTCTGGTCTGTATATTGTTGTCATCTCTGTGTCTTTGTAGGAGAATAGGGGCCTGAAGCTTCCTAGTCTATCATTTTGCTTCCAGTGCCAGTTCTATAACCACTCTAACCACAAAAATTTTCTCTGTAAGAATTTACTAAATCGAATTGAATTTACTTGGCAGTCTATGCCTTAAACATACTTAAAAAGAGCCAAATAAGGAAAACTCATAGTCAAATCAAAATATTGATGCTAGATGAACTCTACTAAATTTATTTTAAAAGAAAATATGAGTTCTGGTAGTGGTAGTAGGCATAACCTGCCATTCTTTATAGACGATTTCAACTTGCTGTTATTATTGCTGAACAATCTACGTGATGAATCTCAGGAATTAGGGTAAGAAAGCAGAGATAATGTTCATGTTTTTACTCAACAAAATGCAATTACATCAATATTATTACTTAATTGAGTCTGTTCCATGTTCAAGGGAAGATCATGTGCAACTGGGGCTAGCTCTCCCTTCAATGGCATAAATGCTAACAGTGTTCAAACTTCATGCTAAATAAATAGTAAAACCTAGGCACAAAGATATTCTTTCATGGTTTTGGGTTTTGGAGAGATTTGTGTTTTAGCCCAAGGAGGTATTGCTGATTCATTTGTCCCTGCAAAGAGATTTTCTTATTTCTCAAATCCACTAATAAAATATAAAAATTAAAATACCCAACTTTTCACCCTATTTTCTTACTTGTCCTAGGCATGATTTAAAATCATAGCTCATTCAGTCAATATGTTATTACTGGGGATAATTGGAATTAATAGACAAATGGATAATATAAAAACATTGTAAACACTTGTAGCTTCAGTTGGTAAAAAATAAATATGGGGTCTTGGATTCTTAACTAATTCTTTGCCCTAAAGGAATTCATAAATACAAAGAGAGGTGAAAGAAGAAATGGAAGAATGATGACAGAGAATGGGGTGGAGAGGAAAAAGAAAGTGAAAGAGGAATCGAACCAGGAAAAGATGGAAGGGTGAATGAAAAAGGAAATAAGAAAATAAGGAGGAGGAAAGAAGATGAAGCAAAATGATGTAGGGATATTATGAAAATTTAGTTACATTTTCAACAACAAAAATTGCAGGAAGTTCTAGATAAATGTCCCATATTATGTTGGGTTATATAGAGCATAAGTCAGATGGTAGACAGTAGTAAAATATTAACCATTATTCTGGATGTTCATTTATTGATTCATGTTTTGAACACAGACTTAGTTCAAGGCATTGAAACATGTATGGCTATGTAATAATGAAAATACATAGAGAAAATATTTCCTGTTTTGATTTAGCTGTTATAGTATTAGGTGAAGAATGTGTCAATAAATTTGAAAATAGACATTTTAAATATATCATCAGAGGTGATTATTGAAGAAATATAAATTTTTAAAATAGATAATGTTCATCATCCATCTCTTTAAATATTTTACTTTATATTTTACCATCATAATTTGACAAAAAGATGAACCAAATGTTATATTTAGAATAAGATGATGGAGTACATTATCATGCCACATGACATATGTAGGATATTGTACTTATGTTAACAGGAACCATCTTCCAAATAAGCCTTCCCTGACACATTTGAATCACATTGTTCTTATTAATGCATCTTTAGAAAACATGTCCAATGAGCTGTACTTAAACATATTTCTTCCACACGGGGATTTAGAATAAAATACAAAGAATAGTAATTGTGCAAACAAAGCCAAATTCTTAACATTGAAGACTGCATGGGACCATATGAGAAGAGTTTACAAACTCCATTCACCCAATGAAGAGCCAGGACAGGCTCCGTGTTCGAAGAGACAAGAAGGGCCTGCACTGATGAAATAAACCACATTACTTAACACTGTTTAGTTTATACTGTAAATGTGGGTAGATCATCTAGGCTAGAAACATTATTTCATCAGTGGGGCATACGATAATTATATCCACATTAAAGCACTTTTGTTAATCACACACACACACATCTTTGCTGCTGGTGGGTGCAGATGATACCAGGGATACCTCACGGATTTTGGTTCATCACCACATTTTTCTCTGTGTGTATCTCCTACCTAAGGGGCTGCTGCAGCTCTTCTCAAATGTCTCCTCCTCCCCCCACTCACTACACAGAAGATTACAACATAAACACAGCACTGGAACGGAAGTTTACAGTTCCGGGAGAGGAAGCGAGTCTGGCAGTTTTTATCAACTATTGTTTTCCCTGAGCTTAGTCTGAAGCAGGCAATCTGTGTATTTAGCTGGATGGCCCATGACATAAAATCCTATAGCTCCACAGAATGAGTGGCCCAAACTCAGCCAAAAGGTAGGCCTTGGGTATTAGGCTGAACTACAAGGCTATCTTAAATATCTGCTATGTGTTATATTCTATATTGTTTTAAATGCACCTTAAAAAAAAAAAAAAACTCCACAACTGTCCTATATAAATAAATAATTATCTGTACTTATGAATGAGAAAACCGAGGTTCATGAAGGATAATTTGCCTAGAATCAGGATGCAAACCCTGGAAAAATCAGATCTTATGTTCTCTCCATTGGACTCTGGGTCATAATCACAGACCATTAGAATTAAAAGAATAATTATGCCCCACACAGCACCCAACCACCCCATAATATGTAATTCAGAGTACAACAGTATTTTTTAAAAACATCACAAGGCTGCATTGTAAGCTGAAATTTAAAATATTTCCATTCTAGATCTGTGTTTGTAAAGTGCTAGATAAATTCATTGAATGTGGGCTTTTCAAACTTTATTTCCATTCAGTGCCCCTGTTTGCTGGTGCCCTGATGGGGAGTGTGGAATTGACTCTCCCATGTTGCTGCCTTAGAGGAAGATGTCTTAATATGCCATTTATAAGACAAACAATCTGAGCCTCATATGCTCTCACTGGTGTTTTAGGCTCTTCTGCCTAAGGAGTCAATGGAAATCACATTTGGTGTGCTTATTTTGATGCTCACCCAGATCCCTACGGGGCTTAAAGAGATTAAGTCCTTGTGATAGCCAGATTGTTGGTATTTAATGCTCCATTACTCACCCTTCTGCAGGGTCCCAGAAGGCAGGTTGGCAGATCCCAGGCAGCAACTGATACAGACACAAGTCTAGTTCCGCTGGTCTTTAGGGCCAAATGTGTCAGACTGACCCCTGAATAGGAAACATGTGCTTTCCAGGAAATACGATGGGAAAAGTCCATACGTTCAACATGTCTTAATGTTGTGTTTGGCTATTACGGGATCAAAGTCCAGATGATTTTCACAAGTGCTATGCCATGTGCTCCTTTCCAAGCCAAATGCTGACAAGAAATATTTCTGGTGGTGTCAGGAGACAATTTTCCATGAATTTCCTGTATTTCTGCATGTCTTAGACAAGACACTGGCTCCCTTTGTTTAGGAATATCTTTTTAAGGGTATTAATTTAGCAAAGAGCCTTGAAAGAGAGAAATCATGTTCCCTCCAAAGGGAAGAGCAGGTTTGATTATTATCCAGTATAATAAAAACAATGTCTCCCTCTGGAATTAAGACAGGTAGACTTACTACCCATTATAAAAGATTTGGTTCCCTAAGCTCAAGTTTCCTTTTCTCTTACTCAATTTGGCACACATGCAGTGTTACCTGGTCTTCTTCATAATATCTCATATGACTTGGGGGAATTGGTGCGAAAATGATGATACTCTGGCTATTGCTGTTGCTATGAGTAATTAACTGTATTTTGTCTCTGACCCAGGAGTCTCCGGTCTTCTGCCAGCTGAAACTAGTAGGTTGATTTGTTACCTTGTAAGTAGGGTAAAATTTCAGACCATTCGAAGTTCTTAACAGATAGTTTTCAGTCCTTATCATTTTCTAAAAGCATATACATTACATGTTTGAATGTTGTGTGCATATATATTATCTATCTCTGCGTGCTATTATAATAAATCCATATCATTATGTATAAGTGTGCTTACAAAAAACATGCTTAATCATTTGTAATATGACAACTGCTTGTTCATCATTTAGGAAAAAAGTGCATACTTTTGCATGAGCTTTTTATAAAGATACAACTCAGAATCACATTTAATCCTTTTAAAAATGTATTTACCTTCTATAGATATGCTTATTACCAATTTCATGACAATAAGTAGTTCCTGAGCTTCAAAAAGAAACAATTGACCTTTTCCTCAAAATTATATAGCAAATAAATATTCCTTTAAATTGTACATTAGCAAAACCATAATAATTTTAAGTCCTAGGATTTTTTGCTTGTTTTAAAAATGATGGGGTATATTGGCGTGAGTGAGGATAATAATAAGCATTATGTAGTAAACATAATCGCCCTTAGCTTAAGAAAATTTTGAAACCTCAAGAAAGGTTTAGTGGGATAAAATCATGTATCATAGAATGAGAATAATGAAGGAGAACATATATTCTCAAGCCCTAGCCAACATCTGAATCCCTCTGTAAGTCACTGAATAGAAACTACCCAATCAGTCCATTATTATCTCCAGAAAGAGAGAAGCCATCTCCTAGAAGTACTCCATTCAAATATCTTTTTTAAAAGATTTTATTTATTTACTTGACAGACAGAGATCACAAATAGGCAGAGAGGCAGGCAGAGAGAGAGGGGGAAGCAGGCTCCCTGCTGAGCAGAGAGCCCGACGCTGGGCTCCATCCCAGGACCCTGGGATCATGACCTGAGCCGAAGGCAGAGACCTCAACCCACTGAGCCACCCAGGCACCCCCCCCCCATTCAAATATTTGACAGGCCAAATTCTTTGAACTCTTTATCATATTGAGGAAATATTTGTTTCTCTGAATTTCACATCTGATCCTGCTTCTGACAGAAATAAACTTCTAGTATGGACTCCAATATCAGAGCTGACATTTGTCAGCTGAGTGATTTGTGAAATCACTCTAATACTTTAAGCCTTAGTTTCCTCATCTATATAGGGTGCATAATAATGGTCACTTCATTTTCTGCTGTGAGGGTAAAACGAGCTTTTGCATGTATAAAGTACCTAGGAGGGAGAGTTTCAGCTATCACTCACCTTCATTTTATGGCCTGCTGGCAGGTGACTGCACTGTCATTTCCTAGTGATGATGGTAGGGGTGATGGTTTGATCCAATGTGCACTACTCTGTAACGTATACCAGTCCATTCTTAGATTACGTTCACCCAAGCTTGTAATTAAGCAGTCTTGGTTTTAATATTCTGTTGGTACAATTTTGGGGTTGATTTTGGCTTAATGATAGTATGAGGTTTCTGCATGGGATTTGGGAGTGGTCTCTCTAATCTTAGACAAGTTACTAAGTAATGTAAAGACCCTCCACCTGTGAATATAATTGGCTTAATTTGATTATGACTCTTATTGGTTACTTAAATGGCTTTTTAGGTTTTCAAGATTGAAAGAAAACCCATGTGATTATTGAAGTTAAGTTTGAATTTTTATTGAAATAAATATAACTATTATTTATTTATTTTAAACATTTTTATTTATTTATTTGATAGCAAGAGAGAGAGAGCATAAGCAGGCAGAGGGACAGATGAAGCAGTAGGCAGAGGGAGAGGGAGAAGCAGGCTCCCCACTCAGGAGAGAGCACCACACAGGGCTGGATCCCAGGGCCATGGGATCAGGACCTGAGCCCAAGGCAGACGCTTAACCATCTGAGCCACTCAGGTGCCTCGAAATAAACCTAACTTTAGAGCTAAACACCTTAAATACTTAGAATCTTAACACTCCTTCATGCCTGACTATACTTTACTTATTTTGAATATTAAAAAATTATTTATACTTGAGTATGCAGTTGATCTTTTGAATTTTTGAGTATGTATCCTTGATAAATATACATTCATTGACAAAAAATAAATATCTTACTATACTATTCCATACTTTATAAATTATATAAAACTAGGAATCTTAAAGAGTTAAATCTGAAATATAATATTTGAGCTTTAATCTATTAAATACAGTTAATGATAGCAGATGTAAATCCTGATTTCAAATAGTCTCCTAGATAATTTCAAATTACTGTGGCCATTATCTGATTAGATAATCATTGCTCTTATCCTATAATGTGGTCTACAAAGAGATGATATTGGGAATAGTTGTCAGTATTACCATTTCCTTCTTGATTGCTTTTACTTACATTGTTGGTGTTATTGGTAATCCATGATTTGCTTAAAGAGTTTTTTTTTTTTTTAAAGCACATGTTTATTTTGTGAAGTACCGTGATCAAAACTAGATACCAATCCATCGGTCTGTTTGACTACAATGCCTGGTAAGAGACTGAAAGCACTGAGTGAGTGAGAATGCCACAGGCAGTCTCTTTGCGTTGTGGAACTCTTACCTCATTTGCTTTATGTGCCATTTGACCTGGACTCAGTAAGGAGACTAGTGTCTCTCTGTATTGCAAAACAATGAGACTTTTTCTTTTTTTCTAGTTAAAAATCAACTATGAATAAAAATCGTCATATATTCTTGCAACTTCAGTGGTTCACGTTTCATACATTTGTACTTGCTCTGGAGATTGTGTTCCCCTGCCTTATTCAGGTGTGGAACTGGAAGTATTGCCTACATGTAAGCACCTACCTTTTACAGGGAGAAAAATATCTGGTCAATAGTTACATCATCTGTTGAGGGGAAGTCTCTTATACTGAGGCTACGTCTAAAAGAGTGGGGGCTGCGTGTCCTATAGCTGCAGAGCCAGTAAAGGGCATGCATGTAGCATTGCATGTTACCAAATAGACCACTAGTTTAGACATTTTGAGCTAACATGTAACCCTCCTAAGGATTGAATTGAGTTATGGAGACTACATTCATTGGCAAAATGCACTGCAGACAAATTGGCCCTTCCATCTTTTATCTGTGGACTGTGCTTGTTATAGTAGGTGACATAACACTGAGTGGTGAGAAGCCAGAAAAAAAAAAAATGGATGCTTTCTGGGATGTCTTACGGTGTGGGATTTGTTCCAGAAATTCGACTTTATGATGTGCCCCTCTGAGTAGCAATTTATAACACACATTAATTCAGTAGTAGCTGAGCAAAGCTGAACAGGATTTCCCAGGGTGCTTAAGTTCCAGATTGTTTCTCAAAGGGTTGCATCAATTATTGTCACCTTTTTGTCAGTTGTGAACCATGATTAATTGGAGAGATCCAAATTTCTGCATGTCTTATGTCACACACATCTTTGCTTCCCCATCTGTTTTGTCTAACGTGTTGACCAACAAGTTCCACTTCTTGTATTCCATCAAAACTAGAGTAAATGTCTCACTCTGATTTGTAGAAAAACAATGATGATGGGAGAAATAATGACATAAGTGAGTAACAAAAACAGTGATTTAGTAAAGAGACAAGCTGCAGCACATATAAAAGGGAGACCGAATTTCATTCTATTCTCTTCAGTAATGTGTAAAATGCAAAGATCTACTAGCCCAACGTGATTCACATGTAACATTGAGTCCTGTACCCACCGGAATCAGAAACATATAGGTTGCTTTACCTCTAAAAGAAACTGACAACTGATTGACCAAATAATATATAAACATTAGTGGGAATTAAAAACTGATACATGGAGGATACTGGAACTTTTTCTCTAATGTGAAATCTCTTAGACTGGAACCTCTTTTATTTCTATCTTTTTGAAACAAAATCCCATATTACCCAGCCGATGATATGTGGAGAATTATTGTCTACTCCAGGATTTTTGAGATTTCCAGTCACTTAATACTCTTAACTAACTTCCATCAAATATTTCCACAAATAAAATCCTTTCTAAGCTACCTAAAGCCTTGTTGGAAAATGGAAGGTTTATGAAAAATAAATATACGTAATATGCTTCAGCTGATATTTTGCAGAACAAAACCAATGGCTCTGTTCGGTCAGGAAAGTTGGTGTGTAGGTAGGCTTGAGCTAAGACAACAAAGAGCTTTACTGGCTTCAGAGCTGCTTCTCCCTCTATGAGAAGGTTTGGAATCTAATTTGTAGCCCTGTTCATCACTGAATACAGACTTCAGCCTCTCCAACTGAGGAGCCAAACCTGAGCACAAAGGAAACTTTGGAGTCCATTGAGCATAGCCTAAGCCTGCCCCCACCTGAAGAACACAATTGGTAGGCTCACTTGACCAGGTAATTCAGTGCACATTTTGGCCCGACTTGAGTCCCTAGTCAGTGGGTTTGCTCAGGCCCTGGGCCCTCTCCTTTGCCTTACCTAGGAAGGGACACTAATGAATAGCCCCATGTAAAACTGAATATAATAACCTAGTCCTGACCATATAGTAAGCCTGAACAGAAAATCCAGGCAACCATGGAGCCCACCATACAGCATCACTTGGGAAGAAAACCAAGCCAGCAAACCCTGTGCAACTGTTCACAGCCAGTGGCACACACCTCATACACCCCTGTCCCCATCCCTATCCTCAGAGTTTGAACAGTGGCCTTGCCCCCAAACAGAGCATAAGAGCAGGCCCCACCTGCTCATAACAGCAGACACACGCAAAATGAGCTGATGGGTGAAGAACTCGTCTTGCCAAATCAAACCTGTAAAGTCTGGAAGAGGAACCCCATTACTCAAATGTATAGATGCCAACATAAGGAATTAAGGATCACAAAAATATCAGGTTAATATGATACCACCGAAAGGAAGCTCCAGTAACTGACCTAAAGTAATGATGATCTATTAACTGTCAGACAAGAATTCAGAATAATGACCTTAAGGAAATTTAGTCAATTACAAGAAAACACAACATTGTAATGTGGCAACAGTGGTGCAAATTCACTTATAACTCCAGTTAAAAAAAAAAACCATGAAATTGGTAAAAATAACCAGAAATACAATAATCTGTTATTAGTTACACAATATATATAAAACGTGTGCGTGTGTGTAACAGCAAGAACCTAAAATGTGAGAGGGAAGAGAAGTAAAAGTGTAAAGTTAGGAATTCTACTGAAATTAAGTTGTTATCAGTTTAAAATAGGGAATTATAAGTTTAAGATATTTTTATAAGGCTGATGATAACCACAAGGGAAAATCCTATAAAAATTACACAAAAGAACACAATAGAGAAGTCAAAGCATACTGATACCAAAAAACATCAAAACACACAAGAAAAGGGGTGCCTGGGTGGTTCAGTGGGTTGAGCCTCTGCCTTCGGCTCAGGTCATGATCTCAGGGTCCTGGGATCGAGCCCCACATCAGGATCTCTGCTCAGCAGGGAGCTTGCTTCCCCTCCTCTCTCTGCCTGCTGCTCTGCCTACTTGTGATCTCTCTCTCTCTGTCAAATAGATAAATAAAATCTTGAGAAAAAAACAAAACAAAACAAAACAAAACAAAACAAAATACAGTTGGATAAGAAATTAAAAAAACAAAAGATCTACAAAACCACCAAAAAACAACAGAACAGCAATAGTGAGTCCTTACCTATCAATAACTGCTTTTTCTTTTTAAGATTTTACTTATTTATTTGACCAAGAGACAGCGAGAATGCACAAGCAAGGGGAACCACAGAGAGAGTGAGAAGCAGGCTCCCCGCTAAGCAAGGAGCCCAATATGGGACTCCAACCAAGGACACTGAGATCATGACCTAAGCCAAAGGCAGATGCTTAAGGACCTGAGCCACCCAGATGCCCCTCAATAAATGGCTCAGGTCATGATTTCAGGGTCCTGGGATTGAGCCCCACATTGGGCTCTCTGCTCAGCAGGGAGCCTGCTTCCCCTCCCCTCTCTCTGCCTGCCTCTCTGCCTACTTGTGATCTCTCTGTTAAATAAATAAATGAAATCTTTTTAAAAATAATTGCTTTAAATATAAATAGATTAAATGCTCCACCAGCTAAAAGACAAAGAATTGCTGAATTGATTAAAAAAAAAAATCCAACAATATGCTGCCTTCTACGGACTCATTTTAGCCTAAAGACACACATAGACTGAGAGTGAAAGATTGTAAAAAGACATTTCAAGCAAATAGTAACAATAATAACAACAAAAAACAGCTATAGTTTGATGAAATAGACTTTAAAAATGGTAAAAAGAGACAAAGCAGTTTATTATATAATGATAAAATTGTCAATACATTAAAAAAATATAACAATTAGGAATATGTGTCCAACATTGGAGCAACTAAATATATAAAGCAAAAAATAACAGAACAAAACAGAAATAAACAGAACAAAACAAAAACAAACAAACAAAATCCCCAGTAATTCAATAGTTGGGAACACTAACAGACTGCTCTCAACAATGAATAGATCATCCAGACAGAGAATCCATAAGAAAACAACAGATTTGAACAACACTATAAACCAAATGGACCTAACAACATATATAGAACATTCTATCCAACATCAGTAGAATGCACATTCTTCTCAAGTACGCATGGAACATTTTCTAGGATAGACCATATGCTAGTACACAAAACAAGTCTTAGCAATTTAAAAAGATTGAAATCATACCAAGTATTTTTTCTGACCACAATGACATAAAACTAGAAATAATAACAAGAAGATAAATGGAAAATCCCAAACACATGGAAATTAAAAAACAGTCTCCCAAATAACCAGTAGGTCAAAGAAAGAATTAAGGGGGAAATTTTTAAAATGTTTATTGAGATAAAAAAGAAAACACAACATATCAGAACTTGGGAGATGCCATAAAAACAGTTCTAAAAGGGAAGTTCAGGGGCACCTGGGTGGCTCAGTGGGTTATGCCACTGCCTTCGGCTCGGGTCATGATCTCAGGGTCCTGGGATCGAGTCCCGCATCGGGCTCTCTGCTCAGCAGGGAGCCTGCTTCCCTCTCTCTCTGCCTGCCTCTCTGTCTACTTGTGATCTCTGTCTGTCAAATAAATGGATAAAATCTTTAAAAGGGAAGTTCAAAGCAATAAACACCTATATTTAAGAAGCAGGACAAACCCCAAATAAACAAGCCAACTCTACTCCTTAATGAACTAGAAAAAAAGAACAAACTGAGTCCAAAGTTAGGAGAAAGAAAATAATAAATAATAGAGCAGAAATAAATGAAATAAAGAACAAAAAAAAAGTAGAAAAGATTAACCAAACTAAGAGTTGGTTCTTTGAAAATATAAACAAAGTGACAAACTCCTAACTAGACTAACAAAGGAAAAAACAGCAAGAATGAAAACTAACAGAATTATAAATGAAAAAGCAGACAATATAACTGACATCACAGAAATATAAAGTATCACAAGAGACTACTATGAACAACTATATACCCCAAGATGGAACAACATAAAATAAATGGAAAGATTCTTAGAAACATGCAACTTATCAGGACTTAATCAAGAAGTAATAAAAATTATGAATAGATGAATTAATAGTAAGGGGATTAAATCAGTAATTAAAAAAAAAAAATCTCTCAACAAAAAAAAAGCCCAGGACCAGATAGCTTCATGGATGAATTTTACCAACATTTAAAAAATTAAGACTGATCCTTTTCATACTCTTCAAAAAAATCTAAGAGGAGGAAACATTCCCAAGTTCCTTTTACAATGCTGACATTATCCTGATACCAAAACCAGAAATAAGTGCTACTATAAAAGAAAACTATAGGCCAATATTCCTGATGAATATAGATTGAAAAAACAAAACAGAACAAAACAAAAACCTCAATAAATCCTACCAAACTGAATTCAGCAATGCTTAAAAGGATCATACAACATGATCAAGTAGGATTTGGGGAGCAAGCATTGTTCAATATACATGAATAAATCAATGTAATACATCATATTAATAGAATGAAAGAAAATAATCATATGATCATCTCAATAGATACAGAAAAAACATTTGATAAAATTCAACATCTATTCATCATAAAAATAACTCTTAACAAATTAGGCACAGAAGGAACATATCTCAACATAATAAAATCCATATATGACAAACTCACAGATAACATAAAACTCAATGATAAACGGTTGAAAGCTTTTAGATCTAATTAAAAAATTCAATGAAGTTGCAGGATACAAAATTAACATGCAAAAATCAGTAGTGTTTCCATACACTAAAGACAAATTTTCTGAAAAAGAAATAAAGAAGTTGATCCCATTTACAATAACATCAAGAACAACAACAACAAAAATATTTAGGAATAAATTTAGTTAAGGAGATGAAAGATCTCTACTCTGAAAACTTCAAGATGTTGATGAAAGAAATTGACGAAGACACAAATGAATAGAAATTTAACCCATGTTAATTGATTGGAAGAATTGATGTTAAATGTTGATATTATGAAAAATCACCTATACATTCAATATAAACCTATAAAAATTTCAATGGCATATTTTGCAACAGTAGAAAAAAACACTCCTAACATGTATACAGAACCACGAAAGACCCCAAATAACCAAAGGAATCCTGAGAACGAAGAACAAAGCAAGAGGCATCCTATTTCCTGATTTCAAACTATACTATAAAGCTGTAGTCATCAAAACAGTATGGTACTGGCATTAAAAACAGACACACAGACCAAAAGAACAGAATGGAGAGCCCAGAAATAAACCAAATATATATGTTCAGCTAATGTTTGATAAGGGAGTTTATATCACTCAATGGAGAAAAGACAGTCTTCAATAAATGGTGTTGAGCTAATTGGAATTTACATGTAAAAGAACAAAACTGGACACTCACTTTGCAAAAATTAACTCAACATGGATTAAAGATTTAAATTAAAACCTGATATCATGAACCTCCTAGGAGAAGCATAGGAATAAAACTCCTTGATATAGGTCTCGGTAATGATTTTTTTGGATACCTAAAACCAAGAAACAAATTAAGAATACGTAAGTAGTACTACAGCAAACTAAAAACTTTTGCATAGGGAAACAAAAACAAAAAACATCGGCAAAGTAATAAGACAACCTGTGGAATGAAAAAAATATTTGCAAACCATATATCTAAAATACATAAAGAACTCATACAACTAAATAGCAAGCAAAAAAAAAAAAAATTCTCCAAAGAAGATACAGGAAAGGCCAACAGGTTCATTAAAAAGATGCTCAGCATGATTAGTTATTTCGGGAAATGAAAATTAAATCCACAATGGGATATCACCTTACACCTGTTGGTATGGCCATCATGAAAAAGATAAGAGATAACAAATACTGGCATGGATATGGAGAAAAAGGAATGCTTGAGCACAGCTGATGGGACTATAAATTGGTACAGCTATTATGGAAACAGTAAGGATAATCCTCAACATGTTAAAAACAGACTACTGTACGATCCAACCATTCCACTGCTGAGATTATATCCAAAGGAAATGAAGACACTAACTCAAAAAGGATGTCTGCATCCCCATGTTCATAACAGCTTTAATCATAATAGTTAAAACATGGAAACAACCTAAGTGCCCATCAATGAACAAAGAAGACGTGGTATACATACATAAAATAGAATATTATTCAGCCATACAAAAATGAGGAAATATTACCATTTGTGACTTGGATGGGTCTTGAAGGCATTATGCTAAATGAAATAAATGACACAGAAAAAGACAAATACTATATTTTTCACATATATGTGGAATCTAAAAGAAAACAAATTTAATTTAATAGGAAAAGATATCAGACTTGTGGTTACCTGGGGTAAGCATGTGGGGAGGGGAAATGAGGAAGATAATCAGTAAGTACAAACTTCCAGTTGTAAGATAAATAAGTACTAGGGATCTAATGTAAACACTATGACTATAATTAACACTGCTGTATCATATACAGGAAAGTGGAGAGAGTAAAGTCTATGAGTTGTCATTACAAGGAGAAAAATGTTTTACTTTTTTTCTTTATTTTCTTATCTAATGAGAAGATGGATGTTAGCTGGCCCTATTGTGGTAATCATTTCAAAATATATGTAAATCAAACCACCATGCTGTATGCCTAAAACTTATATGAAGATATATGTCGATTACTTCTAAATAAAACTGGGGAAAAAAGAAAAAAGATATTATGGCTTGCAACCTTGTCTCAATGTTTACTCTTGCCAAAGTGTACATCCAGAGTTCCCCTGCACCCGGTGTGGATGACTTCATGTTGTGGGGAGCTTCCAGGTTTAACTAGGTGCTTGTGGTATTTTCAGAATTGGTGGTGCCCCCATAATATGCAAAAATGCACTGCTCAACAATAAAACTTATTTTCTGGATTTCTGTGCATTTTGTTTTTTTATCAAATTTGATAGTTGTGCAGAAATTGCAAAGAAATAGTGAAATTAGTCCTCAAATATTTTTCAGGATGGAGACAAAGTTCAACAAAATAACTATAGTTCATATGAAAGTTGATACAGTTGATATTCAAGGGGAAATTTTCTGTGAAACACTCAGGTTTGTTAATGACTCTGATTAACTTCCTGCAGGAGACAACAGAACAAATTGCAAGTGACCGTGGGCTTGTAGTAGGAAAAGGCTGAGGACACTTTGGACAACATTCAAGTTAATTACAATGAAAACAAATAAATCAAATTTAATAAAGCTCTATATCTTACTTTTTTAAAAAAAATTTTATTTTTTAAATTTTTTTATTAACATATAATGTATTATTAGCCCCAGGGGTACAGGTCTGTGAATCGCCAGGTTTACACACTTCACAGCACTCAACATAGCACATACCTTCACCAATGTCCATAACCCAACCACCCTCTCCCTACCTTCCTCCCCCCTCCGACAACCCTCCATTTGTTTTGTGAGATTAAGAGTCTCTTATGGTTTGTTTCCCTCCCCATCCCATCTTGTTTCATTTTTTTCCTTCCCTACCCCCCAAAACCCCACTTTGCCTCTCAACATCCTCATATCAGGGAGATAGTATGATAATTGTCTTTCTCTGATGGACTTATTTCGCTCAGCATAATACCCTCTAGGTCCATCCACGTCGTCGCAAATGGAAAGATTTCATTTCTTTTGATGGCTGCATAGTATTCCATTGTGTATATATACCACATCTTCTTTATCCATTCATCTGTCAGTGGACATCTGGGCTCTTTCCATAGTTTGGCTATTGTAGACATTGCTGCTATAAACATTCAGGTGCACGTGCCCTTTTGGATCACTACATTTGCATCTTTAGGGTAAATACCCAGTAGTGCGATTGCTGGTTCATAGTGTAGTTCTATTTTCAACTCTTTGAGGAACCTCCATGCTGTTTTCCAGAGTAGTTGCACCAGCTTGCATTCCCACCAACAGTGTAGGAGGGTTCCCACATCCTCACCAGCATCTGTCGTTTCCTGACTTGTTAATGTTAGCCATTCTGACTGGCATGAGGTGGTATCTCATTGTGGTTTTGATTTGCATTTCCCTGATGCTGAGTGATATGGAGCACTTTTTCATGTTCTGTTGGCTGTCTGGATGGCTTCTTTGCAGACAAGTCTATTCATGTCCTCTGTCCATTTCTTGATTGGATTATTTGTTCTTCAGGTGTTGAGTTTGGTAAGATTTTTATAGATTTTGGATACTAGCCCTTAATCTGATATGTCGTTTGCAAATATCTTCTCCCATTCTGTCAGTTGTCTTTTGGTTTTGTGGACTGTTTCCTTTATGGATCTTGATGAAGTCCCAATAGTTCATTTTTGCTCTTGCTTCCCTTGCCTTTGGCAATGTTTCAGGAAGAAGTTGCTGCAGTTGAGGTTGAAGAGGTTGCTGCCTGTGTTCTCCTCAAGGATTTTGATGGATTCCTTTCTCACATGGAGTTCTTTCATCCATTTTGAGTCTGTTTTTGTGTGTGGTGTAAGGAAATGGTCCAGTTTCATTCTTCTGCATGTGGCTGTCCAGTTTCCCAACACCATTTGTTGAAGAGACTGTCCATTGGACATTCTTTCCTGCTTTGTCAAAGATTAGTTGACCATAGAGTTGAGGGTCTATTTCTGGGCTCTCTATTCTGTTTCACTGATCTATGTGTCTGTTTTTGTGCCAGTACCATACTGTCTTGATGATAACAGCTTTGTAATAGAGCTTGAAGTCTGGAATTGTTATGCCACCAACTTTGACTTTCTTTTTCAACGTTCCTCTGGCTATTTGAGGTCTGTTCTGGTTCCATATAAATTTTAGGATTATTTGTTCCATTTAAAAAAAAAAAGAGGGTATTTTGATAGGTATTGCCTTAAACGTGTAGATGGCTTTAGGTAGCATAGACATTTTCACAATATTTATTCTTCCAATCCATGAGCAAGGAACATTTTTCCATTTTTTTGTGTCTTCCTCAATTTCTCTCATGAGTACTTTACAGTTTTCTGAGTACAGATTCTTTGCCTTTTTGGTTGGGTTTATTCCTAGGTATCTTATAGTTTTGGGTGCAATTGTAAATGGGATGGACTCCTTAATTTCTCTTTCTTCTGTCTTGTTGTTAGTGTATAGAAATGCAACTGATTTCTGTGCATTGATTTTATATCCTGACAGTTTACTAAATTCCTGTACAAGTTCTAGCACATTAGAAGTGGAGTCTTTTAGGTTTTCCACATAAAGTATCATATCATCTGCAAAGAGTGATAGTTTGACTTCTTCTTTGCCGATTTGGATGTCTTTAATTTCTTTTTGTTGTCTGATTGCTGAGACTAGGACTTATAGTATTTTGTTGAATAGCAGTGGTAATAATAGACATCCCTGCCGTGTTCCTGACCTTAGTGGAGAAGCTCTCAGTTTTTCTCCATTGAGAACGATATTTACTGTGGGTTTTTCATAGATGGCTTTGGTAATATTGAGGTATACCCTCTATTCCTACACTTTGAAGAGTTTTGATCAAGAAAGAATGCTGTACTTTGTCAAATGCTTTTTCAGCATCTATTGAGAGTATCATATGGTTCTTGTTCTTTCTTTTATTAATGTGTTGTATCACCTTGATTGATTTCCAGATATTGAACCAAACTTGCAGCCCTGGAATAAATCCCACTTGGTCGTGGTGAATAATCCTTTTAATATACTGTTGGATCCTATTGGCTAGTATTTTGGTGAGAATTTTTGCATCTATCTTCATCAAGGATATTTCTCTGTAATTCTCTTTTTTGATGGGGTCTTTGTCTGGTTTGGGGATCAAGGTAATGCTGGTGTCATAAAATCAGTTTGGAAGTTTTCCTTCCATATCTATTTTTTGGAACAGTTTCAGGAGAATAGGAATTGATTCTTCTTTAAATGTTTGGTAGAATTCCCCTGGGAAGCCATCTGGCTCTGGGCTCTTGTTTGTTGGGAGATTTTTGATGACTGCTTCAATCTCCTTACTGGTTATGGGTCTGTTCAGGATTTCTATTTCATCCTGGCTCAGTTGTGGTAGTTTATATGTCTCTAGGAATGCATCCATTTCTTCCATATTGTCAAATTCGCTGGTGTGTAGTTGCTCATAATATGTTCTTATAATTGTTTGTATTTCTTTGGTGTTTGTTGTGATCTCTCCTGTTTCATTCATGATTTTATTAATTTGGGTCCTTTCTCTTTTCTTTTTGATAAGTCTGGCCAGGGGTTTATCAATCTTATTAATTCTTTCAAAGAACCAGCTCCTAGTCTCATTGGTTTGTTCTATTGTTTTTTTGGTTTCTATTTCATTGATTTCTGCTCTGATCTTTATTACTTCTCTTTTCCTGCTGGGTTTAGACTTTCTTTGTTGTTCCTTCTCTAGGTCCTTTAGGTGTAGGGTTAGGTTGTGTATTTGAGACCTTTCTCATTTCTTGAGAAAAGCTTGTATTGCTATATATTTTCCTCTCAGGACTGCCTTTGCTGTGTCCCACAGATTTTGAGCAGTTGTGTTTTCATTATCATTTGTTTCCATGAATTTTTTCAATTCTTTAATTTCCCGGTTGACCCATTCATTCTTTAGTAGGATGCTCTTTAGCCTCCATGTATTTGGGTTCTTTCCAAATTTCCTCCTGTGATTGAGTTCTAGCTTCAGAGCATTGTAGTCTGAAAATATGCAGGGAATGATCCCAGTCTTTTGGTACCAGTTGAGACCTGATTTGAGACCCAGGATGTGATCTCTTCTGGAGAATGCTCCATGTGCACTAGAGAAGAATGTGCATTCTGTCGCTTTGGGATGGAATGTTCTGAATATATCTGTGATGTCCATCTGATCCAGTCTGTCATTTAAGGCCTTTATTTCCTTGTTGATCTTTGTCTTGGATAATCTGTCCATTTCAGTGAGGGGGGTATTAAAGTCCCCTACCATTATTGTATTGTTGTTGATGTGTTTCTTTGATTTTGTTATTAATTGGTTTATATCGTTGGCTGCTCCCTTGTTAGGGGCATAGATATTTAAAATTGTTAGATCTTCTTGTTGGACAGAACCTTTGAGTATGATATAGTGTCTTTCCTCATCTCTTGTTATAGTCTTTGGGTTAAAATCTAATTGATCTGATATAAGGATTGCCACCCCACCTTTCTTTTGATGTCCATTAGCATGGTAAATTGTTTTCCATCCCCTCACTTTAAATCTGGAGGTGTCTTTGGGTCTAAAATGAGTTTCCTGTAAACAACATAAGGATGGGTCTTGTTTTTTTTATCCATTCTGATACCCTGTGTCTTTCGATTGGGGCATTGAGCCCATTTACATTCAGGGTAACTATTGAGAGATATGAATTTAGTGCCATTGCATTGCCTGTAATGTGACTGTTACTGTATATTGCTTCTGTTCCTTTCTGGTCTACTACTTTTAGTCTCTCTCTTTGCTTAGAGGACCCCTTTCAATACTTCCTGTATGGGCTGGTTTGGTGTTTGAAAATTCTTTTAATTTTTGTATGTCCTAGAAGCTTTTTATCTCTCATTCTATTTCCAATGATAGCCTAGCTGGATATAGTATTCTTTTTTTTTTTTTTTAAAGATTTTATTTATTTCTTTGACAGACAGAGATTACAAGTAGGTAGAGAGGCAAGCAGAGAGAGAGGAGGAAGCAGACTCCCCGCCAAGCAGAGAGCCCGATGCAGGACTCGATCCCAGGACCCTGAGATCGTGACCTGAGCCGAAGGCAGAGGCTTAATCCACTGTGCCACCCAGGCGCCCCTGGATATAGTATTCTTGACGGCATGTTTTTCTCACTTAGCGCTCTGAAAATATCATGCCAGTTCTTTCTGGCCTGCCAGGTCTCTGTGGATAAGTCTGCTGCCAACCTAGTATTTTTACCATTGTATGTTACAGACTTCTTGTCCCAGGCTGCTTTCAGGATTTTCTCTTTGTCACTAAGACTTGCAAGTTTTACTATTAGATGATGGGGTGTGGACCTATTCTTATTGATTTTGAGGGGGGCTCTCTGCACCTCCTGGATTTTGATGCTTGTTCCCTTTGCCATATTAGGGAAATTCTCTACAATAATTCTCTCCAATATACCTTCTGTCCCCCCTCTCTTCTTCTTCTGGAATCCCAATAATTCTTAGGTTGTTTTGTCTTATGGTATCACTTATCTCTCGAATTCTCCCCTAGTGTTCCAGTACTTGTTTGTCTCTCTTTTGCTCAGCTTCTTTATTCTCTGTCATTTGGTCTTCTATATCACTAATTCTTCTGCCTTATTTATCCTAGCAGTAAAAGCCTCCATTTTTTATTATACCTCATTAATAGCTTTTTTAATTTCAACTTGGTTAGATTTTAGTTCTTTTATTTCTCCAGAAAGGGCTTATATATCTCCAGAAATGGTTTCTCTAATATCTTCCATGCCTTTTTCAAGACCAGCTGGCACCTTGAGAATTGTCATTCTGAACTCTAGATCTGACATATTACCAACGTCTGTATTGATTAGGTCCCTAGCCTTTGGTACTGCCTCTTGTTCTTTTTTTTGTGGTGAATTTTTTCGCCTTGTCATTTTATCCAGATAAGAATATATGAATGAGAGAATAAAATACTAAAAGGCTGGTAAGAATCCCAGAAAAATGTGCATTAACCAAATCAGAAGAGCCCCCAAATCGTGGGGAGAAGTAAGGGGGTAAAAAGAAGTTCAAAAAAAAAGAAAAAAAAGAAAGAAAGAAAGAAAGAAAGAAAGAAAGAAAGAAAGAAAGAAAAAAGAAAAAGAAAATATGTATATTAGTCTGGCGACTAGCATAGGGTCACCCACTTAATTCTGGGAGTATTTTGGTCTCTTCTACCTCCCAAAATTTTAAAGAAAGAAAGAAAAATATATATATATATAATATGTATAATAAGGGTAAACACGATGAAGGGATAGAATATGACTATAAAGATGAAAAATTTTAAAAAATTGCAAAAAAGGATTTGATAAGATAAGTTGGTTGGGAAAAGAAAGAAAAAGAAAGTGGAGAGAATTTGCTCAGGCTGGAGACTAGAACAAACCCTATGCTAGATTTAGGGTATATTTGGTCTATTAGAAGAAGTTATATCCTGGAGCACCTGGGTGGCTCAGTGGGTTAAAGCCTCTGCCTTTGGCTCAGATCACGTTCCCAGTGTTCTGGGATTGAGCCCCACATCAGGCTCTCTGCTCAGCAGGGAGCCTGCTTCCTCCTCTCTCTCCGCCTGCCTCTCTGCCTACTTGTGATATCTGTCAAATAAATAAATAAAAATCTAAAACTAAAACAAAAAACCAAACAAACAAAAAGTTGTATCCCAAAATTTTAAAAGATAAAAAGATAAGATAAAGTTAAGATAAAAAGATAAGATAAAGTTAGATACAATGAACGATAAAATATGACTATAATAATAAAGGTTCAAAAAGATTTTTTTTAAAGAAAAGTATTGTTAGGGTAAACTGATTAAAAAACATTAAAAGTGGAAAGAGTAAAAGTTAAGAAAATTAGAATAAGAGAAAAGTAAAATTTAAAAAATTTAATTAACTTTGCAAGAGTAAAGAATCATGGGGAGGGAGCCATGAATTCCATGCTTTGCTTTCCCCTTCTCTGGAATTCTGCTATTCTCCTTGATCAGTGAGCTTGGTCTTGGCTGGATTTCTCGCTGATCTTCTGGGGGAGGGCCTGTTGTACTGATTCTTAAGTGTCTTTGCCCAAGGCGGAATTACAATGCCCTTGCCAGGGGCAGGGCTAAGTAATCTGCTCTGGTTTGCTCTCAGGAGCTTTTGTTCCCTGAACGCTTTCCGTAGAGCTCTCGAGGACGGGGATGAAAATGGCGGCCTCCCAATCTCCAGCCCAGAGGAGCCAAGAGCTCAGGGCCTCACTCCTCAGTGAGCCCTCAGAGAAAAGCACTCAATCACTCCTGTCTCCTTGGTCTTCAGCCATGCTTTGAGCTCAACCAGCCTGTGATGAGTATTTCTGTCTCTGGCACATGGCCCCACTTGGAGTCTCCAAACCCAGCAGATCCCTGCCACTCTCCCCAGAGAGAGGGGGGTCTCCCCAGATCTGCCACTTATAGAGTCCCTGCTCAAAGAGCAGTGGCCTGATTGTGCTATGGATCACAGTCCAAGGTAACCCCAAGCTGAGAGCTCACTTCTCTGCTCCGTCTCTGTAACCGGCTTCCCCACTCTAATCCTTGTGAGCTCTGCTACCCTTGACACCCCCGATCCTTCTGTGACCCTGTGGGACCTGAGACCACACTGTGCCTGCAAGGACCCCACCCCTGCTTAGCCTCTGGAGTGATGTCCCTCTGTGGAGCAGACTTCTAAAAGTTCTGATTTTGTGCTCCGTCTCTCCACTGCTTTCCAGGAGCCGGCCCCTCCCCCTGGGGTCTATCTTCCTGTTGCTTCAGATTCACTTCTCCGCAGGTCCTAACTTTCAGAAAGTGGTCTATTTTCTGTTTCTAGAATTGCTGCTCTTCCCTTCAATCTCCTGTTGGATTTGTAGGTATTTGGAATGGTTTGATAACTATCTAGCTGAATTCCTGCTACCTGATGTCATCTCAGCCTGCTACTCTTCTGCCATCTTGACTCCTCCCCTATTTATTTACTTAAAGTTTTGTTTTGTTTTGTTTTAGAGAGAGAAAGAGTGTGAGTGGGGAGGGGTGCGGGGCAGAAGAAAAGGGAAAGAGAATCTCAAGCAGTTTCCATGCTCAGGGCAGAGGCTGACACGGGGCTCAATCCCAGAACCCTGAGATTATGACCTGAGCCAAAATCAAGAGATGGAGGCTTAACCAACTGAGTCACTCAGGTGCCCCTGATCATCTACATTTCTATATGAATTTTAGAATCACTTCATTAATTTAAAAAATGGCCTAATGAAATTTTTGTCTGGATTGTGTTGAATCTATAGATCAATTTTGGAGGGATTGTCATTTTAGCATTATTAAGTCTCCTAATCTATTAAACAAAGCCTATCTCTTCACTTACTGAGGTCTTTCAAAAATTTTCTCAGTAATATTTTGTAATTTTCTGATCTTGCACATCTTTTATTAGATTTATCTCAAAGTATTTTGTATTTTTAATGCAGTTTTCAATTTCATTTTTTAATTTCCATTTCTGATTATTCCTAGTATATGGGGATAGCATTGATTTTTGTATAATGATCTTATAGCCTACAAACTTGCTAAACACACTTATTATTGAATTGCCTTTTGTAGATTCCCTTAGGTTTACTACATAGATGACCCTGCTGTCTGAGTGACACTGACTAGCACCTTCAACACAGTACTGAATAGAAGTGGCAAGTGCAGATACCCTATCTTACTGCAGATCTCAGGAGAAAAGTATTCAGCCTCTCACCAAGAAGTATGATGCTAGCTATTGATTTTTACTTGTGGTCTAAATGATGTTCAGAAAAGCCCATTCTATTCCTAGTTCACAAGAAATGTTTGTCAGATATTGATGTTGAATTTTGTCAAATGCTTTTTCTGGGTCTATTGAGTTGATAGTTTCATTTTTTATTTTTTACTTTGCTAACATGGTGAATTACATTTATTTCCAGTTGTTAAACTGACCTTGCTTTCCTTGGCACCAATCCCATCTACTGACTCTATGGTTTGTGAGACATAAGAGAAAAAGTATCCACCAACTCAAGTGGGCTTGTATCAGCAAGTTGGAAGATGAAGCACAACATCAAAGAAAACTAGAGGAGAGCTTGCTGACAACAGAGAGACAGTTTCATAAGATATAAGAGAAGGGTGAGGGCAGTAACAGCAGTGCTTCAGGGTGGCTGATGGTGAACGGTGTGGGTTGTGTTAGGAACATGATGATTCGGGGCATTCTAGGGATGAAAATATGATAGAGCATTTAAACAGTTGGGAAACTTACACCTTGAACATTGACTGAAAGTACATGGCTTAGATGAATGCTCTGAGAGTCCAGCAACTAACAGAATCATCCTTTATGTGAAATCAGTTGTGGCAACTTCAAATATTTGCAATATCTGACTCTTGCGTGTTCTGAACAACAGTCCAGACACTGTGGTCTCGATACATGAAGATTCTTAGGATGACACAGGTCCCAGAGACTGTGATATCTGGCATGGCATAGACAAGAGATGGCCACAAGAGACTCATGCCTGATATAGCATCTATTGAATCTGAAATACTAAATGGTTTCCATCTCATTTTAGAAGGACACGGTCTACATAAGGTCTGGCCAATCTTTGCTGCCTTAGCTCCTGACATCCCATCCCTGAACCTTAACTCAGCATCTAGGAGCCTGCTTCTTGCAGATCAGCGCCACTCCAAGAAGGCAGTTGTTCTCCAATCCATTCCCAGACTCCTGTCACTGCGTCTGCCTATCTGCATAGTATTAATGTTACTTACGCTGCTTCCGACCTATACAACAACATGAGTGGCCTGAGCATTTATTAAGAGATGCTCAGAATGGTATAGTATACCTGTTGAAAATTTCTCTATCACTCCCCTCTCTACCTCTCCTATTATTGACCTCCTTATTTTAGGGGGTTGTTCTCACCCTTTCCATTCCCATTGAAGTCAATTTTGATATATCCAGTTGTATCCAGACATAGAAATCACATTACAAATGTAATCCCAGAACCCTGATCATGCATGACCTGAGCCAAAATCAAGAGACAGAGGCTTACCCAACTGAGTCACTCAGGCACCCCGATCATCTGCATTTCTATATGAATTTTAGAATCACTTTATTAATTTAAAAAATGGCCTACTGAAATTCTTGTCTGGATTGTGAATTATTGTGAATAATTGTGAATAACTGTGAATTCTTTTGAATTATGATATTTTGTAAACCTCTGCCACTGTTCTCTCTCATTGCTGAGTTAACATTGGGTTGATCAATATATGATCAAGAATATTATACTTATGCTCATTTTTACTTATATCTGAAAGATATATTCAAGTCATACTTGAGGAGTTAATATGCTAGACTGGAATAAAATGGACAAGTTTAACTTTCATTTTGGTTACAGCCATGACTTTAGCATTTGGTGGTCAGCACAACAGCAGAAGTATAATAAGAGCTAATGAGTATAATCCATTTCACAATTAAATGCCACCTGCAGATGGGAAGCAATTGAAGCAGCACATATCATAGCTCTACCACAATAGGCAAAAACTCCAGGGCTGATCCCTTGACTTCTTCAAAGTGCAGGTTATCCTGCAGGTTATTGCTAAACTGCCAGTCATATTTGCAAATATCTTTTAGATCAGTTAACACTAATTAAATAGCTGTTATTTAAAAACTATAAAAGCCATCATGTGAAATATCACAGAAGTTTGTAGTGTGTGTATATTCAAGTTGATGGTCAGTAGGAAATCTTGGACAGGAATGTGCTGAAGGTTGCCTTCTGGAAATGGAGTTACAAATAGCCACAGTTGCTCAACACACTGGCAAGATTAGTTCTAGTAATGCCAGTTGCTCTAGAACTTAGTATATGTTTTGTTTTCTATGGAATCTCAGTATTAGAAGCCAATGGCTCCTTGAGCAGCTTTCTTTTTAACTAGTTAAATGCTATGTTAAGTTAAAAAAATGCAATTTTTAGAGTGCCTCAGTGGCTCAGTTGATTAAGCATCTACCTTTGGCTCAGGTTATGAACCTGGAGTCCCAGGACAGAGCCCCACACTGGGCTCCCCACTCAGTGGGGAGACCCCTCTGACCCTCTACCACTCTCGTGCTCTCCCTCTCTCTCAAATAAATCTTGAAGAAAAAAAAAGAAATTGCAATTTTCTTAGTGAGAAACAGTTGAGAAGTTCCCCCACTTAAACACTGCAAGGTAAATTCTCTTTACCCAAATTCTCACAAGTTATAAAATCTATTGTCATATAGCACAGGAAAAGGACATTAAAAATAATTGGAGCCAGGGGCACCTGGGTGGCTCAGTCAGTTAAGTGTCTGCCTTTGGCTCAGATCATGATCTCAGGGTCTCTCCACTCAGTGGGTAGCCTGCTTCTCCCTCTCCCTCTGCCCCTCTCCCTGCTAATGTTCTCTCTCTCAAATAAATAAATGAAATCTTTAAAAAATAATAATAATTTGAGCCAAGCTCTATAGACTAGACCTTGTCAGTTGTTTTAAAAGATACTCCAAACCCTTGGTTCTCTGAAATATAGTAAGTAAAATTCACTTTGAGACCATTATATTTTTTCCAGATTCTAAAGGGAGAAATCTAAAATCTAAGAAAATGATTAGAATTCCTTGAAACTGTCTTAGGACATTTCTGTATAAAGCTTGCCATGTGTATGCACGTGCACACACATATACACACACACTCAATGCATAATTAGAGGACATACCTCCAGAATGCAGTCCAGCTGTGGATTTACCTTTGCAAACTATAAGTCCTTAAAATAAAATAAATATATATATAAAGTGTGTGTGTGTGTGTGTGTGTGTGTGTGTGTGTGTGTGTGCATAGTCTCCTTTTGGCCTGTTTCTCTGAAGAACCCTGACTACTGTGGGGGACTATACAAGGGAGTAGATACTGAGAGGCATGATACATCAGGTGACAATCTATTGCAGTTTGTCCTTGGGTCCTGCGTTATTCCCTGTCTTCCAATAAGCAGTTTCCAAGATGGGATTAGACAGGTATTAGATTTATTAGAGAAAATGTGAAAGATAGAGGAGAAGATAGCCAAAGAACACACAGAGCATCTTCAGATTGTGATTCAGGTCACTCCTTCCTCTGTGAAAGAAGTAAGAAAGAGTTTGGGGTGGTACAAGCCTCAGACTCTAGGTGGGTCTAAGAAAGATTCATCCAGGCCAATGAGGAGTCTTTAAGCCAAAGTTGCACAGAGGTGTCCTGAGGCTCACTGGAATGGGCCTCCACTATTGCTCCTGAAGTCAGAATCCGAAGCATGGCTTCAGCATGAAAGCAGTGGAGGACCTAAAGGGGCAATCCCTAGAGCCATCATTCAGCTATGCTCTGCACAGGAGAAGCTCTGAGTAGAACATATTCATGGCTACCACAGCCCCCAGAAATCCCTGTGCTTTTCATATTGAAAATATATTTAATTTCTGTCAAGACTCTAAAGTCTCATTCAATCATGGCATTGGTCTTTGAGTCCATAATTTCATGATCTGTATCTGGTGCAGGTGTAATTGAGGATCTCCACATGAACTCTTCTTTATCCAGAGATCTGAACAAAAAGAAAAGTTATCTGTTCCTAGTAACCTGGTATGTAGAAGTGACATAGAAGTGACATAGACTGCAATAGACATTCCCCTTCGAAGAGAAGAATGGGGTTCATTTTCTGGGAAAAATGGAAGGGGAGTGCCTCTTTCACTGAATATAACTATCAAACCTGGACGGACTGTATAGAACAGTTATTTGAGAAATCTGAAATGTAAATGATGGCAAAAGGATTAGGGAAGAAGATCAGAATTCAAGTCTGAATAAATCTATGGTGGGTATAGGACATTTTCCCCCGGTATCCCTAAACAAATGAAGTGGGCATTAGAGGGCAAATAGAAGCCCACTAGTTCTGGTGCACAAAGCAGGAAAAGAAACAAATAAGACTCTGAGAGAGTACAGAAATACTCTTATTCCACCCCTTTTTCTTTTCTTCTGTTCTCCACTAAGTCATCCCATTGTGATGAGACACAGCCAGAAAAAGAGAACTGCAGGAGCCAAAACCCTGAGGGAATAAAAATGTGCTCTCTGTTCAGTGGAAGCTTCCATATAAGAGCAGTGTCCAGCTCTCTTCTCACTGCTTTTTCCTTTATTCTGGGAATTGACTGTGGATGCAGATGAAGTTGCAGAAGTATACAGCAGAGCAGAGTAATGTGGAGTTGGGGACCAAAATGAGGAGCTCTAGGGAACTGGAAAGACCAGAAATACTGTGGAAGGGGAGAACTCAGAAAAGCAACCTCATAAAGCTGATTATGAACTCTTGGGCTGAATCCTAAGCTGTGAATCTGATCTGATCCTATTTCACATGCCTAAAGTTTTAAGAGCTGAAATAATGATATGCCACTACACAGGTCAAGGACTGACTACAGGGTAGCACACATGTGAGGTAGATCCAAATAGCACTGCAAAAAGGCAATGCAAGGAAGTTTGAAAACTGATTTGGAATGGACATTGGAACTATAGCCTACAGAAGGAAGATTGGAACTTGTGACCTGAACTCAACCAATTCAACTGCCTGCTTAAACAAAAATATCAACATTCTACATAGGATTTAAATAAGACCCAAAGTTCAAAATGTCCAGGATATAACGCAAAATTACAAAACAAATAACCAGGAAAATCTCAACATATATGGGAAAAGAAAATGAACTGATGGAATGTGAACATGACAGAGATGTTGGAATAATCTTACAGCAAGCAATGGTGAACACCTTGAAAACAATGGAAGAATAGAAATGCTCAGCAAATAAAGAGAATATTGTACTAATTGGAGTTCTCCAGAGAAACAGAATCAAGAGGAAACTTCATTCTCCTATTCTCTCCCCCCTCTCTACTTAGTAAGAAATTTATTACAAGATATTGGCTTATCAGTTATAGAGGCTGAGAAGTTTGACAATCTGCTGTAAATTGGAGATCAAAAAAATAAATAAATAAAATTAAAAAAAAATCTTGTTTTGTAGTTCTAAGGGATAAAGAAGAATATTACACAAGAATAAAAAGGTCAATTCACCAAAAACCCATAACATTCCTAAATGAGTATGCACCCAATAAATAGAATGTAAAATAAATAAAGTAAAAACTGACAGAACTGAAAGAAGAAACAGACAAATCCACAATTGGAGACATCAACATTCCTCTCTCATAATAGAGAATAATAAATAGAACTAGCGCCAAAAAAATCAGCAAGGCTATGAAAGAATTAACACCATTAACAAAAGAATCTAACTCTCGACTCTACAGAACTGACTCTATCCAACAACAGAATACATTTTTTAAAGTGTACATGGAATATTTTTCAAGACATATCATACCTTAGATCATAAAAAAAAAAAAATTACAAATTTTTAAACACTGAAATCATACAAAGTTTTTTCTGGCCATAATGGAATTAAATAAGAAATCAACAAGAGAAAGGTAACAGGAAGTCTTAAGTACTTGGAAATTAATCAGTACACTTCTAAATAACCTATGGGCCAAAAAGTAAATCTCAAGGAAAATTAGCAAATATTTTGAGCTGAATAAAAACGTAATGTATCAAAATTTATGGAATGTAGAGGGAAATTTACAGCATTAAATGCTTTTTTAAGAAAAAAAAAAGTCTCTGATCAGTCATTTAAGGTTCTACCAGAAGCAACTATGAAAAAAAAAAAAAAATCAATATGACTGATAACCCCCTAAGTAAGGCTGACAGAAGAAAAAATAAACTAATTATCAATATTAGGAATGAAGAAGATATTGCCACCTCAAGATAGTAAAGCAATCACAAAAGAATGCTCTCAACAACTACGCACATAAATTTAACAATTTATATAAAATTGTCCCATTGACCAATTATTCAAAACCTACAAACTACTAAAACTCACCCAAGATGAAATAGATAACTTGAATAGTCTTATAAGAAAATAAAACTGTCTCTATTTACAGATGACAAATTTGGAATAAAGAGGCACACAGCAAGTCCTTGAAAATTCTGAAATCCAGCTGGACACAGGCTGTCAGAACTTCCATTCAGGGCCTAGGCACTTTTCTTGATTAGATCCCAGGTCTGGTCTGTAGTTGTGGTTCTCATCAATCGTTCTCCTCCTTGGTTCTATCCTGAGGGAGGTCTTTCCTTTTCCATAGGAAATGGCCTGTGTTTGAAATTTTTTGAATAACTAAATAGTTTTTCCAGTCTGCTTCCTTCCTATAGAACATTGGTGTCCAGATGCTTTTTCATTTTGAACTGACTCAGTCCCTTTTAATCCAAGCTGATGCTCTTTGGGTATTCTATGAATCTAACTGAAACTTACTCCATGTCCCCAATGCCACATCAATAATTGTTTTTTAGACATATGTTTCTGTACTTTGCATGGAATGACAAAGTGCCATGGAACAACACCCTTAACATGCCTAAAAATACTTTTTGTCTAGTAGAATTGGGGCCTACCAGGCACCACCTTCAATCTTTCTGAGTTCATAATGAAGGCTTTTATATATAGACAACATTTCTGATTTGATTTTCTCCCTAAGGCTGTTTCTTACTTTGAGAATCTGTTGGCTAAAGACAAAGGCCCTGGCTGGAGAGATTAGAAATGTAAAACCTTTCTATTTTCCTCAACCCAGTAAGACTTGAATAGATATTTCTTCTCAATTTTGTTTGCCAACTTATCGTAAGTTTCTTAATTCATCTCTTTTCATATCTTACCACACAAAGAAGTCAACTGCAATTTCATCATCCTGTTGGAAATCTTCTCAAGCTAGATCCACAAGTTCATTAGGTACAAATTTCTAACTTCCATTTTACTATAGGGATAGTCATGAATTGTTTTATGATGGAAAAAAAAAAAGATCACTATTTTTCAAAGTTTCAAGAGCAGTTTCCCCAACATTTTTTCAGCATCCATTAAAATTTTTCTGCCATTCCTCCAGCTTCTGCCAGCAGCTTGCACTTCTTCCAGCCTATATATCCACTGCCTAGTCTCAAAGCCTATGTCATGTATTATAGGTTTTTCTTAAAGTAAAAACTCTTCATGCTAATAAATACTGATTTCTGAATGTGTTATCTGTTACAACAACCCACCTTAAAACTTAATAATTTCAAACAATAATTATCTCTCATGATTCAATAGGTTGTGTGAGAGGTTCTTCTACTAGTCTTGCCTATGCTTCCTCTTGTGACGGTGTGCAACAATGTTGACTAAGAGCTGGCTTGGATAGAATGGCTACGTCTCGTTCTTCATATGTTCTCTCACCTTAAAGATGCTGACCTGCCTTTCTTTACATGATAGAGGTTGGCAACATTCCCAAGAAGTGAGACATAGCTTTTTGATTATGTTTGTGTATGTCCCATTAACCAAAGTATGTGATAGGCCAAGCAAGGGCTAAGTCAATGTGGGAAGAGACCTCATAATGCAGAATACATTTTCTGATTTATTTCTTAAAGCAAAGCCAACAAGTAGATCCTATTAAATCCATTTCACTGTTAAGGAAATTAACATATATCAAATTCAGACTCAGATTTGGTGTTGTGTAAGTGTGATGTGATTGATCTCCAGTAAAAGAAGAGAGAAAAAGAAGTCGGGAGATGGGGGTTTACTCTATGCTGTATAACATACATGCTTTAGGAAAGACATCTGAATCCTATATTGTAATACTCTTACCTGAAATTTTAACTCCAATATATCCAGTTTTAGAAGAGCATTATACTCCTGTCTATAGGACATGCACTTTGAATTTCTCTTTTAATCCCCATGACTTTGTGCCACCCTCTCTCTCAGGATCTCTGGTAGGCCATAAGCTCCATCCCCTTTATTCAATCAGCGTGATTAGGGGTATGAAATAGTTTTTATCAGCATAAAGCCAACTGGCTCAACTCACAAATTATTTTAATAATATCCTAATCAACTAAATTCATCTGCCCCAATTTCATATCTTAGAGTCCGAGCAGAAAGGATACAACTTAATATTCTAAATATCATAATTTGAGTCCGGGAACAATACCAACTTGTCACTCTCAAAGCCGCGCTGAAGGTGAAACTGGAGAGTACACTAAAGTTATGCAGAAGCTGAACAGCGCAAGAAATGAATTCCATGTGAAAAGAGCAGGAAGGGCTGAAGGGTGCACTTAGCTTGTTGTACTTGACACTGCTCTATTTTAGCTTTAGTCCTGGAGAATGCCATGTGCTCTATTTGCCAGGCAGAAGATGAGCTGCAAACGGTTAGTTCTTTAACTAAGTGATAAAACTCATTAGCAAAAATGTGAGGTCAGGAGAGGATTTCTTAGATTTCAATAATAAAACTAGATTTAAGGCTGTCGAAAGTTGTGACTGGTTAATTTCCACAACATTTAATTTTTTGGAAGTCTTTTTTACTATATGAAGCATTCCATAGAAGACTCACCAGTCTGCCAATTTAAATGAGAGTTTTAGAATCAATTAAATGTGGTATCTCCCCATCTCCACACTTTTATATTCCTACTTAGCATAGGAACTACATATTTTGCTTTGATTTCATAGAAGTTAATTTCAGGCCCTCTTTTCATCAAAGGCAATTTCAGCCTTTCAGATGCTTGCTAATATTTACTTTAGAAAGGAAAAAATATATATAGAGAGAGAGAGACTTGGAAGCCAATGCACTTTCCTTTTTTATGGGTTGCTTTATCAAATATTAAAGAATGAACAGAGAATACATTGTTTCAACAACTGAAACCCAATAAGGGTGGAGTATTTGTTCAGACTTCAGCAGTTATACCTACATCCAAGCTATCAAAGCCCCTGGAGTATCTTTTAAGGAATCTCTTTTGCTTTAAGCTGTGCATCAGTAGCTACCTTGGGTCAGTGAGAACCACACAAAGGAGGGTCTAGGACTATGTCTACAATGTCAGGCTTCTATCAGATTTACACGTTGGTGATGATGAATTTCATATGTTGGGCATCCGAATGGAGGCTACATGAGACTGTGGGAAAGGCAGGGGAAATTCATCATCACACAGCATTGTCAGACAGGATAAAAATGTGAAATCTTACCACAGGTTGTTTATTAGAAACACACCTACAATTTACATATACAAACAGAACAGTTTTCAGTAGAAGAAATGGGGGGAAAAGGTTTACCAGTCAAACATTGTGCAAAAGATGTCAGACAAAATTAACTTTAAAGAAAAGAGCATTACTTGATATTCTCCAAGAAGACAAAATTTAAAAAGGAAGTAATGTAATGTTTCAAGTGTCTCCTGTGAGCTGGGATTCTTTTCATTTTTATACTATTTTGTAAAGGCAAATGGATTTTTGTGTGTGTGTACTTTCTAAGTGGAATTAATTCCTACCTAGTAAGTTAATAGCGCTTCTTGTCAGAAACAGTGATATTTCATATGAACTCTTTTACTCTAATTTAGATAATCAAGTTTCAGTGGTCCCACATCCTTTCTCCATTTTCAGCATATAAATTATCAACATTACTCAAAATCTCAGTTTCCCTCTGTTATGTAATATGCCAAGGTGGCATGGGCCCAAGGAATAAAATCTTATTCTAATTGCCTACATGTTTACAGGATTAGTCAGTTAAATATGCCATCAAATATTTAGGGATACTGTTTTGTAACAAAAATAAACATTTATTTTATAGTATTGTGTTAAGCATTTTTTTAAAGAAAGAAAGTTAACATGGACATTGGATCAGCAACACCATCAGTCTAAGATAGCTAGCTGTTGCACTCTGTACTATTTCATGAGCCTAGGAATTTAGAATATTCTGACATGGCCCAAGCTGAGGGCTCCAGAGTTAGTTTTCTATTTTGTCATACAACAAATTAACATCCTGGGGTAATAACACAATTTTGAGCCCAAGGTGGTCAAAGCTGTGAGAGTCCGCTCCAAAGAACTACTGCCTTCACTGACTCTTGAGAAATCAAATTTAAATGAATGCATCATCTCCAAATCCATTCCTTGGAGACATATGGTGATAAGAAGGATGAAGATGATGATGATGATTTTTTGTATCAGGGAAGACTCACAAGACTGGGGCAACACCAAGAGAATGAAACACCACTTTTGAAAAAAGGAATACCTAAAGCATTAGCTATAACTTTTATCACCCTTACATTATATTTGTGAACTTCAAGACATTTTTGCTCAGAGATGGTTCTATAAATCAAGTTTCCTAAGTTTCCTTTGTTTTTAGTGATGTTCCTTTTCACCTGCTGTTTATTATGTATACCAACAATAAGATGAGATTTAAGGAAGTTATTTTTTCTTATTGCCCTGAGACCAACTTGGCATAAATTTAGGGATACTTTCTAGATTTAGAAATGGTTAGAAGTAAACTATAAAGGCATGAGGCCTGGGAGTAAGAGCAACTATATTTCCTCCTTTCATTAAAAACAAAAATATTCATTAAAATATTCATTTGGATTTTACTATAGAACTGTGCTAGTTAGTTATATAGTAAAATACAATGCTAATACCAACTGTGGTAGTGATTTATACAGATTTATTATAGATTTATAGAAAAATAAAAATGCTATTGAAGTTCTGCTATATTTACAATGCTACATTTATATACATGCACATATACCTCAATATTAATGATAAAATCTTATAGTTTTAAAGAGGCACATTTCCTCCCAGTCACCCATCTCTGTATACTCACAACCATAAGATAAGTTTTCATAAGCAATGTTTAGATTTGTGAAGGAAAAAAGTGAATATTTCCAATACCTAACCTCTTTCCTTTCTTCCTTTCCAGCTTTGGGACACAAAAGCACACAGAATTTTATGCACAAATTAAGGTTTATAAGACCTGTGATCTATATTCACATATACCCAATGAGTTGGCTGCAATTGGTCAGAAGAATTAGAGCAGAGTAATGTACTTGCATTGTAAAGCACTGAATAGAAGTGATCCTCTGCAGATGCACATAAACCCATGATATAAGAAGCATATTTCTTAAAAGTAGCATTTTAACTATCCTGTATAACCCTAAGAATGAATCACCAATGAATACTTTTATGGTGCAACTGTTGATCATAATTAACCAATAAAATCTCCCACCTAGCCAAAAACAACAACAACAAAAAAACAAGATGGAAAATAATATAAGCTAGTGATTGTGAAACAAGAAGGAATTCAAGATATGTAAATATCTTGAATGTTAATACCCAAAGGCAATGATTATAAGAGGATAACTGAACCTATCCATATTATTGAATACCTCTTAAAATTATGTAGCCCTGACTTCATGGGTACCTGAGACTTTGGCCTGCTCCCAAGAAAGTACTTGAGCCATAGTCTTTTATAGCAGAAAAGCAAAGAAAGACACTTCCAAGTGGGTATCTGTACTTCAATTTGCCAATAGGACTTCTCCTCTGTGACTATTTATATTCTTAATTCTCAATCAAGCCTAAAAAAAAAAAAATCAGTTCTCATCTTTTTGACATTGCTGAGTGATTTAAAAGTTGCAGGATATGAATACTAATATATCTAAAATGCTTATAAATAATCATCTTTTGGATGAAGGTAACAGCACACAGCCTTCTTAGGACTTATTTTGGTTTCAGGGCTTTGAAAAGAAAAGACTCTGGACCAGTAGGTCTTTCCACACCATTTTCTCAAGTTTACTTGACTATGAACCTTAGTCTGGTAAGGCCCAGTACCTCTTCCTCATCAGTTTTATTTGGCAACATGGTGACAACATGGTTTCAAGGGTAATTTCCAATTACACCAGATCTGTCAATTTTGAGTCATTGAGACTATACAAAATTGGATTTGGCTTCTTTTCAAGTTTCACACTCATCACATAATCGGGATATGAAGTTTCCCATACAGAGGAGGTAGCATCCAAAGGAAGGAATGTGCTTAAATAATACACACTACCCAATTTTACAGCTGTCCTTTTATATTCAAATGATATTAAGCATACTGTCATGTTAAATTGAAAACATTTTAGATCTAAAAATATACTGTTGAAACAAATGACATAGTGAGAAACAAGACCAAAATCTATTTTTATAAAATATAGTCTATAATTTCAGATAAAAAATGCTACATACAACCATACTTAGATATCTTCTAAATTATAATCTGAGATTTACATTTTTTAAAGTTTTCTCCAGTGAATTTCAAATTTAGTATTTTTAGAGTTTAAATCTCTATACTGAATCTTTATGTTTCTCTTTAAAACTGAATTGAGCAAAAATATAATTCTAAAACAAAATTCCTGACTTCAAAGAAATGTGTCTTCAGATAACCTTTCTCCTTAAAACATTAGAACCAATTCCCTTAAAACTATACTTCCTCTTTTTGACTGAGCATTAAGTAGAAAAATTCATGATTTGGACTTCATTTTTATTTTCTTCTGGTTTTTGTATCCCTTCATGCTATTTTGACATCACTATTACATTTTATCAAACCTTCTCTCAAAACAAGTTGCTCATTGTATGTTGCTCTCAAGTATGTTATTGAAATATATCCTAAAGGAAGAGATTAAGCTTCTTGCTTCAATTTCCCTTATGCACCAGTGATAATTTCAACCATAACAGTCGCCAGATTTGTACTTTTTATTCTGGATTCCTAATTATATAGGACAATTGAGGGTAATTCAAGAGAGTTTCAGAATCACATACTGCCAAGATTCTGGAAAACGTCTTTTGCAAAACAGAATGTTAATGCTCTGGGGACGCTATTGTACCTGCACCAACATGTTCTGAATGAGAAGGTAAAGGGCTAGGTTCATCATAACTAATACTGTAATGCCACTATGGGCTGACACTGTCAGTCAACAAATACTGAGATATTTTGTTTCAATTTTTAGTTACATAGATTTGTATATTGTAAATTTCTAAAGATAACTGGTATAAACTCAGAAGGATCAGTTCGATATATATTTAAATGTACGGTCTTGTACAGATCTTATGAAAGTACTACAGACCATGAGTGTCTGTATCTAAATGATTAGAGGAAATAATGTTAGAATAGTCTAAAATGAAAATAATTCAATAGATGCTTTAGTTCTTAAATATCTCTTTATTTTAAACTGAACTATTGTAGGGAGCTATAAATAAGATCAACTTTTGGTCTGTTTCACAAAATAGCAAGTTTTATCCTGTTATCATGCTTGATGCTTTAAAAACTCTTGACCTTATCCTCATCTACAATGAAATATTTTGGTATATTAATTTCTTTCTGGCTAAATCAGTAGTAGCCAGTTGTAATAACCAGCACGTGCACACACAAAGATGACAATAAAATAAAAAGGCCCAATAAAAAGTGTGTTAATAAAGTTCATTACAGAGAGGTGGCCCAGAAGGAAAGCCACGACTCCCTTTTCCATTTTATAAAATAGAGCACAAGTAGTATTTTGCAAGGCTACAAACTTGTACCATTTTTTGGTAGAAGTAGGATATTCGTTCTTTCTTTCTTTCTCCTTTCTTTCCCTTTTCTTTCTTTTTTTCATAAGCATCTACAAACTCTAAAGGTAGGCAAATAAGAACTATGAGACCAGTGAATTACTTTAAGCTACTTCTGCTATGCTAATCAGGTGACAGAAATCTGGGTTTCATATTAGGAGCCCTTCTAAATGGTTTAATTCCTTTACAGCTACCATTAGCTGTCAGCTTCACCATGGATATTGTCCATGTGCACTTTGAGGTAGTCATTCCTTGTAAACTTCTTATGGCAAAACTGGCATTCTGCCAGTGGACGATTGGGATTGTGAGTCATCTTGTGTCGGATCAGCATTTTCTTTAGGCTAAAAGCCAAGTCACAAACCTAGAAAAGACCCAAAGATACCAATCATATTATGCTGAAAAACCTGAAGATATGCCAATTTATCATTTATACAATATACATTATGCATCGTCCTATTATCAAGTATGTACTGATGGGCACAAAAACAAAAATTGCTCGAAATAAATGGAATTTAACATCCCAACTAAAGGGTAAAGAAAATTAATTACAGTTCCCCAAAGCTGTTTGCATTTAATGTGTGTGTCCTTTATACCCTAGCCACCCTCCCTCCCCATCTGCTACTGTATTTAAATATGTCTAGAAATATAACTCCTTAGGAACAATGTTTTTCTTCCCATGATGGAGTGTATTGACAATTTCATATTAAACATGTTAAACAAAAAGCCTAATGGCCCAGAGGGCATCGCTCCATATGACATAAATAGCACAAGACATGTCTTACCAGTGATCCCTTCGATTTAGTCCCATTTATGAAGTAAAAGGTTAACATTGCTTTAAGCACCCTACTAAGTGGAAGTTTTTTACCCACAACTCTAATTCTTGATTTCTTATTACATACACTCATTTAACTAAGTCATCTAACATGTTTACTTCATATAAGCTCTGCCACATTGACACCTGGCCCAACAGACATTAACATTCCAATAAAAATATTAAATTACCACAGAAGATGTAAGGTCTTCCTGCGTCAGTACTTTCTCACTTCTCCTGAGGTAGCTTCCTCTTACTGATTCCTCAGGGAAGCCTATATGATCTGTCTGCCAGAAGTGCTCTGTTAATTGCTTTCATAGTAGTTTTTACTTTTCCCTTTTAACACTTACCCTGAATATAATTACTTATTAGGTGATTTTTTTTTTTTTAAATCGCCTCCTTACTGGTCTAAGAAACATTAGGGTAAGAGTAGTCATTCCATAAATATTTGTTGACTTAAAGAAAGAAAGGTAGACAAGATGTTAGATAGATAGGTAAAAGTCTTATGAGCAATGTAAGTACATCAAAGGCTGTGGAATAATTCCAGAGATCGAAGAAGGTAACTATAGAGATTATTTTCAAGTAAAAGAAACTCTAAGTTTTCAAACGGCCTTACAAGTATAATCAAAATTTGTTATCATAAATAACACAGAATTATAATGTATCCCCTATTTTCTATTTCCCTGGTTCCTTCTCTAAGCCCCATGTAATGAACAATTAATGAACAATAGATACCAAATTCCTCACTGGCTTCCCACTGAAAGTAGATTCAAAATAAAAATTCCTTACCATGGTGAAAAGGTACATCAATTTGTTCTCCAACTTCATTTGCATCCCTTCTTTCTCACGATGCTCCAGCTGCACATGCCTTCTTACCGAATACCCAGACTCAGTTCCTTCCTACAGGCCATGATTTATACTGTTCCCTGAGCCTGGAATGTTCTCTTCCCTGTGGCTGACTCCTTCTCATCTTTTAGGTTACTTTGAGTTACTTTCTCAGAGAATTCTTTCTTAAGTATTCTTTTATGCCTCACCCTTCTCCTTTTTAAAATTGTTCTCAGTCTTTATCACAGAATGCAATTAGGTATTTATTCAGGTTTATTTGTTCAATGTCTATATCCCACAGGAATGTGAGTTCTGTGAGCAGAGGGGACATAGTGTCTAGTTCACTGTCTCAATTCAATGTCTGGCACAGGGACTAGGTTGAAGGGCTAACATCAGCTTTCATTATGTGCCAGGAACTACTCTTTGCAATTTATAAACACTAACTTATGATAGCCTCACCTCACCCTTTTAGGCAGATATTAGTACTCTGAACCTCATTTTACAGAAGGAAACTGACACAGTCACTTCAGTGTCTCAAGCTGGTTACCCAAGGTCACAGAACTAGGAAGTGGTTTCCAGGATTTAAACCCACGCAGTCTGGGTTCAGAGTTTTTACAACCCCAAGGACAGACTATTATTAAAGGCTCGAACTTCAAACAAAGATATGTGAGCTGACTGTACTTTTTCCATTTGCCTGGCTGACACCATTTTTAAGAAATAAAACCTCTTTGAAAAAATAAAGGAGGTTCTCAGTTCAGCCCATCAGTGTATTGTGAGGGATATAAGTCAAGTTCACTTACAGGGTCACCATGGGAAAATTACAGCAGCAGCAAGCTGAAGAAATGGAAAGGAAGTTGAGCAAGATCCTGAAGTCATTGATAATGGATCTGAATTAAGGAATCCTAGAAGCTCCACATAGGAGCTGTGATGAGAACAACCCAATGGATTTTTGAATGAGGGCCAGGTAGAGGATTAAGTATCAGCAGAGAGTAGCTGATGTCACAGTTGTGAAAGTGACTACCTACACATTAAAAGCTATGTTTTCATGAACTAAGAGATTTCAAACTGATGTTCTGTATAAATCAAACGCAAGGACATTCATGGTCATTTTAAAATTATGGGAAAGCATGAAAGAATTCAAATAGTGCAACAGGGATGCTTCCTTTTCTTTATTTCCACTTTAAGTTCTTAGCCAACCCATCCACCTACTCCAAATTAGTATTAATTCACCTGCCAAAGAATAGGAAAATGTTTTTTCTTTCTCTAGGCTGGCAATAAACTGATTTTGTTTTAAAATGAAGTGAAACAACACATTTATCAAAGTACCTTGAGAGATAATATTAGAATTCCATACAAACATCTTCAGTTAACGTTTATCAATAACATACAATGTTTCTTGCCACTTCAGTTAGAAAGAGAATGACAGAGAGTACTCTGTTCTGCCCTGTGGAATCCATAGTCTTAAAGAGAAATATTTTTTGATGCCATGAACATATCGCTAGGAGAAGGAACAGAGGAGAGGACAATCAAGTTTTCCTGGATGTATGGATGTTGTCATGTTGTAAGGTGGGGAATGATATCCCAGGGAGAAGGAAGAGAACATGCAAAGGTACAGGGGTATAAGAAGCAAGGCCTAGGTGGGGAGGTGAAAACATTTCACTAAGCCTGAAGAAACAGATTATTGGAGCAACAAATTGACATAAATAAGTAAGAGAAAAAACCTGATAAAGAAGTTAGAGTTGAAGGCTGGAGCCAAACTCTGGAGGTCCTGGTAATCATAATAAGACACTGGAAAGATCTTCTCCAAGTTGTGGGGATTCATTAAAGGATTCTGAACAGAGACTAAAACGAAAATATCATTTAGTACCAAGCTCAGAGTATGACACTGGAGTCAGCACAGCCAGTACTATGATTCTACTCTAAGCCAGAAATTACTTGGATATCAACTAAGATAGCACTTACTGTTTCACTGATTCATGCTTTTAAAAATATTCACTAAACGTTTCTTTATATGCCAGGCAATGTTCTAGGCCTGGGGACATGACAATGAACAAGAAAGAAAAAAGCTCTTTTGTCATGGAACTTACATAATAGATGATAAATAATTAAACCAACAAATATGTAATATTTCAGGTAGATGTAAGTGTCATGAAGGCGAAGAAGAATATGGTGTGAGGGTTAAGAAAGTAATGGAAATAAGGAAGAGAAGAATTTTAGCAGAGAATTGAAATAAGTACAGGAGAAGGTTATAAAGATACCCGAAAAGGATATTCCAGTCCAGGGAAGGAGCCAGAAAGAGAGAGAGAGAGAGAGAGAGAGAGAGAAAGAAAGAAAGAAAGAAAGAAAGAGAAAGAAAGGGGCCCTATTCATTGAAATATACTTAGTGTGTCTGAAACAGCAAGGAAGTGATGTGGCCAGAGTGAGTGGTGGTAGTGAAGTCAGAGAGGTAGGGGCAGAAGGGTGGGGGTGCAGATCCGTAGGGACTTTCAGATCGTGGTAGAACTTCGGTTTTCACTCTAAATGGGAAAGACAGTCATTGGAGGGTTTGAGCAAAGGAGTGAAATATAATACATATGCAATCTGCATCTAAAATATATAAAATCTGAATCAGGTTCTAGAGAGATCACTCTGTGTGGCAAGCTTAGGACAGACTGGGAGGAGCAAAGATCAAAGACAGATAAATTAAGGAACAACTGCATTACTGTAGGAGACTAAGATGTAGCTGGGGAGTTGTCAAAAGTGTTCTGATTCTCAACTTATTTTAAATGTACAGCCAATCGGATTTGCTAGTGGATTGGAGGTCAGAGGTGAGAAAAAGAGGAGAGCGAAAGTGGCAATGAAAATTTAAAGAAGATAATAAGTTTGAGAAATATATAGAAGGAAAGACTGTCAGGAGTTGCCGGGACTGAATGGGAGAGCTAGTTGGGTTTGGGCCCTAGAATCCTGACTTGGCCAGTTATAAGTGGTAGAGAATAGGTAGGTCACTCAACTTCAGTGAGCCTCATTTGCTTCGCAGAGGTGGAAATCACACCTGGGTACTTCTGGGGTACAGGGCAGATCAGTAAGAATATATATAAACTGGATCACTGTGTCTTTCTCACAATAGAAGCTCAACTAGATGATGCTATTGGTCACGGCTTAGGGAAAAAATGTCTGGCACAAGGCTCAGAACTTTGGTTTGGGTTATATGGAGATGGTGGGGCCCTCAGAAAGATGTACAGGTAAAGAAAACATGTTGAGTGACTGAGAAGGCTGGGGAGATACTGATTTCAGTCTGGAATATAGGAGAGATGTCTTCCAGGCAGCTTCAGAGTATCTGCCTAGAATTCAGAAGAGAAACCCAGGCGGGAGAAAGAGAGATTTGGAAGTCCTCACCATAGGGAGAGTAGCAAAGATACCAGAAGCTCAATACCTCTGGCACACTGGGGTTGCTGCACGGCATGGAACGACTGCATCTAAGGGGCTAGTGTTGATGAGTGAAGTGGCATTTGAGCAATATTATAAAGAACTGAGGTCAACATATATCAGTTTTTTTCTTTACAGTTTTGCTCAAATGCCACTCAAATGTCATACATGTGTGTTTTTTTTGTGTGTGCTTGTAAATGCCAGTCAGGAAGTGTGAACAAGAAATAAAGAGGACTTTCCAGGAGGAGGAAGTGGTGCATGATACCACATGGGACAAGGGACAGAGATGCAGAACAGCATCACTGCTTCAGGAGACTCAGAGTTCATACAAATAAAATGCAGACTACTGACAGATAAGAGATTATTAAAATTTTAGTAATAAGAATTGACAAAAACCAGAATAACTAACTTTTCAGTCAAGTAAGAAGGTGGATTTTACTCTATGGGTTGTGAGACACTGTCACAAAAAAGCGCATGATTAGGTTTACTTTGAGACAATCACACTGGGACATAAAAAGGATTTTAAGAGAATACTATGAACTGTATGCCAACAAGTTAGATAACTCAGATGAAATGAACAAGTTCCTAGAAGAACACAAATAATCAAAACTGATTCCAGAAACAGAAAAACTCCAGAGACCAGTAACAAGTAAAGAGATTATATAAAAAACAAATAAACAAGCAAGCAAACAAACAAAAAAACAAACCCACCAAACAAGAAAAAAACTTCCCAAAAAAGAAAAGTCTAGAACCAGACAGTTTCACAGATAAATTCCACCAAAAATATAAAGATGCATTAACAATAATCCCCTCAAATTCTCCCAAATAACAAAGAAGAGGGAATACTTCCTAATTTGTTCTGTGAGGCCAGCATTACCTTAATACCACAGCCAGGCAAAAATATTACAAGAAAAGAAAACTACAGGCCAATATACCTTTTGAATATAGATGCAAAAATCTTCAAACAAACAAAAAACAAAAAAACAAAAACTCTAACAGGCCATATTCAAAGTCATGACCAAACAGATTTATCCAGACCGCAACAGTTGATCAACATAAGAAAATCAAACAATGTAATACACCACTTTAACAATACAAAAGATAAAAAAAATTATCATCTCTGTTGATGAAGGAAAGCCTTTGACAAAATCCAACATCCTGTCTTGATAAAAATATTGAAAACTAGGAAAGAAGGGAGCTTCTTCAACATAGTAAAGGGCATTTATAAAAAATTCACAGCTAACATCACATTGAATGGTGAAAAACTAGAAACTAATGCAAAAGAATGGACCCCTACTTCACACTACATTCAAAAATTAAACAGATCAAAGACCTAAATGTAAGACTTAAAACTATCAAACTTAGAAAGAAACAGGAGAGTAAATCTTCATAACCTTGAAATTGACAAGTCTTAGATCTGTCACCAAAAGCATGTTGAGAAAAAGGAAAAAAACAAACAAACAAAAAAAAACAAATAAATTGGATTTCAACATTGAAAAAAATTTTTTTAAGATTTTATTTTTTTTTTAAGTGATCTCTGCATCCAACGTAGGGCTCAAACTTACAACTGCCAGATAAAGAGTTGCATGCTCGACCAACTGAGCCAGCCAGGCACCCCCAATATTGAAAAGTTTTGTGCATCAAAGGATATTATTAAAAAAGTGAAAGATAACTTATGGAATGTAAGAAAATGTCTAGTATCTAGAAAATACAAAGAATACTTACATTCAGCAACAAAAAGACAAATAACAAAATTTTTAAATGGGAAGAAGACTTGAATAGATATTTCTCCAGAGAAGATACAAATGCCAACAAACAAGTATATAGAAAGATGCTCAATATTATTAATCCTTTAGGAACTTTAAATCAAAGCCACAATGAGATATCACTTCACACGCCCTAAGTAGACTATAATTTGAAAAAACAGAAAATTACAAGCGTTGACAAAGACATGGAAAAACTGGTATTCTCAGGCATTGCTAATGGGAATGTAAAATGGTGTAGCTAGTATGAAAAACAATACAGATGTTCTTTGAAAAATCGAACAGAATCACCATTTGACACAGCAATTCTACTCCTAGGTATATGGCCCAGAGGAATTAAAACAGGTACTTAAATACCTGTAGGCACATGTTTGTCTCAGAGCAATTCACAACAGCCAAAAGGGAGAAACAACCCAAATGTGCATCAATTATGAATAAACAAGTTGTGATATATACATACAATGGAATACCATTCAGGGAGTGATGTACTGATACAAGCTACAAAGTAGATAAACCCTGAAAACATTATGCTAAGTAAAAGAAGTCAGTCACCAAAGTCACATCCTATATGATTCATTTACATGAAATATCCATAACAGGTCATCTATTGAAATGAAAGAAGATTGGTCCTTATCAGGGTCTGTGGAGAGTAGGGAATATCTCCTTAGTGGGTACAGAATTTTATTTTGGGACATTGATGTCTGGGAATGAGATAGAGCACAATGAGATAGAACACAATGTGATGGTGGCACAACATTGTTAATGTACTCAATGCCAATGAATTGTTCACTTTAAAATTATTGATTTTATGTTATGTGAATTTTATCTCAAGTTAAAAAAATTACGTTGGCTGGGTGGAGAACACAGGGAGGGTGCAGGTTACGCACTGCTAGTGGGACTGGAAACTGAGAGGAATTAATAGATTTGAGTGTTATTTAGGAAAAAGAAAGATGGGAAATGGGTGAGAAAGGATGACTTCTATCCAAAATGAGTAGGTTAAGAGGGTAAGATTTTGGAACAAAGATAGCCTCTATTGAGCAGGCTGCATTTCAGGGAGGTTCTGGAGGCCCTCAATCTCTATTCAGTGGACCAGTCTGAGCCACAAATAAGAACCAGAGACTTCTGAAAAAAGCATAGAAATAGATGAGATAGAAGTAAATTGAAAAAAATAATGCTTGTAACATAACAGTGTTTTTTTTTTTTTTTAATAACATCATGGTCTCGTTTACCTTAGGAAGTAGTTGACAAAAAATATTGAGCATAAAATGAAAGTTGAGTTGAATGTGATGGTAGGAAGGTGTCTGTATATAGTTAATATTTAATTTCTATGCCCCATCAGTTATTTGTGTAGCTGTACAATTAAGTAATCTAAACAGGTTTTGCCTATATGAAAATGTTTCCAATAAAAGCACTAATGAATTAAACCAACTGAAATTATGAAGCTGGGGCTATACCTCCGGTTCAGGATAGAGCTACATGTGTACATTTCTTTCTTTGCAAGTACTTCTTGCCTTAAAGAATTTCACTGTTCATACAGGTATTTTTATGAGTAGGCCCACTGGGAGTACATTGTTGCCTTAACCTTACCACCAAAGTTTCATGGATGGACAAGGAAAACATCTTGCGTTTGTGAGTTTCCTTTCATGTGGACTGCTTACACCGTACTTTATCCGTTGGAATATGCTAATGGGACGAAGTCTTCGAGTTTCCCTCCACATTTAAAGAGAATTCTCTACTGTGCAATTTCACACACTACAACTTTAATGTTCCTTCTTCTACTTAGGTACATTAATGCTCTTCTTGCTATTTTTGTGTTAGAAATAAGCATCCAAGTGTTTTCCCTAAAGCCTGTGTCAATCTTCCGTCGGCTGTCAATCTTATACAGAATTGTGATGCTGTTTATTGAGAAACCAATATTTTCCCTTAATTAGTTAACACTCAGATTCATTTTACTGATGGTGGTAGTATTTTTCCTTTCATAAATAGTGTAAACAACTGTGTTTATAATTTCATTTCAATTCAAATGTCATTAGCAGAAAATCTAAACAATTAGCAACATTATTGAAACAAGGGAGTTTGTTCATGTTTTAGAAATTGATGGTTAGGCTGTAATGAAATAAACAGTATCTATGACCAGTTGAATCTCTGATTTAAGTATCATGAACCTATCAAAGTTCTGGGTAGACACATGAAAGCTGCCTTGAATCATCACACACTTATATCTTGAAAGAACAACTCAATTGCATTAAAAAAGGATGCAAGCGTGCCTTAAAGAAAATCAGAGTTTATTTGCTGCCAGCAAACTAGGATGAACAAAACAACTCCATAGTGGTTACATGGATTATGCAATCAAAATATACCAGCAGCACAAGATCTCAACAGAAAGACCAGCCTGCAAAACATACATACACACTCATACATACACACATCATGCGTAGACACACACACACACACACACACACACACTCTTCCAGCACATCTGTTGCTGGAGGACACTGGGGAAAGAAAAGAGAAACCAAACTCACGTCACACTGAAAAGGCTTTTCTCCAGTGTGCGTCCTCTTGTGCTCATCCAGGCCTCGCTTCTGGCTGAAGGCTTTGCTGCACTCTGAGCACTTGTATGGCTTCTCCTGCAATCAATGGAAAGAGATCACCATGAATCTGAGTGAACTTAGAGAGCCTTCCCTACTAAGGTATGCTGGCGGTGGGGTGGTATTTTATCTAGTTCTATAGGGTGCCGCAGCAAATCCAGAGGGGTACCATGAGTTATTTTAAATGCTCGTGAGGAACAGCACTACTCAACCTCTGCTGGACAAACCGAACTACTTGCTCATGGCAGTTCACAGTTCCAGCATGAGACTGTGGGACATTTCTTTTAATTACATCATACCTTTGCAAGGCTGGGTTCTGAATGATCGACATGATCTAACTACTAAAACAACTGAACTCTTAGGTTTTCTTCTGGTTTGGTGGGCCGCAAAATTTCACTGAGATACTAAGGGTGTCATGGACCAAGAAAGTTTGCAACCCCTAAACTAGATGGTGATAGATAGATAGATGCCTCTATCTCAGAGGCATTCCCGGGAATGAAAACTTCAGGACAACATTGTCATCAGATTTTGGGGGTAAGTTTAAGAAGATGTGAGAGATATATCTATATCTATATCTATATCTATATCTATATCTATATCTATAGATATAGATATAGATATATTATGTAGCCATCAAAAAATGAAATCTCGCCATTTGCAATGATATATATATAAAATGCAGCCATCAAAAAATGAAATCTTGCCATTTGCAATGATGCAGATGGAACTAGAGGGCATTATGGTAAGTGAAATCAGTCAATAAGAGAAAAGACAATTATCATATGATCTCACGGATATCAGGAATTTGAGAAACAAGACAGAGGATCATAGGGGAAAGGAGGGAAAAACGAAACAAGACAAAACCAGAGAAGGAGACAAACCATAAAAGACTCTTAATCTCAGGATTCCCCTATATTTTCTTACATGTTTTAGATTGATGATTTCCCTCCCTGTATTATCACAGAAGTTATGAGCACTATTTCTCTTAGTGGTTATCCTTAACAAATCTACCATATACATTTAACACAATTTAAAATTTATCCTACTGAATAACAAGTCCTGAAGAATGCTCCTGTCTTACATGTTATGTGTAGCAGTATTTTATTTGTGTCTTGATTTTTAATCCTGATACGGAATCATTATTACTTTACATACCAATGTGGTTTAGATTTATACATGCTTAACAATTTCTTCACTTCTCATCCGTTCTTATCTGACTTTGAGAGGATCTGATGATGGTAAATTCTGTTTTTATTGGATTGAAAATGAATTTCTCATTTGTTATTAAATGAAAGTCTAGAAATCCAATTAGGTGTATAACAGACTCTATTTTTCATGTCTCTTAACCATTTCCATCTCTTTGTATTGGGCCACATGTAATTTCTTTAGATTTAGTTGATCAATTATCTTCAGGTATGAATAACTTGTTAATAGTTTCATTTGAGTTTTTAATTTATATTATATTTTAAACTTTTGTAAATTATTTCTTTTCAATTATGCTTAATTTTTGACAAAATCTTATTTTTTACTCATTTGCTTATGTCTATGTCAAAATATTCTAGACATTTGTATAATTTGCCTCATCTGATAAATCATTATCTTAAGTTTTTTGGAAATTTAATTCTGCTATTTGTGGTTTCTCCTGTCTCCTGCTCATGGCTCTTGTTTCCTTGGGTGTTTTTGGAATTTGGAATCATGGGCTCATGTTTGGTGGTCTTTATCTGTTAAAATTCTGTGACCCCTAGGTTGAGGGTAAGTCCCTCCAGACAGCATTTTTGTTTGCTTCTGCCAGGCATTCTGGGATGCTATCAATCAAAGACCATTTTAAGTTTATTTCATGCCTTAGGGTTTTCTGGTCAGGGAAGCATTTTAAGTCTGAACTCTAAACACACTTGAGGGAAAGACTGTGGTTACGAACTCTAAGGAGAACTCTTTCTCTAGCCAGCAATTACTCTGAGACAATTAAATGTACAAGGCACGTCCATTTGCCAAGGTAGATTATTTCCAGTTCCTGATTTCATTTTGAGTATCATTTTTCTAGGGTCCCAGCACTGTGGTGGGATGTGGTTCCATCTTGCCCTATAACCTAAGCCTAGAGCTTGCTTCCTTTTCCATCACCATTAAAAACTGAAACTTGAGTTTACAAATACCGGCAAACACCCCAAAGGTGTTCTCATTCTCAACCTCACCTTATCACTCTGGCATGTGGCTGTAGTTTGCTCTGTTGGATCCTGGGGATTACTGTTACCTCCCCCGCCACACACACAAGCTCAGATATTTCCTATTTGCTTTAATATATCCAGCAAGGATAGGTGTTTTGTATAGGGCCTCTATATTTTATTTTATTTATTTTTTTTTTTTTAAGATTTTATTTATTTATTTGACAGAGAGAGATCACAAGTAGACGGAGAGGCAGGCAGAGAGAGAGAGGAGGAAGCAGGCTTCTTGCTGAGCAGAGAGCCCGATGTGGGACTCGATCCCAGGACCCTGAGATCATGACCTGAGCCGAAGGCAGCGGCTTAACCCACTGAGCCACCCAGGCGCCCGAGGGCCTCTATATTTTAAACGACTGTTCAAAGTTAACAGAAAAACACGACATTTTCTTGGCAGTCCAAAAAATATGTTTACTGCTTTTTTCATCTTGTCTAAATCAACACAATCTTTTTTCACATATTGCATGGTTTTTGGTGCCTATTATTTCTTCAAATATTGCCCAGGGTTTTTTTTTTTTAAGAAAAACTTGAAAATGTAACTGTAAGTATTTAAACCAGAAACTTCCTGGAGTTCCTGGGACTTGTATTATATCCAAACATTTTACTTAAACTTATATTTTAAAAACATATAAAGATATATCAATATGATGTATATGAAAAGAAAAAAAAGGAAAGCTCTTCTCCCTAACCACAATTTACCCACAGAACAAGATCTTGTAAAGAAGTAAGAGGCACATCACTGTGGCAACTGCAATGACAGGTAAGTATCTGTCAGAAAACAACCCAAGACAGGACCAATTATCGGGATGACATCCTAAGAGAGTGACGCGAAGTTTCCAGGAGAAAAAGGCAGTGAAAAACAAGGTCTGAGCATCACTGATTAAGAACATTCTTCTCATTCATTCCTAAATTTCCTCTTAGCAGGTACTGTGTGCGTAAGCACCCTACAGTGCCCCATGGGTGTTGAGAAAGGTTCTGAGCTAGCATATGGAGATTCTGGCAAGACAAGGGTTTTGCAGTTATCACAAGTTTTCAAAAACTCAAATGTGTATTATGCATTGGCTCGGATTGAATAAGTAACATTTACACACACACACACACACACACACACACACACACACACACACACTCACCCCCTCATATATTAGTATTTTTCAAATTGGTCTTTGTCAAATAATCACTGTTGATTATTTTAATACACTTTATTTACAAATGCCACTGAAATTATATTACCTTCACTTAATCATTTTCACCTATAAAAGAACAATCATGTGCTTCTATGTGTGTGTTGGCAGGGAGGTGGAGTTGAAATTTATAATGTTAGGTTCCTCTAATTTCAAAAAATTGAGAATTATAGTTGGAAAAGGGACCCATTTGATCAAGTAGTTCTGGGTCTGCCTGGATTCACTCTTTTCTACCAGGAACCATTTGAAGCCAAAGATTCCCTTGGATTTTGTCCTAAGATTATTAGCTCACAAAGGACTTTGTAATCACACTTATACGTCAGTCTGGAAAGAAAGGTTCTTTAAGTCCTTAGGCCGTAGCAAGTATAGTAGGAAGAACCCATGATTGCCTTTCATATGTCTGTCCATCTCTTTTATCCCCAAGTCTTAAACAATCTGTAGTTTTCCTGAAGATAGTGCAAGGACGGTTATAATTCCTGACAGAGTTGGTGAGAATGCCATATACCGCTTCTTGGAAAGAACTTTAATGCCCACCCTTGAAAACATTCCATTTTTTTTTTTTAAGATTTTACTTATTTATTTAGAGAGATAGAGAGCATGTGTGCCTGCAAGTGTGTGAGAGCAAGTGGGAGGAGGGGCAGAGGAAGAGAGAATCACAAGCAGACTCTGTGCTGAGCATCTGAACCTGATGCAGGGCTCAGTCCCACGAACCTGACATCATGACCTGAGCTGAAATCAAGAGTCAGACACTTAACCAACTGAGCCACTCAGGCATTCCTGAAAAGATTCCAATTTACAGAGAATGGTACCAAAGCAAGTGTGAGGGAATTCCTGACCCAGTAACCAGCATTTATACCAAAGGCAGAGCCAGATGATCACCGGTCACTCATTTCAAATTTAAGAAAACCAAATGAACAGAAATAGGAAGAAGAAAAAAAGTGCATTTTATTTTTCAGAAAAAGAGAAACAAAACCAAACCCTCATCCCCCTTCTTTATTAATTTCTTCCCAATTATTCCTGGTCTGCCATATGAAAGAAATACCACCTCTCCTAAGGTAAACATAGTTGGGCACAGAGAGAAAGCTGAGTGGTACAAAGACACCTAAACCTGTTCTTCTTCTCTTTTTCTCTGGGAATTGTGAAAAAAATCTATGTCACCTCTAGAGCATTCCTAAATATTCCTACCCCTAACTTCTCAGTCTAGAAGAATCCACGCTTGTGTGCAAGGAAGGAAGAGAACTTCAGTCTCTAATCTTCGCTGTCTGCCCTTACTATAAGGTTCACTGAGGATGACAGGGACTAGATAGCTACGTAGTGGTTGATGCAGCAAGAGACCATGTGACACAGAAAGCTTAAGAAATCTTTGAGTTCTTATAGTCAGGTTAGGCAGCAGAGGTAAGGCTGAGGTACCTGCCACCTTCCCAAGTACACACTGTTCCACAATCTACAGGCTGGTGTGGCTGAAGTGTTTAAGCAAGTTCGGAAAGCAATGGACTTCCAAAGGCCCCGTTGCTCCTCCCCCGCGAAGAACCCATACACTAGCAGCATTTTAACATTAACCATCTCCTAACTCCACTAATTCTCTTCCTCCATCTCTCCCTCCATTACAAAAATCTTTAATATGGGCACAAAATCTGATTCAATAAAATATCACGGAAATTGTAACACTATTTCTGAGGGGAATATGTAGTATAAATTACACATTTTAACTCATTAGCTGGATTTAACCGGAGACAAAATGATTAGGTCCTTGATTAGTTCTGTTTCTGAATGATTACATAGTTTAACTGACAAATAGCTTGTCCTTTGTCATCATAACTGGGGAATCATTACTAAATGGAGGCAATCTATTTGTCAGTTAAACTGTGTAATCTGTCAAAAGCAGAATTAATCAGTAGTCTAATCAGTTCTCTTTAATCAAACAGCATTTGGCAGAATTCATTCAGAAGGTAAGATTTATAGAGCTCTACACCTTGTACCTTGTTATGTAGCTAATAATAAGTCCTATTTTTGTATTGCTAATGACCATCTATATAAAAAAATAACTTCAAATGTTATCTTTTTTACCAACACGAACTGAATTAATAAATCTCAGAACCATTTTAGAAACAAAGTCACATTTTTAAGAAATCTTGGAGGAATCTGAATGTTGAAGTTCTTTAAAATAGTAATTTATTGGAGGCTTCCTCTTAGTTTAGCTAAGGATCGCTTGCTAGGAGATAAAGAAGCATGCCCCCCACTACAGACTAACAAAAATAAGAATGGATCATGGGTAGATTATCTACATGCCATAGGTAGGCATCGTGACTATTACCTTGATTGTTTTATGTTAGGCCCAATCAAATAGAAACAGAAAATATAACAAGTGAGCTTTTCCCCTTGTAGTCAAAGGTCAGGTAAATGGTGTAAGGAAGTCAAAGAACGATGGTTAATAAATGTTCTTTCATGACCCTGGTGGCCTGATTCCGATAATTGAGAAATAAAGATTAGTAAGCAATTAAAACAGGCCAATGAGTGAGGATGGTAAGGACAGGCAGAACCTGTGGTATTTTGACCATACATAAACACAGTTGGCTTATGACAGGGTTCAACCTATGAGCGAAACACTGGCTTCTTGGTTGTTATATAGTATGTGGATATACTTGATGGACAAACCTTTCCTCTATTTGTCTTGCTCAAAGCTATACTAAGGCCAGAGTGTCCACGCTGTTGATGAAATAACTTCCACGTGAGCAACCTGAACATCAAATACAATCTGAGAGAAGAAACTCACCGAAGAGGAATCAGATGTGGAAATAAGTCTCTTTGTCTTCTCTCTCTCACACACACACATACACACAAGTATATTAGGATATAAAAGTTATCTTTTGTTCCAAATTAACTTCATTTGATTATCTTTCCCAGACTAAATATTTCTAGCTATAAATATTTCTCCTACCAGAGTTCAGAAAAATGATGTCTTCTGTCAGATGATTATTTCTCGTTTCTAAATTTAAAAGAAAATCTTAAAAACCTCATTACACAGGGATTTGGCATAAATTTCTTAAATATGAAATTTCTAAATAAACAAAAATTTTATAAATCTCTAGTTCCCCATTTTCTCAGCTGCTGCAGCAGTGATTGACTTTCTTCTGTTGGGCACATTACAAACCCTGGCAGAGATGAAATGGACAACTTGTGACTAAATGTAAAAGCATCATATTTTTATAACATTTGGGACAAAATCATTTAACCATCAAACTCTTCGATCTACAAAAGGTCTCGCTAATTTTCAAAGCAGAATGTAGAGACTCTCATGTAAGGGCAGGTCACATACAAACAGCCTTAGACTCTTGTCAGCCTGGTAAGACCCATTTGCCAAACCTTCCTTAGGCAAGGCACAGATAGCCTAAGCCCTCCACAGTAGTCTAGAGCAGGATTTCTCAACCTCAGTACCACTGATACTTAGGGTAAGATAATGCTTTGTGTTAGGGAGCTGTCCTGTGTACCCACTAGATGTCAGTAGCACATACCTCTCCCATCCAAATTTTTTCTCCAATCTTGCCAACTCAAAAAATCTCCAGATGCTGTCAAATGTCCTCTCAAAGGCAAAATCACAGGAGTGCCATACAGAAGAGTACTTCCTGAATTATTTGCAGTGAAAGATTGTATTTCTCTCAGTGTGTTGCTGACTGATACAGTGGCAAAGTAGGATGAAATTGAATTACTAAAAAAATGATCATGCACTTGGATGTACAACAATGCCAAAATGTTACAAAAGTCCTCAGTATTTCCTCACAATTTCATTACCTATCTCACCATGGGCCAGAAACAAAGAGTTTGTGTGCCGGTACCAGTCTTCAAGCCACACGTTGGCTAGCATGGGTCTAGACCAAAAATGTCTGATCACAGATCCCCATGATTCAGTTGTGTCATCTTCTAAGTGAACAAATTATGTCATACAACTTATACAAAAGATAACTACCAAGAGAATTACATCTAAATCTTGGATTAAATGTCATTTTAGTATATATATACAAATTCTAAATTTTATGGTTGGGGTAGTGGAGAGGTTATAAATGGAAAAAAAAAATGTTTGTTGTATCTGAGTGAGGCTCCATGTTGATTCACTCTCCTATTCTGTTTCTGTGGGTTTAAATATTTCCTTACAAAAAGTTAAAGGAAACTACAAAGAGTTGCTTTCATTTTATTCTAAAACTTAAAACATCATCATTCTCCCTCTGCTTCAAAGATCTTGTGTGTGTGTGTGTGTGTGTGTGTGTTTTTTTTTTTTTAGGGAAACTATTTCTGGTCTCACAAAGATGGATCCTGTAAACATTTCATCATCTCAGAAGTCAGAAACTCTCAGAAATGCCTGCTCAGAGAAGACCAGTGCTCCAAGGCCTGGTCCCACTGCCAGCCACAGAAACACATTCTCACAAGTAGATTCCTGACACCCAGCTCCTCTCCCCCCAGACCCGCACACCCGTGCTCTTCACTCAGATTCCTGTCCAGAGGAGGGGGTCTCTTGTGCGTTTGTCTAGTTGGCTCAGCATCGTACCATACGTGGTATTACACATGAAAGGTCCTCCAAGAAAAATAAATGAGAGCTCCAGGCAGCAAGCGTCCTGCGGTGGCCCTGACACGGAGTAGAGGTCAGCCTGGACACCTGCTCTTCAGGGTGGCAGAAACTGTGAAGCCCATGCTGATATTTCCAGATTTTTCCACTTTACTAGGAGCCAGCTAATTTTCTTGGTAAGACTGGTTTTGTGACCAAAAGAGGACTACCCAATTCCATAAAACATCCAGTTCACGACAGAGCCGCAGGTGGAATCAGGGGAAGCTCACGAGAGCGGCCCCATGGGCTGCTATTACACACAGCTGAGGGGACAGAGCTATGGCCCACAGGGCGGCTGCCATATATCTAACAGCTCCCCTTAATGGCCCCGTTTCTGGAAGTTCATGTGCCACCAGCTGCACACAATCAAAATGCACCGAGTTTCCCTCTAACGAGCAGCCTTGCCTAGAGAACTTCTTTTACAGATGTTTATAGCTTTCGTGGCTTTTTATTCACCATCTTATTTTTATGGCTGGTGTGATCTTTCAACATATGACAAAACATACCCATGGCCTAGTAAACAATGCACCTAGAAACTGTAACTCTTCGGGAAGCCTACAGAAAGCTAGGGGAATATTTAAAGCAGGTTTCTACATAACACATCCATAATTGGTTTTGCACTGGAGCTAATGGAAAACACACTTCCTATAAACTAGGAAAATGACTGCACGATTCACATACAGAAAACTAAAAATAAGCACAGTAAATAGAATATAATTCTTATATTAAAGTGTTGTATACAAACTTTAAATAGAAACAAGACGGCACTCAGTCCCTTTTTAACCCACTCTTGAGGCCTAAAGAATAATGTATTTAAGTTAAATGGCTAGAAAAAGTCCTATCACTTGCACGGAGGTGACAGAAGAGCTTGTCTGGCATCAAGCAAGCAAAGAAGCATAAACCAGCTCAGAAACCTTGTTTTCCCAGGGCTGCACTGGTGACTTGGACTGGTCATCTGGAATTAAGAGGCAAATGGACCTAACTACATTTCTCCCTCATATTCTCCCAGTCTCTGGCCTGTGGACTGTGGTTGCCTGCACACCTCAATCACCCAGGGAATCTTTTCAAAAACGCTGATGCCCGGGCTCCAGTCTCAGAAAGCCTGACTTAGCTCATCTGGGGACTTTTTCAAAGCTCCTGAGGTGCTTCTAATGGGCAACCAGAAGTGAGAACTTCCAATTAGATCCACCATCCTCTCAAGTAATAATGGTACTACTATGAATAAATACAACAGCAGCAACAATAATTCTGTTTCCCCTCCTCTTCCTATGGTTCTCTCCTACCAAGGCACTACTGCGTATGTTAATAGAATGTCTATTTCATGTTGGCTGGTGAAGTGCTAGGAACTTGAAGCATCTTTTTTTCCATTAAACTGTTAAGCAATGTCACACATTAGGCAGTTATTCTCACTTGCAGATGAAGGTTTAAAATTAATTTAAAATTAGTTTTAAAATATGACCAAGGTTACATGATCGGGTAGGGAGGGCAAAACTCAAAATTACGGCGTGCTGACTTCAGCACCAATGTCTGTAGTGACCTTGTCTTGCGGCTTCCTCCCCATCGAACCCCTTCTTCCAGGTCAAGCACCACGGAAGAGGAGGCTCCTGAGCCCAGCCAAGAGAGAGAATCTTGATAAGGCTGAGCTGCCTGCACGTGGAATCACATGGGAGCTTCCAAAAATGTTGATCCCTGGGACCCACCCCCCAGCAGAGAGTGTGATTTCATTGCTCTGCAGTGTGGCCTGAGCTTTGGCATTTTTAGAGGATCAGAGGTGACTCTAGTGTGGACGCATGTTTGGAACAGCTGGGCTAAGATAGTGATGGCAATTCCATTTCCTTTTCAGTGATGGGATGCGTTTAGATCGGAGCAGGTCACGCCACTGTGGTTCCTGAGCAGAGGAAGTAAGTTGATGGGGGATTCGGGAAGAGGTTCTTTGGCCTCTTGAAGCTGACCAGGTACAGATGTGAAGCGTGGGCTGCTGCAGCCACGAGATAGCAGGAGAGGAGCTGGCCGAGGACAGCAGGAGATGACAGGAACCTGAGCCACTGAAGACCTTGTGGAGCCACCGTCTTCGCCAACCAGGAGGTGGCCTGACTCTGAATTCTTGTTATGTGACTTACTAAATCTCTTATCATCTAAGACCTTTTCAGTGGGGCTTTTGGTTGTTGAGGAATGAAAGTATTCTACCATTTCTTTCTTCCTCATCATTGTGCCATATTCCAACAGCCCTATGCTAGTGACACCGAAACTTCTTGCTCAGACTGAAGTACAATGCTACAACAGAAAATCAAAAACTCAAAGTCAGTGGCTGGCTATTAAAAATGACCATGTACAACCTAGTTTAAGAGCCTCAGCTCTAAAGATGGGAGTGAGTGTTCTTTTGGACAGCAGCACTTTTCTGATACACGTGAAGAAAGTTAGAAAGGTGCTGAAAATGTATGTGCTGATAAGAAGTCTGAGAACAATGTGAGATTTGGGCATTGTAAAGGATTTCTTTGTAGTCCTTGAAAGAAAAGGAATGCCGGTTAAGTGAAAGAGTGTTGTTATTTAAATTATCTAAAGGGAAGAGACTCCTTTCCCTGCATAATAACTAGATTTTTTTCTCAAAAATCTTACAAAAGAAGACTAATCATATGAACACAAAAATTTTATAATAAGGAAAAAGTTATTCTCATGATCTTACAAAATTATAAATGAAACTCTGAAATATAAATGCAAATTATAACAAAAATATGAGAATATATTAGGCAAAGAAGTAGACGGGAGTAGAGGGAAATAAATATAAAAATATAAAGGATATATGGAAAAGATAAATGTGTATGTGCATCTATATTTATATGTTTTGATAAATATACATAGAGTGTCCAAAAATACTGAGTTTCATATAACAATCAGAAATGAAGCCAATCAGTGGTGCCAGGGTGGCTCAGTCAGTTAAGCATCTGTCTTTGGCTCAGGTCATGATCCAGGAGTCCCAGGATCAGGATGGAGCCGGGAATGAAGCTCCCTGCTCAGTGGGGAGTCTGCTTCTCCCTCTGCCCCTCACCCTGCTCGTGTTCCCTTTCTTTCAAATAAATAAATAAAATCTTAAAAAAAAGAAAAGAAGTCAGTCATGACACGACAAGCTGTTAGAGCTGTGAGAACATAGGACGCTAATGTGACTGCCTTATTAGTTTGTTATGTATTGTCTTCAATATTTATTTTTGTTCTTGTTGTATCCTAAAAATTTGCTAATGAAAATCTAAGTAATTCTTAGAGGTTTGAAACAGCCTCAATTTTTTTTTTTTTTGGTGGGTTGGGGGGGATGTTCTAGGTTGTTTCATTTACCTATGGGATATTTCTGAAAAATTTGGTCTCAAGACACAATAATGCACAACCAAAGGCAAACTTAGGAAAAAAAATATTAATTACTTCCTTTAAAAAACATCCTTTTCTACATTTAGACTAGTAGTTTAAGCTTACCTACCCATTAATTTAAATGTTTCTAGCTCTATTTACAAGTAATCTGACAGCAATCAGAAAAAAACCCATGATTAGATGGTGGTGTAATTGAGGGTAAATTCATCAGCAAAAGTGTCTGTTGTGTACTGAGCCAGACACTGTGGGGGACACAAGCTTTGAGACACGATCCTTACTCTCAAGAAGACTCTAACAGATTTACAAAAAGGGGAGAGGCAGTAGATGGAGTCGAAGTTTACTTGTCCACCAACCTTCAATTTTTGTGGCTACACAATTTGAAATATAATATGCAGCAAATACCAAATATCAAATATAATATGTAGCAAATACCAAATATCCCTGTCAATTAAGGGGCCATAATACAGTGGTACGGGCTACAAAGAAAAATGTGAAATGAGAACACAATATAGTCACAGACTCTCACATTTAAGAAGCAGATCCAATTAGTCCACAGAGAAGTGATTTAATTCAACTTGCCTACTTCCAAAAATAACAAGCATGCTTTTTGACTTATGTGATGGTGGCAAGTGTAATCCATCTTTGGACAAAACTACAAACTTTATTCAGAGGTCTATAGGAGAAAGGAATTATGTAAATGCAAAGCCCTAGAAAAGGGATATCTAATTCTAAAGGAATAACATACTTATCCCATTACACAACTTTGAAAATAATAAGAACACAGCAGAAAGGTGCTATTACACATGCAACTAATTCACCCATGGCCAACAGAGCATTCATTTCAGCCAAGTTCATGTCAACAGGTGAAACACAACCATCAAGGCACAGGCAGAAGTCAGAGGAAATCATATCATCAATATAAATTACATCTCTGAATCAACACACTCCACAGATGGCAGAGAGCTGGTAGCATAAACCCACCCCTTCAAACCTCAAAAATGTTGAAAAAAACAGTGTCTATTTGCACAGGTGAGGATTCCAAGGCTGTCCTGGCAAAGATCTTGCTAGATTTGAATGTGCTCAAGTCATACAATGTTTTGACAAAAAGTCAGTTAGTCTATAAGGTTAGGAAGAGAGAGAGAGCGAAAGAAAGGGGGAAAGAGAGGAGAGAAAGAGAAAGGAGGGAAGGAGGGAAGGAGAGGAAGGAGAAAGCAAGGAGACAGAAAGGAGAGAGGAAGGAGAGAAAAAGGAGAGGAAGGAGAGAAAAAGGAGAGGAAGGAGAGATGAAGGAAAGGAAAGAAAGATAGAAAGGAGGGAGGGAAGGAGAGAAGGGAGGAAGGAGAGAAGGGAGGAAGGTGGAAAGGAAGGAAGGAAGAAAGGGAGAGAGAACAGGATTATTATAATAAATGGGAATATTTTTGTTTCCCAAATTTAAATATCATAAACATTTTTAACCCAATGGCAACCACAGAACATTATTTTTACTCATAAAATTAGTATCTTCACTCTTTCCCCTTTTCATCTGAATGGTTTTGTTCTGCAGGTAAATTTGAGCTCAGTCTTCTTTCACAAATGGATAAGTATCTTGTGAAAAGTTTTTGTAATCTCTGGCGGTACTACACAGACTCCACAGGCTGATATATACTTCCTACCTTTTGCAAAATACCATTCTTACCCCCAAAACAAAATGACCTACCGTCATCAACAGTAACCAGTAACAAATCTGATTTTGCCTCTTTTTTTTTTTTTTTTTTTTAAGATAATGGTGACCTCACTCACCAGCTTCTGATTGTTTGGGGTTTGGTATGTTCCTTGAGAAGAGACTTCTCGTTAGTTTAAGAACTCTGACTAGTATGACCAACTGTCCCCATTTACCCAGGACGAGCTGGGGTTCGGCCCTGGAAGCTCCACACCTGAGGAATCTCCTCAGTGTGGCAGAGTGCAAGATGATGCCAAGTCGGTTTCTACATTAAACACCACCACTGCCTGCATTTAGGAATAATAGCCAGTTGTAACGGCCCATTTACATACCATCGAGGGACTGTAGGAATCACCCCAACAGATGTGCTCCGCTGTCACTTGATAGGACAATACACTAAACAGAAAGATTCTGTAACACAAGGCCCGCCTACACTCCTCCTTGATCTCTCTCCTGCTCTCTCACTCCAGGTACAAATAGTCAAAGTCTGTCACCTCATTGGCAGGATGAACTCAGCTACTCAGGACAAGCACTGACTGTCCCCGATGAGAAGAGTAGCTTTTCATCCCAGCTGCCGTAAGTTAAGATGCTGGAGGATGAAGGACAAAGGAGGCTGAGGAGTAAGAAGACCAGTATTTCAGGTGAAGTGCCAAGTTTTTGCTTGGGCCAACCAAAATGCTTCCCCCCCGCAAAAAAAGGTGGGTTTCATTTTGTTGTTTTGTTTAAAGAAAGAACATTTTGACAGAGAGAGCTACTTATGAGTTGTCAGAGTTACTCAGAAATCATCCAACACATTCTCTCTCAGCACATATTAGGTAAAAGAAAAGACTTTGAATTGAGGCAATTTCCTTGTTTTTACTAAATTGCAAGGCACAGAAAGCCTAATAGAATTTCAGATCTCAATTCTGACCCATTTCTTTGCATATTGAGATGATCTTGTTTAATGTTTTCATTCTTTGTAACCGATCCTTGGTTTACATACACCAGTCCCCTCAGAGGATGCTAACATTTAAGAAAAGAATTGCCAGAACAATCTCTTAGAAATTTGTTCTCTCCTTTTATCCTTGCAGTGGCATTCGTTTTTCTACTGGTAGCCAGATATCCTCTAAATCAAATCAATGTAAATAATACATTTGGTGGAAGATTCAAATACCATGATTTTTACTATGTGCACAAAGGAACTGAGCCACAGAGAGGCCCAAATCTCCAGAGAGAGGTCAGTGAGTGCACGGATTTCCTCTCAGATTAAGTACAGAACTGATCTCCAAAGACCTCTCCCCAAAGAGGGGTCAAAGAACATACACTGGTCATCTCAAGACACAAAAATGAGGGTGGGGATGGGCAGGAGGCCAGGCCTCCGGGGCTCCAGACTCAGGACTGCGTGAAAAGGAACAGCCATTGAGCACGCGGCAGCCACAGCTCCGGCAACAGCTCTTAACAGGACACATGTTCAAGAACTAACTCATGTCCTGCCAACGGGGAGATATAAACAGAATTTAATATTTTGAAAATTCAAAATTTAGCCATTGAGTCATATATTACTTGGTGATAAACTGTCCCGCATGTTAAAGACTATGCTGTCTATGGAATGTCATTTCTTTGGCAATGACTTGGTATGCTACTTACATGTCTAAATACACATGTTAATTTTTGTTCCTTCACTTCTGTTGCCTCTACAAAGCCAAATATATATAATAGATCTAAAGCAGTCATGCACGTCACATTCCAGCAAAATGTTGCTTTTAATTTATACTGGAGAGTAAACCAAGTATGTTCACTCTCTGAGTAGGAGGAGCTGAAACAGCAGCCACATACGTAACAAAGGTCTCTGTATATATGTGTATATACGTATAGTCTTGCAGAGATCGATACATATAGATACTATGGACGTGATAATGACGAAGTTTTGAGTTAAATAGAATTAATTCAAATTAATTCAATGTAATGCATCTTGAGGCTACTCCTAGGAAAACCTCTAGAATTGTTCTCACTGATGTGCTGAGTTTTGGTGCTGGGATCCACCTGCGTCTGGCACGAATGCTCTGGGATGTTTGAGACCTGGAATAAGTCCAGGCTTTAGGGCTTTAAGGCTGGGCAGTGAGGCAGTCAGGGAGCCTCAAGGTAGTCGTCAATCTCAAGGAGGTTTTCAAGCGTCTGTCACTGTTTGGTAAGGCGGAAGGTACTTTCCACTCTGAAAGTACCACTGAAGAAGCTCAGACCATCTGTCTTCTGGCATGATAACAATCAGTCCTTGGATGAGTGTCTTCTGTCACTCCCAACTTTAGCCTAGCTCAACCACTAACCCTGGAGAGAAGGGCTGCAGGTCTGATTACCAGCCTCCAGAATTTCTTTTTTTTTTTTTTTAAATTTTATTTTTTATAAACATAAAATATATTTTTATCCCCAGGGGTACAGGTCTGTGAATCGCCAGGTTTACACACTTCACAGCACTCACCATAGCACATACCCTCCCCAATGTCCATAATCCCACCCCCCCTCTCCCAACCCCCCTCCCCCCATTAACCCTCAGTTTGTTTTGTGAGATTAAGAGTCACTTATGGTTTGTCTCCCTCCCGATCCCATCTTGTTTCATTTACTCTTCTCCTACCCCCTTAACCCCCCATGTTGCATCTCCTCTCCCTCATATCAGGGAGATCATATGATAGTTGTCTTTCTCCGATCGACTTATTTCGCTAAGCATGATACCCTCTAGCTCCATCCACGTCGTCGCAAATCAGCCTCCAGAATTTCTTGACCTGCCTTACGATTTCCAGAACACCCAATCTGAAATCAGTACTCTGTCCCATGCATCTGTTACAATCTGGCAACAAGACCACAAACAATGAGCATCATCATAATCACTGTAAAGCAGAGTTTTACAAAGCAAAAGAAAAACAAGAAAAAACAATACCTCTGTTTGATAGGTCTTTCAAATGCAGATAAAATTTAAAAATAATAAAAAAGTACAAATAACATTTCATGACAAAAATTCATTGAAAAATTGCTCTCGATTTTGGTTCCTATTATTTCTATTGATAATCTTGAACATATAATCATATAGGGAACTAAGTTAAAATATATATATATATTTATATTTTATTTCTATATTTGTAAAATTATTATAAATCTGTATTTATCTTCATATATTTAGAAAATTATAAACATTATATATATTTATATATTTATTTGACATATATTTGTTATATGTAAAAGAATCAGAATATATATTCTGACTCCATACAACGATGATTCCAGAGAACACTTACACTAGGAGTTTCCAAACATTCATAAAAAGACAAAGACCAATTCACTTATTCTTTAAGTGAATTCTGTTTTTGTTTTATAAGCACATGACATCATAGAACTTGCTATAGTCCTTCTTTTATAGAAACTCCTATCTTTTACTTTTCCAGCAAACAACACCCAGCCCACCTGCATATTCTGCCTTGTGTGGCCTTAGGATCATGGTATTAACTTGATTTTTGTTTGTTTGTTTGTTAACTAGTTGGCTGATTTGTTTTACTATTTTAATATTATTTTTAATTTAAATCCAGTTAATTAACATAGAATGTATTATTAGTTCCAGAGGAAGAGGTCAATGATTCATCAGTCTTACATAATACCCAGTGCTCACTACATCACATGCCCTTCTTAATGTCCATTGCTCAGTTACCCCATCTCTCCACCCCCTCCCCTCCAGCAACCTTTGGTTTGTTTCCTAAGATTAAGAGTCTCTTATGGTTTGTCTCCCTCTCTGATTTCATCTTGTTTTATTTTTTCCTCTCTTCCCCTATGATCATTTGTCTTGTTTCTTAAATCCCACATAGGAGTGAAATTATATAATTGTCTTTCTCTGACTAACTTACTCTGCTTAGCATAATACCCTCTAGTTCCATTCTTGTCATTGCAAACAGCAAGAATTCATCTTTTTGATGGCTGAGTAGTATTCCATTGCATATACATATATACCACATCTTTTTTATGTATTCCTCTGTCAATGGGCATCTGAGCTCTTTCCATAGTTTAGCTATTGTGGACACTGCTGTTATAATAAACATTGGGGTGCAGCTGTGCTGTAACTTTTTTTTTTTTTTAAGATTTTATTTATTTATTTGACAGAGAGATCACAAGCAGGCAGAGAGGCAGGCAGAGAGAGAGGAGGAAGTAGGCTCCCCTAGAGAGCAGAGAGCCCGATGCGGGGCTCGATCCCAGGACTCTGAGATCATGACCTGAGCTGAAGGCAGCGGCTTAACCCACTGAGCCACCCAGGCGCCCCATAACTTTTTTTTTTTTTTTAAACTCTCTTCTATTTAAGAGAGAGTTGGTACCTGCAGGGGTGATGGGGCAGACGGAGAGGGAGAGAATCTTAAGCAGGCTCTAAGCACAGTGCGGAGCCCATTGTGGAGCCTGACACTGGGGCTTCATCTCACGATCCTGAGCTGAGATCATGACCTGGGCCCAAAATGAGAGTTGGAGCCTAACCAACTGAGCTATCCAGGCTCCCCCATGGCATTAACTTTTTAATATTCACACTTAAATACTCTCTGGAAAGAACTGAAGTCACAAGAAAGGATAATATCTGCATCACAGATTTCCTAAAATAAGTAAACTAACTACATAGAAAAAATACACAACAAATATCATTTCACTAGAAAATACCTAAATCTATGGCCCCCAAAAAAGATAATTTAAAATTGAGAACTGAAGTTGAGATTAGGACTGATGAAAAATGGGATTTGGCAAGCAGCACACTTAAATATTCTTCAGGAGCAGCGTGGCTGAAGCCTGTCTACCAGCTATGACTCTCACACCCCAGAAGGAGATTTTCACTCTACTGAATCACAACTGATAGAGAGAATAAGGATTTAATCTGAAGCATAAAGACAAGAAAGAGATAGCCAGAGGTTTAATGTTTCTCAGGGAAAGCAGATTTTTACTTCAATATAAATATGGTTTGGTTCAGACTATAATGATATATTCTGGGAACCACTAACTGCTTCATAGATTATAGTGAAAAATATTGAAATCAAAGAATAACACCTCTTTTATGGAGAATAAGGGTATGTTATGGATATAACTAGATTAAAGTTATGGATATAATAAAGTTATGGATATAACTATAATTTAAACTATAACCAGAATAAATGACCTCTATCCTAAAGGCCCTTTGCTTCCTTCATGAATTTAAGAATAATTCTCACCCTAAATACCTAGAATTACTGAAATCAAGGCTTTTAAAAAATATTCACAACCTCCTTAAGATGAAGGCAGTATGGCTGAGAGGCCCAATACGTCCCTCAAAACCATAATTCACTCAACCTGACCACTGGCCTTCCTATCAACTTACCATATGTCCTACTGGGAGTCACTTCTGGCCTAGATGTATTTTCCTGGAGGAATATATCTAAAATAGTCTAAAATATTATGCCGAAAATCGACCCTCAAAGATATGAAAGGTTCTTACATTGAAAATGCTGTTTTAATTTCCAATGATGCAGAGCAACTACAAATGAGGAATTTAGGTAAAATGTGAGGAGTAAATCTTCCTACGTTGAAACTTCACTTATTAAGATGGATTACAAGGGCATGAAACATCCCTCCCTGATGGCTTTCAAAGGATTAAGAATATTTTTTACTGAAAACAGCTTAAAAAGTGCAAGTGAAGGGAAAATGCCTGTAGAGGTCATACTGGTACTGTGAAATAATTTTTGATGAGGAGTGTCCTTGTGAGAGTCCTCTTGGAACATCCTCACAGCACGAACCCTGGAGACTTTGCAATGCAGAAGGAGGAAAGGACAGCAGTGGACTTAAAAGGTACTTCGCAGCAACAAGTTGTTTTTGAACTGAATGAGAACTCAGCACCAGCTTTCTTGGAGTATTTGTAAAAGATGGGTTCATACAACCTGGAAGTTAATCCTTTAGAACATCTTGATAACTATATATTTATATATATATATAGAGAGAGAGAGTGAGAGAGAGAGAGAAAGAATAAAGATTTTTAGTGATAAAGGCATTTAATTTCTAATCTTTGTGCTGCCCACTAGTCATATGACTGGACAAGTTACTTAACCTCTCTAAACCTTACTTCCCTCTTTGGAACATGAGATTTTATACTGTGTCACTGGATTTTGCCTAATGACATGCTTGGCTCATAATAAGAATTCAATAGGGTATTTTATATATTACTAACCTGCTTTTTTCTATGTATTATTAAAATACACACATAAATAATGTAATTCAAAATTGAAAAAGGCACACAAATTATGAAGATATACCTGGGGTGATTTTATGAAGAAAGGAAATTATGTATGAACCTAGATATAGCATTGTTCTTGAAATCCATTAACGGAACCTTCATATAAATAGTCCTTTATTTCAAGATTCCTATGATACTTTAGTAATTAAAGTCCCTGAATAGAGTGCAAGATGAATATAAAATTCTGTTTCAGAGAGAAACTAGAATAGAAAATGTGTTACTTTTCTAAAAATAATGGCCCCATTTCTTTGAAAAATTAATTGTATATTGCCTATCTCAAAAACAAAGAAAAATTCTCTTTATACACGTCACACAGCATGTACTTTCCTTTAAATCCTGAAGTATATTATTAAAGTCTAAAGATAATATAGTGGTAGCAAGGCAGCAATCATCATTTAGTGGAAATGCTAAATATTTATAGAGTTTTCTTTTAGCTAAATCTGCAAACTGCCATACATATACTCTTTGTTGATACAGCATGTTCACAAAGGAACTGAGTCGATGTCTCTGAAATAACGACATTATTATTGCAAAGGGGCTGCCCAAGCCAGGGGGATAAAGTTTTTCTCTGACACCACTCTGCCTCAGCCGTTATAGAAACCAGTTCAACTGGAGAGAGCAACCCCAAGATTATACACCAGGTTTCCACTGAGGGTGCCATGGGGAATGAAGAGACAGTTGTGTCCTATGTTTTGTTCTCACAGTAGGAATAGTAGTAACTACAGCTTTAGCAATTGAGTCACATTTTGTTAGTCTTAATATGAAAGATAGTTTTTGTATAAAAAATTTTGATACAAAAGATGAACAACATGTTAGTTTAGGGGATAGAGTTAACTGGAGGAAACACTTGTCTTTATTTCACAGTTTTGTATTTGTAAGCAGAAAACCTCTAGGATTCTTACTTCTCTTCTTCCTTCATTTCCTCACTGGGGGAAAAAAAAGCCTGTGTTGACTCATTACTGGCTATGGAATCAATCGTATTTTCCTGTCTCAGCACAGAAATCTCCTCGTGGTCTTGTGGAACTTGCCTAGTCCCCCACCTTATGCTCAGTTCTCTTCAACACACACCACGGGCTCCCCCACTGGGCTTCTCAACAACTCACAAAGCACAACTTCATGACTTTGCACATAGCGCTCCGTTGATTTGGCATGCCCTACCCCCAGTTCCGCTTCTTTCCCAAGAAAGCTCATACTCCTGTTTTCTGACCCAATTCAGACTTCTTCAGTGAACTCTATCTGGTCTCCCTCGGGCAAAGTGAGCTGCTATATTTTGCACATTCCAACATTCCTCTTACACATGGATCCTCTCTCTGGAAGAAGATCCATTTCATAATGTGAGAGTCTGTCTCCCCTCTGGGTATACAGAAAACTCTTGGTGGCTGAGAATAAGTCTTAGAAAGTGTGCCCCTTCACCACTAATGAAGACCTATTTAGAAAGTCCATTTTTACAGAAAAGATATATAAATACTAGGTTAGCTATAAAATTACAAGACATAAAGTTATATTGCTGAATGATTAAATGAAATAAGCTCTAAAGAAAAAAGGAAGAAAGGGAAAACTAGGCTCTAAGGCTGAAAAAAAAAAAAAAAAAGAAAAGAACAAATATAATATAATGTATCAGTAAAGTATGTCCATGGCAGAGGTGGTAAAGAAGGCTGGATAGAAAGTGGTTTCTGACCAGGAGCTTTAAGAAGCTAAGATCTCCACAGACAGAAGTGGGAGAAGGGGAGAGGATGAGGAACAAAGAGGCCAGGGACAAGGATTATTCTATCTGTACCGTCAAGAAACACTGAAGCAGAAAACATTGTGAACCTTGGGATAAAGATGCCTGGTCTAGACCAGCCAAAACTCAGAGTATGTGTGTATGTGTGTGCGCGCGCGCGTGCGCTCCGGGGGAAAGAGGGCTGGACTGGGGAGCTGCAGGTATATGACCAGTCGGGCACAGGGTACCCTGGGCTACCCGGTCTGTGGACCGGCCTGAAAGTAGTGAGAGATCCTTTGGGGTTGCTTCTGTCTGTTGTGTTTTCTTTGGTAACTGAGACACGTCATCAAATCAGACCTTTGTAAATATGACTGTGGCAGCCATACATGGGATGGATTAGACCAGCATTTCTCAAATTGTGTTTTACCGAACACTAGCCCCAGTGAGATACAGTAGAACATACATACATCCCCCCACACACATTCACTCACTCACTCACTCTGCTTAAATCATCTTGGCAAATGCTAGGTTAAACAAACCACAAGAGGTATCTTTACTGCTGGGCTTTCCAGAACCTGTAATAGGCTTCCGGAGATGACAGAATTCCAAGAGGATGACCGCACATATGGCTACTTCTTCCTCTCCCTTGGCTTTAATGCCATCTCTTTTCTCCTGGTTCTCCTTCAGCTACTTTGGCTGCTCTTCCTCAGTTTCCTTTTGGAAAATGTTCTGCTGCTCAGTCATTTTCTTTTCAATCCATGGAGATTTCAGGAATGAGCTTTCTACTCCCACAGACTAAATTCCCATGTTTTTCCTGACACCTTTCATGGCCTGCACTCCTGTCCCAGAGTGAGGCAGGTGCCCCTCTTCTGTACCCTGGGGACACTTCTATCACAGGCCCTGCCTTGCTCTAGCTGAACATCTCCTTCAGCTGCTCTGTCCAGAATCCTTCAGGGCTAGGACTTTTTCTTAACCCTTCCTGAATACACAGTACATAACACAGAAGTTGGCTCAATAACATTCAGTTGGCCAACTGAGACTAAACATAGGCTCTCCTAAATCTTAAAGAGTTGCAATCAGAAACCTACCACATTGGTCAAAGGACGTTTCTTTAATCAGGAGTCCTCTTTATATGCAACTAATATTTGAAGTCATTGTTAAGCAAAGTTAAAATGAAACTGTCACAGAAACCTCTATGATAAATTCTTTTCATTCTTGATTTTTAAGGCTTTATGTGAGATAATCAAGATAAACCATATGTCATCACAAGTTTTGCAACTTACACACAGGGATCTGATTTTATTTCCATCATTCAGGATAACACTAATGTCAATCAGTTAACCAAATATTCCATAAATAATCCCTTCAAATGAAAATCCATCTAAATTTTACATTATTCACAAGCTCAAAGCTTCATCAATACCTCAGTTAAAATATTGTCTCAGCTATGGGAATAGTCCCAGACTGAAGGTTATGTGACAGATGGGGGAAAAAAAAAAGTCACTTACATCTGTCTTTGTTTACCCTGCTAGGGCAGGAAAGAGTTGCTCACTTAAGCTGCTGAGAAGAGCTCTCCCATCAGGTCTGGAAGGAGGATAGGAAATGAAGCCTTTTGATTTTAGGCACAGTTGTTTTATTCCTTGTTCTAAAGCAGTGGGAAAAAGAAGGGAGACCAAATGGATCCTAGGAAAAAGCCACTAGAAAAGGATTTGCTGTTTCTCTAGGAATGGTTAGCCTGGGAGTATTTTCCTGAAACACTCCCTTATCTCTACCCAAAACTCCCTGCGCAGAATAATCAAAACTTATTGGCAAGCTGAAGTGAGTCCAAGGGATCACTGAATCAGAGAACAAAGAGATCTCTAAGATTTAAGAATAAAGTAATTTGATAATCCGAGTGGGGCTGGTACTCGCCAATAATCAGCTAGAAACAAAATATTTAGCAGAATCTAACAGAGCCAATATTCTAAGGCCACAGACCTCCCAGGGCTTCTCCATGGTCTCATCATCCATCCCCTCTATTCACTCTGGAAGCCTCCTTTATTATTATTATTATTATTATTATTATTATGTATGCCATGATCTATCACATAAAAAATCACATAAAATTGCCTGAAACTCCCAGGCATCCTATATTATAGATTGAACCATGTATCCCTCGCACCGAGCATAACTCTGGCACACAGTATATGTAACAAACACGGGCAGAAGAAATAAGTTCTCCTAAATCCTGGGATCTAAGAGAGACAACCTTTAGATCAATGGTCACAACCTCAATTCCTTGGCATAGTGATATATTTTATTTGTAAAATGATTTCTCATTACTAACAAAGTACTAAACCTTGCAAATTACCTACTTTCTTTTCTGCGAATGAGATGGGTTTTCATGTTACTCCCTAGTAACACTGTTCTCATTGATCTCCATCCAAATGCTGTCTTAAATGAACAATGACCCACCGGAGATGAGACTGAAGCTCGAAGGACTGTATATGGTCTATGCTGCAGCCTGAGACACACAGCCCACATGAGCTTTGTCTGCCAGGTGTGTCAGGGCAGACAAATGGAGTAGCGTGGTTCCATTGGAGGACCCCAGACTTTCAGCTTTCCTCTTCAGCAAACAGACCTCTGAGGACAAAGTCTTTAGAGCTAGTTAAGAATAGCCCAAGAGGGCAATCAGGGAAAAGCTGGCCCAGTGTACATCCACATGGTACACAAAGCACAGAGCAACAGGTGTCTAGTCATCCATTGCCACCTGGACAGAGAGGACTGCCTCCCGCTCACTGTAACCTAGGGAAAGGCAGAGATGCAGGTGTAACAACAGACAACAACACAACAAAGAAGGTCCAGCAAGGCACAGGAGAGGGCCATGACAAAGGCATCCAGATTTCAGGATGAGGCTTGGTGCCGGTTATAGACTTGGGACCCGGTACTTTCCTACTCCATCACTTGTACACCTGTTATTGTTTATGACTTAAAATAATGTCCTTATTGCTTATCTTTCCTGATGGACACAAGGCAGGGCTTGGGACACAACAGTTTCTGGCACACAGTGGGCACTATCACAAATGTCTGCTAAATACACATGCTCTTGTCTTCTTGAATCTTTTGAGTATGAGAAGAAATGGCTGATTAAGCAAGAATTACACTTCCTATCACAGACGGGCTCCAAACACTGAGGGTAGGGATAATGGTTGAATTGTCTATTGCTGTATTCTCAGTCTGTAGCACCCTGTAGTCCTTCAACAAATGTTTGCTAAATAAATGAACGAGTGAATTCATACATCTTAGTTAGCTATAGATTTGTTGGTAAATTAATATAGTTTACTTCTGATATAGTTTACTTCATTCATTCAAAAGTCTGATAACCACTAGGAGTCTGGCACACAGATGCTAAGGAAAAAGGACTGGGAAGATTTCTGTCTACATGGAAGTCAAGCTCTAAACAAGAGAAACATATAAACAAATTATAACAGTAAGTTGTTAAATTAAAAAAAAACTGAGGTTTGTGTACTTTAAACAGCTTCAGTCAGAAAGTGTCCTCATCAGGAAAAAAGTCCCAAACAGGAGATGTCCCCATTGTTTATTCATGATCACTACATGGGAGCAGAGACTAGCCGTAATTGTGTTTGCCAGACCATCAGCCCCAAAGGCAAGAATTACATATTCTGAATTACATCTGAGATGCCCAAACAGATAGCCTTCCTGATCATAACATTGCCAGGTAACCCAGTTTCACACTCTACGGTCATCATTTCACTTTCTCAAAAGCATTGCAAAGAAAATTTATGATGGTGATGAACCGGTTCACTTTAGCCATCCCAATATCACACATATTATAGGGCCTATTATTTAAAGGAAAGGTCTTAATTTAGCTCATTTATATAAATTTATATATTGCGTAAGCAGATTTGCCATCAGACTCTGAATGCAAAGTACTGAAGTAGTACGTAAGTATCATGAGAGCCTTAGTGGTCACACATTTCTTGATCTCTAGAGTCCTTTTCAGAGCACCATATACCTTTTAGACAACTGTTAGTACTATTCTTTATACTATATTTTAAAAATTGTATTTCCCCAATTACAAAACATTGCTAAACGTTGCTAAATGATGATATCACAATCCAACAGCTAACTTATGCTTAGGAACATGCTTGTATGTGCTTACTTTAGCACTTTGTCCAGAAATGTCAACCACTTTAAAAGGCAGAAGCATATTATACAATTAAGATTGTACTTACTCAGCATTGTGCAACATTTAGCACTCGTTCCAGTTACCTACTGATGCGTAACTAGCCACCCCCAAACCTAGGGACATAAAGTAGTTATTTTCATGGTTCTGTGGACTGGGTTTGTGGACTGAATGTGGGCTGCCATGGTTTTGAGAGCTGACTGTTACAGAGACATCAGTTCTCAGTCTCTCTTATAATTGCAGTCAGTTGGCTGCAGCTGAAGTCATTTGAAGTTTCAGTTAGACAAGGTGTCCAAAATGGCTTCCTCACATGCCTGGCAGTTCGTGTTGGCTGCTGTGTGGAGCGCCTACCTGTGACATCACCACAGGACTTGCGGTCTTCACAGCATGGTTCCCAGAGACACAGGCAAAAGTTACAGACTTTCTCAGGATGGAGGCTCTGAACTCCTAGAATATTAACTCTGCTGCATTCTAGTATTGGTCAAGCAAGTCACTGCGGCCAGCCCACATTCAAAGGGAGGGAAGTTAGACTCTACCTGTGGACGTAAAGAGTAGCATGCGCATGCAAGAAGGGAAGAGTGACGCCAACCATCTTGAAGACACCATTACCACACTAACATACATTATGTTTCAGGTGAAGGGTTCTAGGCTTGTTCATTTGTTTCCAAAGTATCAAGTTAAGTTAGAGAAATACTGAATGATAATGTAAGTACCATTAAAACAAAACAAAACAAAACAAAAAAAAAACCTCTGCATAAAAATCACATTTGATGCCTGCAACCACTTCAGTCCCTCACATCAATATAACTCTACCCTTGTAACCCTAAATACAATAAAAAGAATTTAAAACTCACAAAAGACTTTTGTCTGTTTTCCTACAGGATAATTTACTTATCGAATAAATTTGTCAAAAGTATGAAATGTAATTTAAGTTTTCATCTCTTAATATCAAAGCCTACAGAAATTCAGGGAACCAATCATCACATTCTAAAATGCCTGGACCAGAAGTCCTATTTAAAATTGGGAACATCATTTGATGTGCCAGAAAAGTATCCCTAACCAGGGAACCAAAATGTTTCTTTGCTGGGGATTTTAAGAGAGCTGACTAGCTCATGAGCATAGTTGCCCAGAGAATTAAAAAAGGAGGCGCTCTGCCAAGTGGGTCGATGACCATCAAAAAGAATTTTCACAGAAAAGAAAAAGGGAAAAAGAAAGAGAAAATGATGCTGTCAGTCCCTGAAAGGGGAGTTATTTTTCACATGGTCTGATTTCCCTTTTACAAAGGGAAAGGCAGCTTACTGCGATAGAATAAGAATGTTCAATTTCATGCAGGTGCATTTTCTGAGCCAAATAAAATACAACAGTATCTCAAAGCCATTTATCTTAAATGATTCATTTGTAAGGCCTCTAAAATTCCCCAAGAAATATGTGTAGAAGCAACCAAAGATTTATTAATTCCAAAACCGCATTAAAGATGTTTTCAAGAAGAGTGGCAACGAGCCATACCCTTTTGTCCCCACAAGCACAAAAACTGGTGAAATTTAGAAAAATCCAAAATAGAAACACATTTCAATGTTTTTTCTCAAGTCATAATAAACTTTTAAAAGGTTATTAAATTCGTTTTTAACATCTTCCTCTTTTCTAGATATAAAAACACTCTAAATCTAAATTTCTAAATCTACTAGCTACTCTTCCTTCTCTACATGGATCATCACCATATCCTGAAGTGCCCCTTCCAAGCATTTCAGGTTCATCTGGGACTCCTCCCTAGTCTTCACCTCCTATACGCAACACATGTCTATATGTACTTTTCAATCTATTTTAATACTTTTTCAATATTTTTTCAAATATTTTTCGATACTATTTCAAAGGTGTCTCTCATATACGTTCCCACTTTCAGGTCCGATGGCCACCTGGTGTGGGCTCCCTGTCTAGCACAGCTGGCTCCCTCCTGCCTCCTGACTGGGTCTCCCTGCCTCTAGGATGGCCTCCTTTCATTCGCACTTGAAGACACCTTCTGAGCAGTCTTTCTAAAAGAGAGCAAATCGTGTCATCCCTCTACTCAAAATAAAACACATCACACAAAATAACTCGCTTCCAGGATCCATCTCAGCTCCTCAGTCCCAGCCTGTCGCAACTGCAGCCAGACTCCGACATGTATCCTCACACTCAGGAATGGTGGAGAGGCCACCCTACCGGATCTGGAGCTACTTACTACCTCTCTCTCTTTCTCCCCATGGTTACATCTGCCTAGCATGCCCTCCTCCCTATTCCTCAAAGCTTAACTCACATACCATTCTCTCTCTCTAGCATTTCCTGGAATGAATTCACCCACCCCTTCCTGATTCAACAGGCTTGCTTCTGCATTTGTCTCTAGGTTTTTAAGGAATGCCTCATAATGCGTTCATGAAGATTGTAAGCTGATTTTTACCCTTAAAAGACCCCTTTTTGTTCTCCACCAAGGCTACAAAAATCCTAAATAATGTTCCTGTAGCTGGGAAAATTCTTGCCTCTTCTTCCTCTCAGTGTCCACTTCTCACTCTTCCTCTAGCATTGGCACCCACAATGAATGAATGCTTCTCCTTCCTTCATGCTTACATTACATCCACATGGTGTGCCTGATGGGCACTCTGGTTGGATATTTTTGTAGAGTTTCCAAATTGCCTCATTGGCATATCACCCCAGAGCCTCCAGATAAATTCAGCAGTGCCTGATGCCCAGGGACTCTGAGACGTCCCACTTTGGTCTGGTCTCAGGGCCCAGGGTCTCACTGCATGGTGTTGGAAAAAAGTGCCAAGTGCACATGTTTGTTTAACCCACCCAAAACCTGAACTACCTGAGAATCAGGGACAGGACGTTTCATGAAGGAAAATTAACAAAATATAAAACGACATAAAAGACTTGCTGTTACTGTTAACCACTGGCAATTACTTGCGTTTTCCTATTTGTAAGAATTAATCTGGCTATTCCCACAAACAAGGCTGGACAGACAGCTGTGATCTTGAAACTTATGTAAGTTAATTAGGTTTCTATGTGGTGTTCAAAAGGCAGACTCTCTGAAATAACTTTCTAATTGGTCCAGGTGCTTTCCATGTTGAAATTCAAAAGTGATTAAGTAAGATGTGAAGCCTTCTGTAGTAAATAATTACAAAAACAATTCCTTTTGAACCTAATGTTTACAAAATGGATATTTATGAGCAATGTGCCACACTTCAGTGAGAGTGTTTTGGCTCGATGTGTCTAAGGCAATAAAAACCTAAGGTCCATAATTTCCAGATGATTTTTGTTCCTAAGTGTAATATACTAACTTGGGACTTGAGACATTACACATAAAGATATCTACCTCAGATATAATTTAGGGTGCTCAAGAAGACCTTTTAGACAAAAGGACTAGAGAGATAAGGAGGGGAGGGTTGGCCAGAGTGCCTAGAGCAGCTCCAGGCTTAAAATCCCTGGGGAAATTAACACTGCCTTCTGAGGTTGTTTCATTGAAAAGGCTTGGTTTGAAGCCACAGTGTCCAAACTAAAGAATCCGTCCCACCCACATGCAAAAGAAGTCTTCCTCTCCACAAAAAGCTGTCTCCTTCAACACCCAAGCAAAGAAACCAGCCCATGAATGGGAAGGAGCGAAGTTAGATAGGAGAGAACCTAGACAGAGATGAGAAATGGCTCATAATGCATTGCCCCGTGGGAGGCCTGCCAAGCCCTGCCCTGAGGCAGACTGACCTCGCCACATCCTGGGAAACAGAATCCCTTTGTCCAAACCTAACACAATGGCCTAAACCACATGGGCCTATAAACAGGGATGCTTCTTTACTAAATGGAGGTGTTGACTGGTCATGGAGTATAAGGCTTTCTGCTTCCACCTGCTTTCCAAGCAGAAAATTAATCTAGAGACTTTAAGTACAAGAAGTTATCCCAACAAACCTAGACAGCTAAGATAAATTACTGCTTTGAAAATGTGAAAAAAACAAAGAACATCACTTTCACCCTAAAAAGAAAAAAAAACCCACAAAACACAAAACAAATAAACAAACAAACAAACAAACAAAAAACCCATTGGATAATCTACATCATTATTTTGAACCTAAGGTCATGGGATGTTTTGTGAGTCCCCAGACAAGAAGGTGAACTGAAGGCCACAGAGAAAGAACGCGAGAACTCTTTCCCCCTGGTCACAGCACCAAGGATGAGGCAGCTGTCAGCTCAGTCAGTGGGTAGGAAGAAAACAAGTAAAACTTTAAAGGATTCTTAAAGGTCCACGGTGGGCTATCGGGATGGTTCAGATCAGAACAGGGGGATCCAAGGACACTGGAAGTCCACACCATCCACAGCTTCTTTTCCCTTGGCGTTACCAGGTGCTGGTGAGAAAGATGAGGGGCAAGCTGGGAGGACTGGAGAGCCCCGTCATGATGCAGGCTGCAGGGCCTGACACGGTTTCAGGGTGGAACAGGCCCACCAAAAGGCACTCATCTGTGTTCTGGTCACTGTGTGGCCGTGAGGTGGTGACTGGCCACTACCAGGGTATAAGCACAAGGCCACAGACCCTTCTGACTCAGGAAATGAGCAACTTCAGTCTCTGCCAAGACTTCTTATCTCCATCAGGAGGCAAAAGCCATCAGTGACTGGGGGTGAGGCAGGAGCCCACACGCTGGTGCCAGGTGAAGGGCTTTGCCTCTGGGGAAGAACAGAAGCTTGCTCACACCCTGCAGGAACTCAAAGGGGAGGCACTCTTGGACCTGCTTTTGCCAGAGATACACACTGATGTGGAGAAGAGGTCTACCACTGCCAGAAGAGGAGCAGCAACCTCACTTATGCCTAAAACTCTTCACTGACACAAGGCCAAGTTCAGCCACCTGCCCTTTCAGACCTGTGCTATAGACTCTTCTGTGATGACAGAAATGTTTTATAACTGTGCTGTCTGATACAGGAGCCACAAGCTATGCATTCTATGAATCAGCCTTAATTTTTATTAAATTCCAATTCCATGTATTTACAATTAATTACAATTACATTTCCAATAGCCACATGTAGCTTGTGCCTAGGACACTGCAGCTCCAGACCTGAACAAAGGCAGAGGCAGAATTTGCCCACCACTGGCCAAGGGCAGGAATGCTGAGAAAGTTCCATTTCAGAGGCTCAGGTACATAACACCTGCCTCACTCTATTGCTTGAGCAGGAGAACCAAGAGAGCTTTCTGTCTCACTCACATCTCATGCTGAGTAACATGTACTAGCAGACTACAACCAGTAAAGGGACAATGACAGAGAGAGAAAAACTTCTACTGTGGCAAAGGCATACAGCATCTGTTTGGTAGAGGAGAATTACTGTAGAAAACCCCTGAACTTGCAGACTTCCCAGTAAGAATGTCAAAATTGCAGCCCAACATGGGAGAAGCTTAAAGCCCACAGTACCTATAGCAACAATAAAACCCAAAGCTCATTCAACTATTGACTAGATTGGCTCAACCCCTTACATTAATGGCCTGGAAGAAAGAGATGTGTACCTATTTTTAGGTATAAATAATATTTAGCTTGGTATCTACTATTGTTTTACATACAGTAATTAGGTACTGAATAAAAATTTTGTGTGACATACAAAAAGCAACTCACCCAAACCTATTATCAACAGGCAGAACAGACAACACAACAAGATCAAAGGATGGCCCAGATGGTGAAACTCTCAGACAATTTAAAATAACTATAATTAATGTGTTAAATAATCCAGTGAAAAGGTGGACAACATGCACAAACAAATGGGTAATTTTAACAGCAATGTGGAAGTAATTTTTTAAAAGCCAAATGGAAATATTAGAAGTGAAAAACATGGTATCGAAGATGAACTCCTTCAACAGGCAGACTGGTAACAACAGAGGAAAGATTCAGTGAAACTGAAATTATATGAAACACAAACAACAAGAAGAAAAACATGGTGATTAAAAATCAAAAAGCAACCAAAGCAAAAAGAAACCAGAAGAGAACTATCAAGAGCAATGGAACAACATCAAACGATCTAACACATGTACTCAAAATCTTCTAAGAAGAAGAAGGAAAGAAAGGGACCAAAGAAGTAATATTTAAAACATAGCTGAGAGTTTTCCAAAATATAGCTATTAATAACAAACTGTAGATACAAGCAGGATGGATACAAAGAAAAACACATCTAGCCCAACATAGTGTTAAAAACCAAAAATAAGGAGAAAGTATACTACATTGAAGGAAATGGATAAAAGGACTTAGCCTCTCCATAAAGGACCAATGACTATTTAGCCTTTTAGTAAAATATGGATTCTAGCAAAATCGTCTCCCACACTTGCAGCCCTTACTGGACCACATAAACAATAACTGGAGTGAAAGCATTTTGTGTTCCCTTGTTAAGGCTTCTGTGCAGTAACCACAGAATGCGAATCTGAGGGTGCAGGCATGGCATGGCATTTTGTGCAGACTAACCAAAACTTCTCAAAGATTTAACTTGCTGAATAGTACAGTTTTTGTTGTTGTTCTTGTAGCAGAATTAAAATGATCTTTTGAAATAGGACAAAAACTCCCAGAATTAGAACTATCTAAATACTAAATGTAATGTGAATACAAAACTGAAACTGGTATGTGTTATGGTCCAAATGTCATAATATCGTTTTTGTATTTGGTTCTATAAAACCCAAGTACTATTGGGAAAAATATGAATTTGCACACATTGTTCCTCTAGAACTTTTTAAAAAAGTCTCTTGGATCTTGATATTAATTAGATTGTATCAGTTGATAATCAGTTTTTGGAAAGCTGCACTAATATGCGAAGAATATCTGTATCCATTCAATGTTTAGGAAACGTAATTTCAAAACTAAAGCTGTCTGTGATAATATACAAATAATGCATGAAAAAGAATTAAGGAAGAGTTTGAGGCAAAACCTGAGAGGCTCAGATCTACTTACCCTGTTCCTCTGGAGTACTCCAGTAATTGTATGGGGTTCTGTCTAAAATCTGGGTGCTTCTAGTTAAGGCCCTGTCAGGTGTTCCCTTAATCAAAGACTGGGATTTGTTTTCTTTAGTGCTCGAGAGCTGTTAAGAGGTACCACCGCACCTGGACACCTCCAGGCAGTTTCCTTGAGTCAAGGCTCAAATATTCAAATGAACATGAGGCTTTTAAATTTGGGGTTGTTACTGTAGTTTGTTTAGTTTAAAAATACACAAGAAAGTATACCAGTCAGTAGAGTCAAAATATTTAAGCAAATGAAAGGCAAACATATATACTAGGTAAGGGGGTCGACTCTCCAGCTGATCTGCTTGGGTTCCCATCTCAGTTGGGCTCCTTACTGACTCGTGCCCCAGTTTCTCATTTTTTAAAAAAGGGATCATAATAATATCTACCTTATAGAGGCCTCAAAGAACTTTTAAATTTAAACAGGTTGTTAAGAGATCTAAATTTTGGAAGGCTTCTTAAATGAATATGAGGGTCCAGACAAGCACCTGGCATGGGATTAGTGGTCTTGTATTTATAACTATTTGTATTGGCCTCATTAATAAACTTTATATTAAAACAAAGTAAAAAACTAATTAACTGAATTGGAAATATCACACTCTCTTGAGAGGACCCAAAAGGTAATTTTTTCCTGCAGTGATTTTCTTCTGTCATATAATCCTATCTATCATCAGTAATCATGTGCGATAATATAGTTATGTACCCCATCAAGCCCAGATATTGGTTAATATTGCTAGTTTGGCTGAGAAGAACCAGGGTCCCTTAGTTTGTACGCTGGCATCTTTAAAACATCTTATTAACACCACTATGAAAACTGCACACATGAGATAACTTCCCAAGCTGAACTAAAAGTAACTTAAATCTCTTTAATAATGTTCAAGGTGAAATAAATATTTAAGTCATATCATTATAAGCAGTCATATTTGTCTAATCCTTTATTGTTTATGAAGTAATTTTATATTCAGTAAGTACTCCAATTACTAATATTCATATAATATAAATATGATGTTATAAACCAGAAGGAGAAACCTGCTATGGATTTGGTTTAATGAGTAGAGAAGCTGCCTCTGTCCTCCACTAGAAAGACAAAAAGAGTGATTTTCTTCACAAGACCTCTGGGGGTATCTTTTATGGCCTACAGAACTCAAGTGGAAGGCCAGAATATTATTATACTGGAAAGGCTATTACTATTATGTGTTTTCTCTAACGTTTTTATTTTAGAGCTAAGGTAAAAAGTGAAATCCAGGAAAGGCTGAAATTAGAATTGCTCTTAGGGGATGAAGCAAGTCTCTTCAAAGCTGAAAAACATGTCATTTATGTACAGACAATAAGCACCTTTAAAAGGCCAGACTGAGAAGGAACGGGGTGGAAGATAATGCAGTGAAAAGAAGGGTAAAGCAAAATCAAGAACTACTCAAAACATCAAATTTCCAAATGGAAAGTTCATATAAACTATCTCACTGTGCCCTAAACAGAATAGTGAGTTAAGAAATGTAGCTGGATGGAGGGTAAGCTGCTCCCAGGTTTTTACATAGCTGGGGAGGCACATGTTTGAGTTTGGGAAAGCCGTATGTAACAGAATGACAACAGTGCAATGAGAGGTGTTGACAAGCTAAAGAACACAGGGCACCCTTGGAAAAGAATGGAAGGCAGCACCCTGTGAAGCAGTGAGTTGTCCTTTCCTGTTTTCTGCCCCTTCCAATAACTTACATTATTTTCAACATCTTTCTTGCAAATGTATTTGCTCATGGGTATTAAATAGTGGTCACGTGCTTACAGACGCCTCTATTCAAGAATGTTCCCATTACTGGCAAACGCTCTGTGAGGCAGCGTCTTATATACTTTTCCGTCTTAAAATGCTGCGATCTATTTATTTGGCAGTTTGCCGTTTATAATTCCTGTTACTCCTAAGCACTTATTCCTAATCCAAAGAATGGGGACCCATTTGGAGTTTGGACTTTTGCTTCTTTCGTTATTTTGTCTTTTTTTAGAATTGATCCCCAAATATCCATCATAAATACAAACATATAATTTTAGATATATCACTTTTACTTTCTCATGTCAAGTTATATGTCTTCTCAAAAAAACTAAGTATAGTTTTATAATAAATATTAATGAGACAGAAAATCATCTTACCCTGGTGTGAGTCCGAATATGCATCTTCAGTCCATCATTTTTACTGAATCCTTTTTCACAGTAAGGGCACTGATAGGGACGCTCGCCTGCAAAGGAAGTCTTCAAGTCAGAAAAAAGTAAACCAGCAAAGCAAGCACTGCCATCACTCCCTCACTTGTAGCCTCATCACCACATACACTCTTGGCACTGCCAAAAAGAGGCTCCCTGCACACCTGGGCTGACACACCGTGGGGGCTTCAGGGTAATGGACTATGCCTTCCCCTCCTGCGGAGAGAGACTGAGCCGCAGAGAGGGACTGAGCCCAGAGTGTGTTTCAATATTGGCCAGGAGCAGGCTTCCTGCGTATTCCTTTTATTTATTTTTATTTATTTTTTTTAAAGACTTTATTTATTGGAGAGAGGGAGTGATTGAGAGAGCACAAAAGCAAGGGCAGAGGGAGAGGCAGACTCCCCTGCTGAGCAGGGAGTCTGACACGGGGCCTGATTCCAGGACACTGAGATCATGACCTGAGCAGAAAACAGACGCTTAACCAACTGAGCCACCCAGGTGCCCTGGCATATTCCTTTTAATACTTGAGCCCAAATTAAATCTCCTGATTTTAAGAATCTCTTAAAAGGATTTTACATTAATCCATTCATTCTGTCACTGTACTACTTATTTCAGGGGTCTTTAATTGGTTTACTGATTCTTTGTTTTAAAAACAAAGACTTCATATTCTCTCTCAGTTGGGGTGATGAGTTTCAAAAGAATTTCACACATTGATACAGGTTAAACAGAACCATTGGCGTTTAATAATTGATCCATATCTGCTGATGTAACTGAGTCTCTTGCATCTAGAGGTCATCATTATTTAGAAAAGAGCCATGCCATTTTTTTTAAAACAAGTAAACATACACATCACATTAAAAAAATTCTATTATGAAACAGAAGAAATGTGACAAAATTTAGTCTCCAGGAGGAATCTGAAGTTACTCTCTAGTCAAAGCCTAATTATTTAGGAAGAACAGTAACTCAAATCACTACTTATTCTTTATTCTCTCATTTAGCAATGCACTTAACACTGCAGGATGCTGGACGCTGCAATCAAAGACGTAAAACTCCCTGTATGTCTTTCCTTTCCCCTCGGGACAGGGCTTTTCATAAGCAGCACATGTTAGTCCTTTATTCCTTCAGGTCCCATTTGATCCTTACTCTTGTTCAATCTGGGTATCACTCACATTACTCCAGCTAACTCCCCTATCAGGTCAACAATGAACTCCTTGTTGCTCCGATGGTCACTTTTCATTGCGGTCTTCCTTGACCTCTCCCTAGTCCCTGACACTGCTTCATAAGATGACAGTGCCATTCTTGAGGGGTCTTGCTCTACGAACTGTGTGTTTTCAGCAGTAACATCACGGGGGAGCAACTATACAGAGGCCCCAGCACAGCCGCATTTTCCCAGCCTCTCCCTGAGAGGGAGCACCCAGGACTCTCCCCTTGAACTGGGCACCATAAAATGATGACAACTATCCAAAATGGAAATAAATAAACCAATAAACAAATAAAGTTACAATGGCAGTAAAGATACAGGACTCTAAAGAACTATCTAGACTTGCCAACTTCTTCATGATATAAAAATCAACCTTTATACTAGGTCAGTAGAAATGGAAATTTTGACCTTATTATAATCACCACCCTAGGAAGGTGTTTCTTCATTGTCAGAAGAATAAGGTGTGTAGAGTCCAATTTATTTGAAAAAAATGGAAAGTATAATCTTATTCTAACACTGAGTTGATAATATATATTTATCTTAATTCCAGACATCTCTGTTGAGACCCAGTCTGAGATAGCCATATGTCAACCAGGTATCTTCATTTGGACATTCCATAAACAGCTGAAATACAGCATTCTGAATTCATGTCTTCAACTTCTGATCCTGCATATCCTGCCCTGATTAGGTATACCACACTCACCCAATTATCAAATAAGACACTTAGCCCTCCAACTTCTTTTTACTCACTGCCCTCTACATTGCAGTCTCTAAGTCACACTGACTGCCCTTCTCTGATATTTCTAGAATCCTCCTTGAGGATGTGGTAAAAATGAAAATAATATTAACAGCAGTAGCAACAGCACTGACAGTAGAAGGAGTAGTAGCAACAACTCTCATTTATTGAATTCTTGACCATCTAACCTTTACCATGCATACCCCCCTCACAAAGAAAGAACTGAAACATACAGCTAAATGCTAATGCTGATGGTGGTAATTCCAGAATCACAGAATTCCAAATAGTTTTTTTTACTTCCTTCTTCATAAAGTATGAAGAGCAAAGTAGTCTTTTAGATTTTCAAAGTTTGTTTTATTCTAGTGATAATGAAGAACACTAAATGTTTAACAAGTCAATCAACAAATCAAATCTAGATTACAAATAAAGCATGCTAAAAACAGTAAAGTGGTTTACACTTACAAAAAGTCATTTCAAAAGTTTTCTAGCAAGCCTAATATAATCTAATATTCGTGGCTATTCTCTCTGTATAGCTTTAGGTGTTTTCTTGCTCTCCAAATACCAACAGAATAGCCAGCAAACAAAAATCAAAGACTCATAGTCATCAGGTGAATTATATGTTAATTAAGCCTAATATAATATATACCAGGTTATTATTTTCTTTCATAATAGCTAAAATGATTAAGCAAGGAAAGAGATATAGTTAAGGAATTTTAGAGAATGGAGCATAACAAATTCATTCCCTACTTTACCTAGTGTCATAATATAGAAATTTTCTCTATAGACATGAAAACGTTACCTTTTGTTAGAAGCACAGATTTTCTCCTTTTTTTAGAATCTGATTGTCCTGAATTTGAGTAATACTTGTCCTCTTTCTAGTTATAACTCTGGGGAAGTTATTCAACCTCACTGAACCTCTGAAAAATGGGATAAATTGTATCTATCTCATAGGGACAGTGACCATATATTCAGGTTTGCCTAAGGCAGTCAGTTTACCCTGTTTATCCCAGAAAAATGATTAACAGTACTCCCTTCACTTTCACTAGTGTCCCAATTAGGACAATAAAAATACCCAGTTAACTATTATGGTTTGAACTATGTCCTTCCATTCATATGTTGAAATCCTAACCTTCTCCCTTCTAAAATGTGTCCTTGGAAATGGTATTTGAGTAATGTGGATCCCTACTCTAAGCTAGCTGGCATCCTTATAGGAAGAGGGCCATGCGAAGACAGGGACACACACAGAGGATGCCATGTAAAGAGCACAGCGATGCTGCCACAAGGCAAAAAACTACCAGAAGCCACGCCCTACACAGATTCTTCCCTAGTGACTTCAGAGGGGATGTGACCCTGCCCACAGCTTGATCTCTGACTTCAAGCCTTCTGAATCCTGAGACGACAAACCATTGTTCAGCTACTCAGTTTGTGGTACTGTGTGACAGCAGTCGTAGCAAACTAACAGTCACCCGATTCACGATGTTAGCTATTATTATTTTCAGAGAGGTATATCTACCTCTCTGCTGCTCATGAGGCCTATGCAAACTACCCAGAGGGAAACTGGTACCTGTCCAGGACTGAATTTCTCTGTCCCATCCCTACTCCAACTCTGAGATCCAGTGATACTGAGCTGGTATGTTTGGGAAACTTGAGGAAGTCCAACTCTACTCATTCATTCTACTCTCCCAGAATAGAACTCCAGTTTTAAAGGATGTCTCTGGGTAAATGGCTTTGATAAACAAAATGCACTTGAAATCTAGAGTGTCTGGTTTGAAAATCAGCCCATACTGTACATGAAACTGCTACCTTCTTTACGCATTTGGTTGGAGCACCTTTGCAGGAATCCTGCCTTAAGACTCTGAGGACAGATTCTCGGTCCCACAGAATCTGAAGCTGCAGGTTACCTGTATAAGTCAACATGCTAATAACTACTAAAGTCATTTGCCTAATTTTCCTATACTAAAAGAAGCTGTTTTTCTTTTTTTCACATTATACATATGATACCTTCCTTCATTATTTCAAATTACTGTGATGAATAATCTCTGGGAAACACTTTTATCTACACATAAAATTATTCTGGAGCAAACAGCGACCAATCTTCAATTTGAGTTAACCCTGAGAATATAAATCTTTCTTACTTGAACACCCCCAGTATATAGGTTCTGATGTACAATATGAAGCAAATCCAAGGAACTACTATTTTTTTAAAGATTTCATTTATTTATTTATTTGAGAGAGAGAGGGAGAGTATGTGTGTGTGCGTGAGTGAGGGGAGGGGCAGAGGGAGAGGAAGAAGCAGCCTCCCTGCTAAGCAAGGAGCCTGACATGGGGCTTGATCTCATGACCCTAAGATCATGACCTGAGCTAAAACCAAGAGTCAGACGTTTAACTGACTGAGCCACCCAGGTGCCCCAGGCACCTGATAGTATCTCTGATAGATTTAGACATTGTCTTCATTTTGTTCAGGCTAATTAAAATGTTCAAATTTGACTAACCTGAATATTAATTAATCTAGGAATTAGCTAAAAACTATAGCTAAAAACCAACCTAAATGGAAATAATAATAGCTGAAACATATAGAACCTCTGTTCTGTTCAGAATGCCTAACGTGCATTAGCAATTTTAATTCTTGCAACCTTATAATCTAGGTATTCTATTCCTAGTTACAAATGAGGAAAGTAAGCCACTAAAGGGATAAGTACTTTGCTCAGGATGACATAGCTATAAAGTGGTGGCATCAGAGTTTTAACCCTTAACTCTTATGCCATTACATAAATCAATAATACGGCTAGTATTTTGCATAAATTAGATTAGCCTTTCTAAAGTTTTTGACAAAAACTCGGCTTCTTGTAATAGCAGTTAACATTAACCAGATCTTTCTGGCTGGTAAATTCAAGCATTCTTTTACTTATCAAAGCTCTTCAAGAAAAAATAGGGGGCAGGTCAGGAATGTGTGTTAGGTCTCAAAGCAGGTCCCAAGTGAATGCAAATACTAACACAATATAAAGCTGTGCATTGAGAACTATATATAGGTAGCCACCTTCAATATTTAGAAGGTAAATACAATACTAGCAAATATCTATGATATTTAACTACCAATAGTCAAATTTAATGACCATAGTAGCACAAATAATATTGATGTGTACATAATGGCAAAATATTTTTCATTTAACTAAGGAAAACAGATGAGTTCTTTGCAATTGCTTTTTTCTTTAAATTATGTTCTGACACTAAGCATTAAAATCCACTTGTGTTTTCTTCAAACGTACCAAGGAACAAACAGAAGCACTGATGGCAATTGTAGAAGGTTAATTTTAAGTTGATTTCCAAAGATACCCCAAAGTGGATACTCCATGAAGCTACTTTAGTCATGTATTAAATATTTTTTGAGCACATATCCTCTTCTCATTACTGTCCTGGGCTTTGAGAATGCAGCTGCAAATAGACCACAAAGTCACTGTCTTTCCAATTTTGCTAGTGTAGTGAGAAAGACAAGAAAAAGTAGAGAAAAATCCCAAGATTTTCAGATACTGATAAATTACATGAAGAAAATAAAACAAGGAGATTGGTTTAAGGAAGACCTCTAAGGGAGTGGGCCTAAGGACTGAGCTAAGGTTGTTATGAAAGGCAAAAGCAGTAAGTGAATACCAATGCTAATCTTTGATGTTAACTTCATATGACTGAAGCACACTCTTTTTTTTTTTTTTTAACTCTTCATATTTGAATTAGAATTATTTAAGCTTACTGGGCTTGAAATAAGCGCCTCCAAATTTTCACTGCTGGCATACCTGAGATGGGAGTAGCTTAAAAGTATTTGAAATGTGTGGGGAGGCGTGTGGAAAATGTCCAGAAAAGAGCCCCAGACAACTGGAGATGGCCTTCTGGATGCAGCTAGTGATAATGAGAGGGGACACCAGGATGCCACATGGAACACTTTAGAGAGTCCAGGCTGGCCCTAAAACAAGTTACCCAACTTGAGTCTTTGAAGAAGAAAATGCACAACAACAACAACCACCCGGTGGCAAATATAACTAAAAACAATTGGAAAAAGCAGATTCTAGTTTAATATATGCCATTTGAACAATGATTTATTGATGTTACCACTGTCTTATGAAATATAATTTTAATTAAAGACATCAGAAAGAATTCTAACCTTCACCAAGGGACTAACATATTAATTTTGAAACAGAATCTTAAAATGCATGAAGGGAGTACACATTAGCATGCATCTCCATGAGAAAAGGATCTTAAAGCCAAGCATAACTGACTACCCATCTATTGCTCCAAACTAACTCAATATTCAACATATTCACCCAAGTCTTTTCTTAAGATCTATGTTTATGTAATATGAAATTAATAAAACAAAATCTTGCAAACCTTGATATTCTTAAATTAGCCCCTGGATTTGATTTAAGAAATAAACTTGACCACTCTATAAAGGGGATCAGAGATCAAATTTTATTTCAAGCTACTAAACATATTGAATACAACACATTTAGCAATAATGACCATGATCAACCTTGAAAATTAAAAAGTGTTAAAATGACTAATGGTTAAAATGATAAATTTTATGTTCTGTATATTTTACCACAATTTTAAAAGAGAAGTGTAATGCCAATGAGCCCTATGTTTTGAAAGACTTCGTACAAGCAGAAAAGCTTCGATATATAATGTATATGTTTTAAGAGATTTTGACTAAAATAAAAATGGATTATTTTCAGAAAACAGTTTAATAATTTTAACTTTTATTTTGTCAACACATGTTTAAAATCTGTAAGATTTCAGAGAGCTCTCATAATTTTCTAAAAAGAGAAAAAGATATATACACACAGAAAATGTAATTTAAGATGGAATAAAATTAAACTCTCACTTCCAAGGACTCCAAATTAAATAATGTTTAAATAATTAAATTAAATAAGATTTAAATATTTTGGAGCCACAGTTTTTTTACATTGAGTTTTTTTTTTTTTACATTGAGGTTTTTTTTTTACATTAAGTTTTCTGACAAAAATCAATTTTGGAGAGGGCAATTTTCACCTTGAAAGTGTGTGTTTCATGAAAAATAAGACGGTTCCATGTTGTTGAACTTCAAAATACAAGCTTTATATAGGAATTCTTTAGAACGTTAAATTTGTTTTCCACCCTATTATGAGACTGGCTTGTTTTGCTTTTGTGGACTAAGGAAATTGTTATACGACATCAAAGTGACTTATTCTAAATAAAAATTAAACAAAAATGTAATGGGGCAAGCACCAACCAATCACTTTTCCAATTCCACCATTCCAATCCCCTCAATTTATGGAGCATCTAATAAACTAAAACTACACCACAGAGAGAAGTGAAATGCTACCCTGCCAGATGGAAGTAGCTCAAGTTCTTCTTGGCATTTTTCTATCATTTGAAATACTTCTTTTTTTCTCCTGTAGCAAAAAGAGTCATGAAACCCCACTCACCTCACTGAACCTCACACCGTTACTCTTGGAATTCTCCTATTAATCAAATCCTGCAAAAATCTCACTTGATCTGAAGAAATTAAGTCCAAGGACACCGTCTTTGAAAGAAAAACAAAGTCTGAACTTGACATTTTCTCCTTGAGTATTTACAGAGATACTCTATTTTTAAAAGTTTAAAGAGTAAAGAGTTTAACTATTAGAAGGAAATGGGCAATAGAATATAAAAATAAAAATTTACTAAATGCGGAGATCTTTACTTCTCAAAATACTTTTGCCACCTGAATCAAAACAAATCAAGTCATTTTTTTTTTTAAATGCAAGGGTCTATGAATGAAGTTACCAAAAGAAAAAAAAAAAAGTAAAGTAAAAGATGCAGTCTTTTCCTTAAGAATCTTACAGTTAACAGTATCCATCCCTCATTTCTGAAGAGAAGCCAAGTCAAATGAGATGAGGGTCATAAGGAATCAGAAAAATAGGAGAGTCACATGCTCACTAATTTTCTCGTCTCAAATAAAGAGCCATAACTATTTATGGCTTGAAGGCAAAATAAAAACTGAGTTTTATAGATGTAAAGAAAATAGAATACACAACGCAGTATAAAAAAGGACAAGAGTTAAAGAATAATTAGAAATATATAATTAGCTAGGAAAAGAAAGTCAAAGACTCCCGACTCAAGGCTTCAGTTGACCAGGTGTATAAATGATACCCATCACATGTGATTTGTCTGAGGGAGCACACCACCTTCACAAAGTCCTTCATGTGCACACCAACAGAAGCAAAGGGGACTGCTTCACAAACAGGAGAAACATCTGAATGATCCAGACACTAGCAAAGTTTTCAATGTTCTGACCAAGAAAGAAAAACGCCTACATGAGTTCTCCCTAATACTGTGTACAGGGACACTGTAAGGTAGGTAAGGAGAGAAAGGGAAGGTAATTACTGATTTGGTTTTGTTGGTAGGCAGTCAGACTTCAGTGGGAAAACTAATCCTTTCACTCAGCAGTTCCCCGTGTTTAGGAATTTCTGCCAGAAGTTTTATTTAGCCCCATATTTATGAGCATAGTTTGGGAACAGTGGTCCTGGGGTGATGAAGCTCTCTCAGGAGCTGCATTTGGAGGGGCTTTCTGTTAACAGTGCCAGCAAGGAACGATCAAGAGTATATAACTTTGAGCAGCAGGAAGCCCTGAATTCTCCTTACCTCCAAATTAGAAAAGGAATAAAACCTTCCCCACCCCTGATGCACACTTTAGAATCGTGGGAAAACAACACACAGAAAAGTTGGTCTCAGGGGAGAAAATGGTAGCAATGGCAAGAGGAAGCAAGTATCAGAGGAAACCTAATCTCTTGTACTTTTCCTAAACTAAAGGACAATGTTGGTATTCCAAATTTAACAGAGGTAGCTATATAATATTAGGTAGTAATGGATTAATAGATAAAGCTGCTGAGATACAGTTCATGAAAACTGTTACCTGGGCCACTTCCATTTTTTAGGATCTCAGTTTGAAAAAAAAAAAAAAAAATGGGGAGGAAACAAGATGGCAGAGGACTAGCAGACTGAAATAACATCAGGTCCTAGCAGTTCAGCTAAATAGTTATCAAACCATTCCAAACACCTACAAACTCAACAGGAGATAGAAGAGATGAAGAGCAGCAATTCTAGAAACAGAAAATAGACCACTTTCTGAAAGGTAGGACATGCAAAGTGAATCTGAAACAGCTGGAAGATAGACTGCTGGCAGAGGGGCCGGCTCCCGGCAAGCGGTGGAGCAGCAGAGCACAAAATCAGAACTTTTAGAAGTCTGCTCCACTGAGGGACATCGCTCCAGAGGCTAAGCCGGGGTAGAGCCCTGGTGGGGACAGTGTTGTCTCAGGACCCATGGGGTAAGAGAAAGACCGGGGGTGTCTGAGTGTGGCAGAACTCCCAGGTATCAGAGAGGGGAAGCCGACTACAGAGAAGAAGCCGAGGAGAGAGTTCTCAGCTTGGGATTACCTTAAACCATGATCGAAGGCACAGTCGGGCCACTGCACTTCAAGCAGAGAACCCCAAAAGTGGCAGATCTGGAGAGACTCCTCCTTCCTCCTCTAGGAGGAGCGGCACAGGAGCACACGGCAGGAATCTGCTGGGTTTGGAGACTCCAAATGGGGCAGTGTACCAGAGATAGAAATACTCGGTCACAGGCCGGGTGAGCACAGAGTGTGCTGGAGGCCAGGGAGACAGGAGGGATTGACTTCTTTTCCTGAGGGTGCACTGAGGACTGGGGTCCTGAGCTCTCGGCTCTTCCAGGCCAGAGACTGGGAGGCCACCATCTTCATTCCCATCCTCCAAAGCTGAATGGAAAGTGTTCAGGGAACAAAAGCTCCCAAGAGTGAACCCGCTCAGATTACTTAGCCTGGCCCCTAGCAAGGGACGTGCAATTCCACCTCGGGCGAAGACATTTGAGAATCACTGCTACAGGGCCCTCCCCCAGAAGATCAGCAAGAACATCCAGCCAAGACCAAGTTCACCGATTAATGAAAACTGTGGAATGCCAGAGCTGGGGAAAACAACACACAGAATTCACAGCTTTTTTTCCCCCATGTTGTATATATGTGTTTTTTGTTCTTTAAAATTTGGGGAGGTACTTTCTTCTAAGAGAACAGAATACACTCAAAATCAAGTGGGCAGCTCTGTTCTATTCAACAGTCTAAAATATATCCATACATATTTTATAAATATTTTTTATTTTTTCCTTTTTATTTTTCCCACTTTCTTCTCCCCCCAGTTTTGGGGTCTCTTAGGATTTGGTTAACGTACATTTTTATGGGGTCTTTGTCAGCCTTTTAGTATTTTATTCTCTCATTCATATATTCTATCTGGATGAAATGACAAGGCGGAAAAACTCACCACAAAAAAAAGAACAAGAGGCAGTACCATTGGCTAAGGAACTAATCAATATGGACATTGGTAATATCTCAGAACTAGAGTTCACAATGATGATTATCAAGGTGCTGGCTGGGCTCAAAAAAGGCATGGAAGATATGAGAAAATCCCTTTCTGGAGAAATAAAAGCCCTTTCTGGAGAAACAAAAGTACTAAAATCTAACCAAGTTGAAATCAAAAAAGCTATTAATGAGGTGCAATAAAAAATGGAGGCTCTTACTGCTAGGATAAATGAGGCAGAAGAGAGAATTAGTGATATAGAAGACCAAATGATGGAGAACAAAGAAGCTAAGCAAAAGAGAGACAAACAAGTACTGGACCACAAGGGGAGAATTTGAGAGATAAGTGATACCATAAGATGAAACAATATTAGAATAATTAGGATTCCAGAAGAAGAAAGAGAGAGGGGGGCAGAAGGTATATTGGAGCAAATTATAGTACAGAATTTCCCAAATATGGCAAAGGGAACAAGCATCAAAATCCAGGAGGCACAGAGAACCCCCCTCAAAATCAATAAAAATACATCCACACCCCGTCATCTAAAAGTAAAACTTACAATTCTTAGTGACAAAGAGAAAATCCTGAAAGCAGCTCGGGACAAGTCCATAACATACAATGGTAGAAATATTAGATTGGCAGTGGACTTATTCACAGAGACCTGGCAGGCCAGAAAAAAATGGCATGATATATTCTGAGCACTAAATGAGAAAAATATGCAGTCAAGAATACTATATCCAGCTAGGTTGTCTTTGAAAATAGAAGGAGAGGTAAAAAGCTTCCAGGACAAACAAAAATTAAAAGAATTTTCAGACACCAAACCAACCCATACAGGAAATACTGAAAGGGGTCCTCTAAGCAAAGAGAGAGACTAAAAGCAGTAAACCAGAAAGGAACAGAGACAATAAACAGTAACAATCACCTTACAGGCAATACAATGGCAATAAATTCATATCTTTCAATAGTTACCCTGAATGTAAATGGGCTAAATGCCCCAATCAAAAGACACAGGGTATCAGAATGGATATCAAAACAAGACCCATCGATATGCTGTCTACAAGAAACTCATTTTAGACCCAAAGACACATCCTAATTGAAAGTGAGGGGATGGAAAACAATATACCATGTGAATGGACATCAAAAGCAAGCCGGGGTGGCAATCTTTATATCAGATAAATTAGATTCTAAGCCAAAGGCTATAATAAGAGATGAGGAAGGACACTATATCATTCTTAAAGGATCAATCCAACAAGAAGATCTAACAATTGGAAATATGTATGCCCCTAACAAGGGAGCAGCCAATTATATAAACAATGAATAACAATATCAAAGAAACACATCAACAGTAATACAATCATAGTAGGGGACTTTAACACCCCCCTCACTGAAATGGACAGATCATCCAAGCAAAAGATCAACAAGGTAATAAAGGCCTTAAATGACACACTGGACCAGATGGACATCACAGATATATTCAGAACATTCAATCCCAAAGCCACAGAATACACATTCTTCTCTAGTGCACATGGAACATTCTACAGAAGATATTACATCCTGGGTCACAAATCAGGTCTCAACTGATATCAGAATATTGGGATCATTCCCTGCATATTTTCAGACCACAATGCTCTGAAACTAGAACTCAATCACAAGAGGAAAGTTGGGTATCTTCTTTGCAGAAATGTCTGTTCATGTCTTCTGCCCATTTCTTAATTAGATTATTTGTTCTTTGGGTGTTGAGTTTGATAAATTCTTTATAGATTTTAGATACTAGCCTTTATCTGATATGTCATTTGCAAATATCTTCTCCCATTCTGTCAGTTGTCTTTTGGTTTTGTTGACTGTTTCCTTTGTGCAAAAGCTTTTGATATTGACAAAGTCCCAATAGTTCATTTTTGCTCTTGCTTCCCTTGCCTTTGGCGATGTTCCTAGGAAGAAGTTGCTGCAGCTGAAGTCAAAGAGGTTGCTGCCTGTGTTCTCCTCAAGGATTTTGACGGATTCCTTTCTCACATTGAGGTCTTTAATCCATTTTGAGTCTATTTTTGTGTGTGTTGTAAGTAAATGGTCTAGTTTCATTTTTCTGCATGTGGCTGTCCAATTTCCCCAACACTATTTGTTGGAGAGATTCTTTTTTCCATTGGACATTCTTTCCTGCTTTGTCGAAGATTAGATGACCACAGAGTTGAGGGTCTATTTCTGGGCTCTCTATTCTGTTCCGTTGATCTATGTGTCTGTTTTTGTGCCAGTACCATACTGTCTTGATGATGACAGCTTTGTAATGGAGTTTGAAGTCCAGAATTGCGATGCCACCAGCTTTGGCTTTCTTTTTCAACATTCCCCTGGCTATTTGGGGTCTTTTCTGGTTCCACACAAATTTTAAGATTATTTGTTCCATTTCTTTGAAAAAAGTTGATGGTATTTTGATAGAGATTGTATTAAATGTGTAGATTGCTCTAGACAGCATAGACATTTTCACAATATTTGTTCTTCCAATCCATGAGCATGGAACATTTTTCCATTTCTTTGTGTCTTCCTCAATTTCTTTCATGAGTATTCTATAGTTTTCTGAGTACAGACTCTTTACCTCTTTGGTTAGGTTTATTCCTAGGTATCTTATGGTTCTGGGTTCAATGTAAATGGGATCAACTCCTTAATTTCTCTTTCTTCTGTCTTGCTGTTGATGTATAGAAATGCAACTGATTTCTGTGCATTGATTTTAGGTCCTGACACTTTACTGAATTCCTGTATGAGTTCTAGCAGTTTTGGGGTGGAGTCTTTCTGGTTTTCCAAATAAAGTATCATATCATCTGCAAAGAGTGAGAGTTTGACTTCTTTCTTTGCTGATTCAGATGCCTTTTATTTCTTTTTACTGTCTGATTGCTGAGGCTAGGACTTCTAATACTATGTTGAATAGCAGTGGTGATAGTGGACATCTCTGTTGTGTTCCTGACCTTGGGGGGAAAGCTCTCAGTTTTTCTCCATTGAGTATGATATTCACTGTGGCTTTTTTCATAGATGGCTTTAATGATATTGATGTATATACTCTCTATCCCTACACTGTGGAGAATTTTGATCAAGAAAGGATGCTGTACTTTGTCAAATGCTTTTTCAGCATCTATTGAGAGTATCATATGGTTCTTGTTCTTTCTTTGATTAATGTATTGTATCACATTGATTGATTTGCAGATGTTGAACCAACCTTGCAGCCCATGAATAAATCCCACTTGGTTTTGGTCGATAATCCTTTCAATGTACTGTTGGATCTTACTGGCTAGTATTTTGGTGATAATTTTTGCATCCATGCTCACCAGGAATATTGGTCTGTAATTCTCCTTTTTGAGGGGGTCTTTGTCTAGTTTGGGGATCAAGATAATGCTGGCCACATGAATGAGTTTGAAAGTTTTCCATCCATTTCTATTTTTTGGAACAGTTTCAGGAGGCTAGGTATCAATTCTTCTTTAAATGTTTGGTAGAATTCCCCTGGGAAGCCGTCTGGTCCTGGGCTCTGGTTTGTTGGGAGATTTTTGATGACTGCTTCAATTTCGCTACTGCTTATGGGTCTTCCATTTCTTCCTGGTTCACTTTTGGCAGTTTAATGTGCCTAGGAATGCATTCATTTCTTCCAGATTATCGAATTTGCTGGTATAGAATAACTCAAAATATGTTCTTATAATTGTTTGTATTTCTTTCGTGTTGGTTGTGCTCTCTCCTCTTTCATTCATGATTTTATTAATTTGTGTACATTCTCTTTTGTTTTTTGTCAGTCCAGCCAGGGGTTTATCAATCTTATTAATACTTTCAAAGAACCAGCTCCTATTTTTATTGATCTGTTCTACTATTCTTTTGGTTTTTAGCTCATTGATTTCTGCTCTGATCTTTATGATTTCTCTTCTCCTGCTGGGTTTAGGCTTTCTTTGCTGTTCTTTCTCTAGCTCCTTTAGTGAACAGTTGGGTTGTGTATTTGAGACTTTTCTTATTTCTTGAGAAAGGTTTGTATTGCTGTGTACTTTCCTCTTAGGATCGCCTTAGCTGCATTCCAAGGATTTTGAACAGTTGTGTTTTCATTTTCATTTGTTTCCATGTATTTTATTAATTCTTTAATTTCCTGGTTGACCCATTCATTCTTTAGTAGGATGCTCCTTAGCCTCCACATATTTGAGTTCTTTCCAACTTTCCACTTGTGACTGAGTTCTAGTTTCAAAGCATTGTGGTCCAAAAACATGCAGGGAATGATCCCAATCTTTTGGTACTGGTTGAGACCTCATTTGCAACCCAGGATGTGATCTCTTCTGGAGTATGTTCCATGTGCACTAGAGAAGAATGTGTATTCTGTTGCTTTTTGATGGAATGTTATGAATATGTCTTGACATCTATCTAGTCCAGCGTGTCATTTAAAGCCTTTACTTCCTTGTTGATATTTTGCTTAGATGATCTGTCCATTTAAGTGATGGGGGTTAAAGTCGTCTACTATTACTGTATTATTGTCAATGTGTTTTTTTGATATTGTTATTCATTTGTTTATATAATTGGCTGCTCCCATGTTAGGGGCATACATATTTCCAATTGTTAGATCTTCTTGTTGGATAGACCCTTTAAGTATGATATAGTGTTCTTCCTCATCTCTTATTATAATCTTTGGTTTAAAATCTAGTTGTCTGATATAAGGATTGCCACCCTAGCTTTCTTTTGATGTCCATCAGCATGGTAAATTGTTTTCCACCCCCTCACTTTCAATCAGGAGGTGTCTTTGGGTCTAAAATTAGTCTCTTGTGGACAGCATATCGATGGGTCTTGTCTTTTTATACAATCTGATACCCTGAGTCTTTTGTTGGGGCATTTAGTTCATTTACATTCAGGGAAACTTTTGAAAGATATGAATTTAGTGCTATTCCCACACAAATATATTCTAAATGATCCCTCTTTTTAGAGTCTTTATTTCACTACTTCATTTGGTTCATGATACTACATTCCAAGACCAATGTCACTCCCTCACTCTTCCCTCTGTGCCTCTATCCACCCTCTGACAAACCCTGACATAACCATCATACCTTTTGCATTAGAAACTATGGCCTTTGATATTTTTGAAAAAAATACTTAAAAGTAGATAATAATACTGTGAATGAAAATCAAAACGGATATTTCTCCCTCTCTCTCTTTTGTTATATGCACTTGTCACTAACATCCCAAATCAACCAGGGGAGCAAAGTACAGAAAGAGAAAAAAGAATAGGAAAGAAACACTACATTCCACTGATGTGATCAGTGTTCAAAAATTATCTGAAATGTCAAAATAATATGGAGAACAAAAATCATGAAATTCAAGACTTTACAAATGACTTCTTAGGGAAAATGTAAGGCTCTGAAAGTGTAATGCTGAGACTATCATTTACTTCTGTGCAGATTCTACACTCAACTCTTCTGTGAATTCTTAGTTTATCTGCAGGTAAGAGAACATTCAATATGACCTAATGTTAGTGATTAACCACTTAGAAAATAAATATAGCAAAATAAGCTTCCTCTCAATACAGGCAAGTTATCTTATTCTTATAAAAATGTGATAAACATGCATTAAATTTTCATTTGTGTTCATAATGACTTTGTTAATTGTCTATTTTTATTTATTAATAGTTGTCATACTGTCTTATTGTTGTTTATAATTATAGCTACCATTTTTATAATTTTGAACAAATATTCTAAAAAGAATGAATAAATTCCTTTAGAAAAAGAATTAGAAAAACAATGGCTAAAATCCAAGTTTAACCAAATTATAATATACTGATCCTTTATTTCTAAGCTGATCACACATATTTACTAAAAAAAAAAAAAAATTAACTATTTCCTAAGACGATGATTTATTACTATAGTCAAACAACAGTGTGCAAGCAAGCCTAGAACAGAAGGGCCAACACAGCTGGTATCTATTAACACGAAAAGTTGTTTGGAACTGTAGGCAAGTAATTAACCTTCTGGCCCAGAGCTTTAAAACCCCAAAAGCAGTTCCTAGAATTTCTTTCATAATTTATGAACAACTGATGGAATTTATGTCACAGTGCATGGATTCCCTTGCGGAATTAACCCCAGCTCTCACTGACCCTAAGAAGCTATAAACCAACAGGAGAATGTGCTCTACTATTTCGGCTGACCCACAGAGTGCCATCCCTGTCACTGTAGCATAGGAAATCGGATGATAAATTACAGAGCTGCCTGCCAGGCACAGACCTAAACATTTCACCTTCAATGATGGCAACAGCAAAACACACTACATGCACCCTCAGTCACCCCAAACCAGCCATGTCTGACAGCAAACCCTCCTCTATGTTCTACAGATGATCTATATTCTGCTGCGAAAGGTTATAAAAAGATGATGATGATGACACTGGGAACATTAGGTCAGACCATATATCAAGGGAGATTGCATAACTGTGGTTAAATACGGGCAGGAATAACGAAGACAAAGCAAACAGCAGCCGTGGCAGCAACAGCTCACATATCGCATGCACATACTGTGCTAGGCACTGGCAAGGTTTCTTGACATAGACTTTTCATTTGTTCCTCAAAGCAATGCCATGATGCTGGGACTCTTTTTTTTTTTTTTTCTTTCTTTCTTTCTCAAGATTTTTATTTATTTATTTGACACTGAGAAAGTACAAGCAAGGGGAAACAGCAGGCAGAGGGAAAGAGCAAAGCTGACTCTGCTGAGCAGGGAGTCCCATGTGGGGCTTGATCCTAGGACCACGGGATCACAACCTGAGCAGAAGGCAGATGCTTAACCAAGTGAGCCACCCAGGCATTCCCACTGGATCTGTTCTTACCCCTGTTCTTTAGATGAGGAAACTAAGCTTTGAAAGGTTAAACAATTTACTATAAAGCTCACACGGGGAGGAAAGGAGTAAAATGGAATTTGAAAGCCTAGCTTATGACTCCAGGATCCATACTTCGGATATAAAATAGGTATTAAATACCAAGAAGTGGAGATAGCTCACTTTGTGGTGGCAAAGTTTCTCCATTATTGAAATTAAATAACAAACTAGAGATCTCAAGCTTCCAAGTCAAGATTAGTAACCTCAACTGATGGCTATATCAGCAAGATACTATCATCAAACATTATGGAAAGAATGTATGTAATTCTACAGTAAGTTCAAGAGTAACAGTAAAAATCAGAATAAGAACTAAAAATACTAAAAGTGTACACTGAACAAAGTTGAAGCCTTAGTTTAGCTCTAGAGGAACAATATACAAGTAGTGTAACCTTAGCAAATCACTACACTTTGTGGGGCATGGGTTCAATGAATAGGCTTGAACTAGAAATTTATGAAATTCTTTTCTATTTTAAAAGTGAAGAGTACTGTATTTTAATAATCTATAAAAGCAAACGCCTTGTGCACACTCGCTGTGCATGTTCTTATTCTAATCATCTAATCATGAAGAATGAATGGACTTCAGAAGGTAAATACAGGGTTGTAAAAGGTAACATTTTCAAAGTTAATGGAAAAAAACCCCGCAAAGTTTTGCCAGACTTCACCTTAGCAGTACAAAATGGAGGTAATTGGAAGGAGAGGGAAAAGGAGGGGAAAGAAGGTGAAGTGAGGATACAACTAGTTGATTACTTAAGGTAGTAAAGGATAAAACCAATCAAAATGTGAATTGGAGAAGTTCTTAAAATTTTTTTAAAAGCACTATTAACAAAAAATTACAATAGAGATAGAAATACTAAGACTCCTCCCAGAACTAACAGCAGTAATCCAATAGCTATGTTCTCACTGTCTTATAGAATGGCCATTAGTCATGAACCAATAAAATAAGACCTGTTCTGAGAAAATTTATATGAAGGAAACTGCCTTTAATACTCCACAAAGCAATACCATCACTATACTGAATAGGAAATGATGATAAAGATACCAATTGGCAAACTGGAAGGAAGAAACACAGACAGGAGTCCTGTTTTCTCTTCATAAAATGTAATGTTATTTGATGTTATAAAAAAAGAGAGAATTACCTTCCCAAAATATTGGTGGACACTTTGAATACTACAAAAATAAAAGGAAATTGACACCTTCAACATAATGGGAAAACCGTGAAAAGATTATTATCTCTATAAAAATCCTATCACATTGCACTGTACTCAAATGTACATCCACTCACTAAAAATCCCAACTATCAATAATTATTTCCTAGAAATTAAAAAAAAAAAAGTAATCCGTCCAACTACATGACATTCTGAAAAATGTCAAACTATATAAACATCAAATGGTTTTCTGGAAAACAAATATATGGAGACAGTAATATGATCAGTGGCTGCCAGGCATTGAGGGTGGGGGATAAACAGGCAAAGCGCAGAGGATTTTTCGGGCAGTGGAAGTACTCTGTACGATATCATATTGATGAAGACACATTACACATTTGTCCAAACCCGCAGAATGTACATCAAGAGTGAACCATAATGTAAGCTATAGACTTTGGGTGACTAAAATGTGTCAATGTGGGTTCATCAATTCTAACACATATCACATTGGGGATGTTGATAACAGAAGAGGGTATACATGTGGAGGGAGGGAGTAGGTGGGAATATCTCTGGATCTTCCCCTCATTTCACTGTGAACCTAAAACTAAAATAGATAGATGTTTATATCTATATTATTATATTATAATTATACACATAATATGCAATTATATATATTTATATATGTAAATAAATATTAGATATATTTATATCCATTTATAGATAAATATATTCTAAAAATAAGGTAAATAAAATCTTAAAAAAATAAGGCAAATCTAAAAAATAAAGGCAAAAAATCTGGAAAATTAAATTTAATTATCATTTTCTCTGTATGTTATTGCCTCTTATAAAGGTGACTCAGGAGAAAATGAACACGTGAATGCAAAATACACACACACACACACACATACACACACCCCTTCCATTTCACTCTAAAAGATAAAATTTTCATACTACTAAAATAATATGTGACTTAGAGAATTCCATTCGTCTTTTATACTGGAGAACTTACAGAATGTGTGTAATTCTTGTAATTAAAACAACTGTGTAGCAGCTGTTTAGCAAAAAAGAAGAGATAATACAAGTATAAAATAGAACTAAATAAAATAAAACAGAATAAAATAAAATAGAAATAAAATAGTCAAAAGATTTGGGTCTTACTACCCTGACTCGATAGGTCATTTACTTCTCTGAATCTCATCTTCCTTAACTAGAAAATGAGAATGGTCTTAGAAACCTATCACACTTACTGTGGAAGGATTAACTCAGATATTTGAAAGAGCTTCTCTCCTTCAATAAGCTTGATTAAAAACCCGAGACTGATCTGCCCTGGCCTTCAGTTCAGAATCCAGTCATGGAGCAGATACTCAAAGTAAGTACAGTATCATAACTGAAAAGAGATGTTTATATATAGTAAGCAATGGAATCCCCAAATCTCTACTAGATGAGAGGCTACGGAGAGCAAGAGACTTTAATATCCTACACAATTGTTTGTAATTATTCCAGTTCCTGTATAGTGGACCTTGTCAAACAAAATGGATAGGGTATTTGTCAGGACCAATTTCCTCTACCTTTTTTCTAATAAGAATTTTAAAAACCAGGCAAGTCCAAGTTAAAAAGAGTCATGGTAAGTTTTTAGTGCTGTTTGGCCAAATATTGTTCTTTATTCCTTCATTTAAGCACTGTAATTTTGCATATATTGGTGAGTTAAATCTTAACTATTAGTTAACCAACACATTAACTGTTATTTATTATACAATTGTTTACAACCAATAGCATGATAAAGCAATGGGGTAAAGAACGGAAAGGAGAGCAAAGGGCCCAACTTTATATTTATAAATATATTTTATATATATATATATATATATAAATATTTATATATTATATATTTATACATTTGGTAAGTTTTTTCTTTGATTCTAACATTTCTCAAAGTGAATTCCATGATTGTATAGTTAATTTATGAAAAATGATTTTATGGTCAATTAAATTTACATTAAAATCCAGGACTTCTCGCTATGAAGCCAGCATTCTTTCCACCACCCCACAGGTACAATAATTGTTTGTAGTTTCTTTCATTTATTCAAGAAGCATTTGCTAGTTTCTTTCTCCATGCCAGGCATAGTAAACAAGTGATTTATCAGATATGGGCAGAGCTCTAAGGGAACAGAGAACTTACGAATGACTAAAGAAGTATGAGCACTTGGAAGTGTGCTGTGTTGAGAGAAGTACAAGACAGAGCATACCCACCTAATGTGGTGGGAGTGAGGGATGGTCACGTGACATATCATGGAGAAAGTTACATTTACTTGTAGACTCGGGAAAAGTGAAAGAAGCCTAATAAGTGAGCCTGGAATGTCAAATGGAAGAGGAATTAATAACTGGTGAGTCTTGTGATAGGTAAGGGACAGTCATTTTGCAGAAAGCCAGGGTAAACCACGAGATTTATAGTCAGATAACAGCGTGACTGCGTAAGCCTTACCAACTCTTTAAGCCTTCTTTTGTAAAAAACAGATATACTTTACAATGTATTTAAAAAAAAACAAACAAACTTCTAAAGACTCTACGCCAATTGCAAATTTCATGGAATTCCCTTTTCGAGATGACTAAGCATGCAGTAATGAAGTTCTGCTTCAGAAGAAGAATCTGAGTTTTCTCTGAGTGGCATGACTAAGTGACAAAACAGAACAATAGAAAGTCTGTTTATATTTAAAGAATAGAAGTCTTTCTGTTGAAAGAACTAGGCTTTGAGAGACATTTGAACAAGATGTAAGCTGTGAAGCTGGATGTTCAGGAAACAGTTCTTAGCAGCAGTTGGCTGGCATCTGCATACACTCAGTTGTTCTTACTGGAAAGAACACTCCCACTTTTAATTACAAAAATTTTCAAACAGGCAGAAAAATTGGAAAAGTAGTACAATAAGCCATATATATCCTCACTTGGGTTTAATATCACCATATTTGCTTCCTCACTCTCATTTGTCCCTTTTTAAAATATATTTTTGCACTTCTTTTTGCTGCTTCATTTGAGAATCAGATGCAGAAAGATGTCATATCTAAATAATTTATTTTTTCTTATTTATTCTTATTTATTTTTTAAGATCTTATTTATTTATTTGACACAGAGAAAGCAGGAGAGCACAGGTTGGGGGAGGGAGAAGCAGACTCCCCACTGAGCAGGGAGCCCAGGTGAGCCTCAATCCCAGGATCCTGGGATCATGACCTGAGCCAAAGGTAGACGCTTAACAACTGAGCCACCCAGACATCCCAGGTCTAAATAATTTAGCATAAATCTAATAATAGCAGGTACATGTATAATCATAATGTTAATATATTTCAAATATTTTATTAGACAAGAAACTTATTATGTGAAGACACAGAAAATCTTCAAGAAAATTCAAGTTGTCCATATTTATAATAAGAAGAAATAACCAGCTAATGATTTAGCATTTAACCTCTAAGGTCTTTATATATAAATATATTATCGTTACAAAAATATACCATTTTTTTGTAACTTATGTTTCTTTTCATGGTAATTAATACATGATGTACTAGTATATCATATTGCTCTTATTGTTTACAGTATATTCTAATTTATAGATATACCATAATTTATTTAACCAGTCTTCTCAATGTTGGATTTGCAAGCTCTATTTCCATTTTTTTCCCACTGTTATCAACAGCTCTTCAAGGAACAGGAGACTGTTCTTTTTTTTAAACAAATTTTACTGCCTATGGTCTCCTTGTGGACTTAGAAATCAAGTATACTATGGGTTTATGCCTAATAAGGAAGATAAAAAGCCAAGGACAACTTTTTTTTTTTTAAAGATTTTATTTATTTGACAGACAGAGAGAGAGAGAGAGAGAGAGAGAGAGAGATCACAAGTAGGCAGAGAGGCAGGCAGAGAGAGAGAGAAGAGGAAGCAGGCTCCCCACTGAGCAGAGAGCCCGATGTGGGGCTCGATCCCAGGACCCTGAGACCATGACCTGAGCCGAAAGCAGAGGCTTAACCCACTGAGCCACCCAGGTGCTCCCAAGGACAACTTTTGATGTGACAAGGTAAATTAAACTTTTAAGAGGTTATCTTGGAGAACATTACAGTTTAATTTTAAGAAAGAAGTTGGTGAGAAACACATAGTTCAGAATTTAAAACACCACTAAAAATAATTTTTCCAACCAAGTCCTTCTTTCAACATTTATTAAACAAAAAGGTCTGGTTAATCAGGAACACAGCCACCTAAATGCATTTTTTCCAACAAAAATGCATTTTTCAGGGTAATACATATTTTGAAAATCCCGTGATTATTTATGCCAGACAACATGATAGTAAATTAGCTTCTTATCAACAGTCAATCAAGATTATGTTTATAAATTATTAAAGTTTCAGTATATTTAATGATTTAGGATCTTGATAAACTTGAAAGAAAGGAAAAGGAAAGATACTGAACATAATATTCTCAGGATAATATCCTGTAAGAAGGAAAAACCTAAGAAAAGGAGAGAACAATAATATAAGAAATTATATCAATCACCTGTTTCTTCTATACAATCAGGACATGGTGCTAAGCCTCTGACATGATTTTAAGTCCACCGGCCCTCAACATGGTCTCTACCGCTCTTTTCCTTTTGCTTCTCTCTCTTCTTTTTGTTGTTCTCTGCTTCTGTTTTGGTCCCCAAAACTTCACTTTCCCTGGATACTTCTAAGCAAGAAGACCTCCTTTCTCTCATTAGGATATCCATTATTCTACATCCATCATGTATAATGTTTGATATGTTCTTGATTATAGGTTTCATTTAAAAGTATTGAAGAGGCCACGCTAAGATTACAAATACTACTTTGACATTATGTCTTTTAGCTTTAGCCAAAAAATTTCCAGAATAAGAAATCATGTTCCACTGTTGTCCTTTCCTCTGCCTATGTGTAATAACTGTACTATTGATTCTTTGGCCTAAGTAAGCTAACATTTCCTCACCCATAAAATAGTTACTATGCTAGACATCTACTGCCTGAGGTACTGGGAGTACAGTGATAAAGTCAAATACTCTCCCTCTTGAATAGGAAGCTTCAGCAGTGTAATCCAGTTACATCTTATCATATACAGTCCAGCTACTGAAAACCATTAAGATTCAGGTAAAATAATCTGGCTATCAATATTTAGAGTATTTTTTCAAGTTTTTTCAAGTATTTCTCTACATAATAGACAAAATCCAGACAAGGTTCTGTCAATATTTAATTGTTTAAATATATTTGCTAATGACATACTCAGTTCGGGATTAGTATCCAAAATATGCTAAGAACTCATACAACTCAAGACCAAAACAACAAATAATCCAATGAAAAAATGTGCAGAAGACATGAACAGGCATTTTTCCAAAGAAGACATCCAGATGGCCAACAGACACATGAAAAGATGCTCAACATCACTCATCGTCAGGGAAACGCAAATCGAAACCACAATGAGATATCTCACATCTGTCAGAATACCTAGTATCAAAAAGACTAGAAATAACAAGTGGTGGTGAGACTGTAGAGAACGGGGAACCCTCGTAAACTTATCGGTAGGAATGTAAATTGATACAGCCACTCTGGAAAACAGTTTGGAGGGTCCTCAAAAAAACTTAAAATGGAAGCACCATATGATGCAGTAATTGCACTTCTGGGTATTTACCCAAAGAAAACGAAAACACTAATTCAAAAAGATGTATGCACCTCTATGTTCACTGCAGCATCATTTACAAGGGCCAAGATATGGAGGCAACACAATGTAAATATCTATTGACAGATAAATGGATAAGAGAAATGTGGTATATATACATGATGGAATATGACCTAATCATAAAAAGGAACGATATCTTGTCATTTACAAGAGTATGGATGGACCTAGAGGATATTATACTAAGTAACTGAAAGACAAATACCCTACAATTTCACTTATATGTGGAATCTAAAAAACAAACAAAAAAACAAATGCCAACTCCAACAACAAAAAGAGAAACAGACTCATAGAGAACTAACTAGTGATTGCCAGAGGGGAAGGCAGTGGGGGATGGGTGAAATAGGTGAAGAAGATAAGGGAATAAACTTCAGTCACAAAATAAATCATGGGGATAAAAAGTGCAGCAGTGAGAATATAGTCAATAATACTGTAATAACTTTGTACGGTGACAGATGGTATGTTAGACTTATCCTAGACTTACCATGGTGAGCTTTTTATAACACATATAATTACCAGATCACTATGTTGTATACCTGAAACAAATATTCTATGTCAACTATACTTCAGTTAAAATTTTAAAAAAGAATATTTAGTTGTTTATTCAGGCTTCACTAGGGCACAGTCCTTTTTCATGGGAGAAATTGCACAAAAAGTCAGAAGAAATCAAGGGACGATCCCTTTAGGAAGTAATCCATGGCATACTGGACATTATGGTTGCATCACCCTCATATCCAATAAAATCCTACAGCGTCCAGGCAATATTCCAAGAACTTTCTAAATTTAAAAAAGCCACATTTGATGTCAGTTATAGGAAGGAATTTTAAGAGGAGGCCCTTAGCCTTCTATAAAAAGTCAAACTGCTATTCCCTATTCCTCTATTAGAACAGAATATACAGTAAATCACAATTATATCACAACCAAACATTAGCCAAATTATTTCCATTTCAGATATTTAACTTAATTGGGAAAGTAAACTTATTTAAAATTTTTCTCCAGTAAGGGACTGGATTCTATAAAATTAGAAGGAAGAGAAAACAGCTAAGACTATATTTCTACTTTTAAAAGAATTTGATTTAAGTTGTTTTTATCACCAATTACAATCTACATACCTGTGTGACTACGGATATGAACTCTCAGTGTACCACTGCTGGCAAATTTCTGGCCACAATATGGGCAGATTTTCTCCTTTTCTCCTGTATGTGTCTAAATGGAAAGGAATAAAAAGGGTCGAGGATAAATATAAAGAATTAGGTAAAAATGATTAAGTGCCTCTGACAATGGTAAATCCTTTTTTTCCAGGATTATGTTTCATTAAAATGATTTAGTATCACAATGAGATTTTAAACAATTTATCATGAGTATTCCCTCTGGTTCAAAAAAACAAAAAAAACAAAAAACCCCCAAACCTTAGACTCCTGCATTAGTGCTAATTTGAAAATAATTCTGCAGTTTACTTTTTAAGCCTTTATGGAGCCCCCAAGTAAAAATGATTAAGTTATACAAAACCAGTATATGCTGGCAAAACCACATAATCAAAATGGGGTTACAGCTCCCTTGACTGCTGCCAAGAAATACTTCCTTAGAAGCATTTTTCACATTCTTTGTGTGTATTTAACTCCCAAGGACAGAATTAATCTCAATAAAGTAATCTGTTATTTGCATTACGCTTGCCTGACTGGATTGATTTTACAGCAAAGCAGAAAGGAATATAAATCTGACTTGATCTTGAAAATCAGCAGGTGTTAATTGAGCAGTCAATTTGAAAGAACATCCTTGCCCTCAACATACCTTTAATTTCAGCATAAAACAACCACACAAGGAAAGGTGAATATGTATCATCAAAAGTGAATTTTTTTTTAAGATTTCATTTATCTATTCGACAGACAGAGATCACAAGTAGGCAGAGAGGCAGGCAGAGAGAGAGAGGAAGGGAAGCAGGCTCCCCGCTGAGCAGAGAGCCCGACGCGGGGCTCGATCCCAGGACCCCAAGACCATGACCTGAGCCGAAAGCAGAGGCTTAACCCACTGAGCCACCCAGGCACCCCTCATCAAAAGTGAATTTTGACAGAATGTTAGAGAGTTTAAAGAAAAGAGCAGGCTCTCCCAAAAAAAAAAAAAAAAAAAAAGGAGACAGATGGAGCTTTTAAAACTTGTCTCACAATCTCATCAGGAGATCTTATTCTACCAGCATCCAAAATAGGTCATTCCAATAAATGAGATGTCAGAGCTACTTTTCAAGTCCCATTGTTTTTTAAACTTAGGAGAAGGGGAAAAGAAGGGAGAAGAGGGAAATTACTTCAGATATCTGCACACTGTCAGTGACACTTCATAAATTTTTTTTTTTTAATTTCAATGATGACCTACACATTAACGAAAGCATACAGCAGATCATCTGGGTTACTACCACAACACAGAGTTTCTAGGGCCTGTGTTTGCATTAGGTTTGTGCAAATTACTGGCATTGCCATGGGCTAATGTAAAAAGAATGGGAAAGTTTTTTTGTTTTTCTTTTTTTTAAATATGTTCCCAGCAGGGACACACTGGCAGGGATAGAGTGAAAGGAGTAGGGCAGTCTCATCTCAGAAAACAACCAGTGTAGCAAAACATTCTCCATATTAATTGCTAACTTTAATATAATTAGTTTCATAGCCTTATTGGCATTTAATTTGAAAATTTCCACATTTGAATTATAATCTGCATTTGGATAGATACTATTGTATTTGTGGTTTTTAAAACAGTTATAAACTAAATACCTTAGTCAACATCAGTGTCCTTTTAAATATTTTTCCATTGAAAATGATTTATATTATATTCAAATTTCAGAAATCTAGTCTAACCAACTGCCACGCTAGCCAATGACACTGGCTACAACAGACATCTCCTTGATTCTCCATTTGGCAGGCACTTAACTTTCCATTTTCACTCTAAGTTCTTATACAAAACAGTTATACATTCTTTATAGTAAGAGCCGTTACTCCCATGGTTCCCATTATGGCTCATTTTAAAGGAAATGGTATAGCACTTTAACATAGAGCAGACCTATATTCTTCTCATTCCCTGACAGAAGGGGCAAGATACATCAATTCTTTCTTGACTAGTGTACGGTTGCTTAGAAATTGTGTATATCTATTATTAAAACATTGGATTACTCCAAAGAGGCAACTACCAATTTATTTATCGTATCTTTATAAAATCCACAGAATTTCTTTTGCTGCTACATAAGTATTTCATTGCTCACTTACATGACCTGACTTGTCAGTGGTACAAGGTTCAAACCAAACAACATTCAGTCAACAATAGTGAAAAGAATTAAAATGCTTCTTTGGTTTAATTCAAAAATATATCTTATTATTAGGTATGGAATTTGGTTAACTGGTTTTAAAAGACATTTAAGGTATAACATTAAAATATCTTAAATATAGATAAGAAAGCATGGAACAGATCACTATGACAATATTGGTAAATGTATAAGACAAACACAAATAATGCTCTGCCACGACAATCTATGATTGTGGACAAACAACTATTACCTCTCTTGAAAACTCACTATTTTTTTCCCAGGTTGATTAAACAAGACACAAATTTATTAAATTCATACAAAAAATAATTCAAGCAAAGAAAGGTGAAAAATTATCCTCTCCAGAAATTTGAAAAGAGTAGACAATATTATTACTGAACATTAAAGAAACAGGTAATGGACAATTCAGTCCTTTGACACAGCCACACTAAAGACAGGTACCAAAATAAAATTCACACTGAAAAACGAGTTACTTCCTCACATTCACTTAGCAGTGCACACTAAGTAGCCGCATCTATGACACTTCATAGTCATTTCTAAAGTCAACATTAAAATCTATAATGGTGTTTGTTACATATGAACATTGCTATTTTTGAAAATACCCTTAAAATGTACTTACAAACCAAATAAAAATAACCTCTTGATTTGCTTAAAGTAATTAGCATAACACAAAAAAGATAATCTCCAAATCACTGTAAGAACCTCATTTTATTTGAGTTAAGCAAATACTTATCAAGTCCCTCTTCTGTACCAGAACTTCCCTAGGCCTAGAGATGCAAGATGAAGAAGAACAGTTCCAATCCTAGAAAAGAGCTCAATCTAATAACTTGTCAATAAACACCTGAATTATCTCTGAAAAATAAAATTAAGGCACTGATCATTTTTTAAGTAAAAACCTACATTAATTCAAAAACTTACAAAAACTGACAAGCTTTCACTCATCAAATACTTTGTACAACCCATCTATCACCATAGTTCAGTGCTGTGGTGAAGAACTCACCTCAATCTAGGTTCACCTTCATCTGAAAGATTATACCTCTTCTGAAAAAGTAAAGAGAACTGACATTTTCTGAAGAGCTCATATAAACCACGCATCCCTTGTCATTTGGAGGAAATATGTTGATTAATTAATATAAAATTGATTATCACATTATAACTAGCATGCATGCCCATATTGTTGAAGTATGTAATTCATTCAAACATACAGAAGGCTTCTACTTACTTTCTTATGACTTCTAAGCACTGAAGGTGTAACAAACGCCTTATTACAGAGCTCGCATCTGTATTTCTTGTGTCTTTCATGGACCACCTGGACGTGAACATTTAAGGTATCCTTCCTTTTAAAGGTAGCATCACAGTGATGGCACTTGAAAGTCCTCTCACCTTAGAAATGAAAACATTAAATAAAAGAAAGATCAGATGCAAGAGCCGAATGATGTTATCTCCCCCTCATGGGTACCAGATATAGTGTTCTTTTCTCCAAAAATTTATTATAGCCAGAAAAGGTAATTTTTCACATCCTTCAATTCCACATTTGCTCATTCATTGTGTGACCAGCGGGAAGTGCTTGAACCCTCTTACATTCTCAGACTCTTTAACTGGAAAAGGTGGAGACTCAATTAGCTAACTTTCTAAAGGAACCATAAACTTTCTTTAGAAGTAGTAGGTCTTTCTCAGGCAGTGGCTCAGGGTTGAAGTAGATTCTCATGGTGACAAAAAGCTTCTGTCAAGCAGAGTAAGTGGCATTTGGGGCCCCTCCTAAACTCTCCTCACTCCCACCACAGCCCCTGTGGTCTTTAAGGGACAGGGCAGAATAGGGTCATGGGTAGCGAGGTGCGGAGTGAAGCCCCCACAGGCACACAGAAATGGGTCAGAGCCAGACCCCTGCTAAGACAGGAGAGGGCTACGACACCCCTTCCTTCCTCAGCACTATCTCAGGAATTTGGACTAGAGGCTCCCTAACATGGTCCCTGGTCTGCTAATTAATTTAATTACCTTCCAGGCTCTCATCAGACAGGTTGGGGGGTTGCCTCTCAGAAAGGCAGCTGGACTGGGGCAACTATCCTTTTCTACCCTAGAGCCCCTGGGTACCTGTGAGGATATTCACCTTGTTCTCATTTTATAGCCTCGGCCCACAGGGAAAGCAACTCCACAAACTCTGTTTCGGGATGTATGGTATGGTATTTTTTAAACTTGCATATGCATGGAAGTACATGATTATGTAAGAAAGACAGCCTAGTATTTGAATATATCTTCCCCTTTTAAAAAACAATTATATTAGTACAGATCTACATATTATATTCACTATGAGACAAAAGATAACTTTCTACATTGAAATAGATTACCTCAATTTCCTACTTCCTACTTCCCTCCATTATAACCAACACAGACTTAGAAATGTGAAGATCCTACTATTTCTTCATACCAAATTTAAGGAAGCAAGGACAAAAAGAGGTGAAAAGGAAAAAAAGAAAAAGACAAATGACGCTTTTCAAACAGAATTATGGCTCTTTAACTTAAAATCTTGGAGAGCCCTGATGGAATCTGATGCTTGGAACAAAGTTACATCCAAACCATGCAAGAATTGTGTAGATTCTCAGAGCTATGTTTATATGTTGCCTTTGTGCATTTTTGTTGCTGGGTACTGTCACTATAATCTAGTTTGTCTTTATATATCATTTTAGATTTAAATACCTCATTTGTATAAAATATATAATAGTAATAATAGTAATAGTAATAGTAAAAGAAATGATCAATGACATAAGATTATAAATAAAGCAAAGCAACTCAGGAACAATGAAAAAACAAAAACAAGGGTTGCCTGCATGGCCTAGTAGGTTAAGCTTCAGACTCTTGGTTTCAGCTCAGGTCATGATCTCAGGGTCACTGGGTCCAATCCTGTGTCTTAGAACTCTGTGCTCAGTGGGGTGTCTGCTTAGGATTCCCTTCCTCTCCTTCTCCTTCTGCTTCTCCCTGTCCTCCTCTCAAAATAAATGAGTAAATGTTTACAATTAAGTAAATAACAAAACAAAACAGTAATTCTCCAAGATTTCTCCTATTAAAGCATTTCTATTAAACTATCACATGAATCAAAATATTGATTCCTATACAAAGACCTCATCAAGCTATACCAAGGGAGTCCTTACCTTTCTTCTTTCAAATTTTAATACCAGATTTCTTTGTTTTAAGCTTATCAGAATTTTTTAACTCTGAAGAGATTTTATCTGATGTTATCAGATTTCTTTGCCTTAAAGAAATAAACATAGGATTAAAGATAGGATTTTTCCTATCTTAAAACCAAGAAGCAAGCTAGTAACCTGCCTTTTGGTTTTCCATATGTTAGAAAATAGCAGTAATTTCCAAAATAATTATGACGTTATTTTTCATATTTTGAGCCAGAATACTGATATAAGTTTCTAAAACAGCCTGCATGTTTTGAAGTTAAATAGGTTTTCATTTTCATACTGTGTAAGATAACATCTAGTATTTTGTCTTACTCTGTCTCCTTCTGGTTTTTCCCATCCTTTTAGCTCATTTGCCTTATCTGATGTTTAATTTTACCTTCAATAACCCACTTGCTCAGTCAACTACAAAGCTGACTTCCCAGCCAAATGTCTTGGTGCAGCTTCATAAAGCCTGTGATTAATGTGCTGACCAACATTATATTAAATACAGAATGTGCAAACACAGTCCACACCGCTGCTTCAATCCTCTGCTTCAAGTATATGGGAGCCAATCAGCAGAAATCAAAATTAGTAGGTTCCTTATAATAAAAATTCCTTGTTGTTATTGAAACTAATTTTCATCTATCCAAACAAAAATTTCCTGAGCATACAGGCCAAATTTGGCCACAGAAGTCTTAATAGTATGAATGAGGTTCACTCACCCCAATTCCTACTCAAAAATCCATTCATCCCATAATGACTTTTTTTCTTAATCAAATGAGAGCGTGATGGGATGGAAATTACTGCTGTTACAGGGCAAATTTTCTTTTCTTTTTTTTTTTTTAAAGATTTATTTATTTATTTGAGAGAGAGACAGAGATAGCAAGGGAGAGCACGAGTGGGAACAGAGGGTGAAGCAGGCTCCCTGCTGAGCAAGGAGCCCTAATGTAGGACTTGATCCCAGGACCCTGGGATCATGACCTGGGCCAAACACAGCAGCTTAATCAACTGAGCCACCCAGGCACCCTAAATTTTATTTCTTAAATGCATGGCTGTCCTTAATAAAGAAAGAGAAAGTTGTGTTGACCAATTCTCCAGAGCTGTAAGGTCAAATGCAGAGTGGCACGGACCTTAACACTATCTTTTCTGTAGGAAAAGAGGCATTTCGTCATGATCTTACCACTTAGTATTTTCAAAAACTTTACTATGCTGAGTGAAGTAAGTCAAGCAGAGAAAGCCAATTATCATATGGTTTCACTTACTTGTGAAGCATAAGGAATAACAGAGAGGACATTGGGAGATGGAGAGGAGAAGTGAGTTGGGAGAAATTGGAGCAGGGGAGACAAACCATGAGAGACTGTGGACTCTGAGAAACAAACTGAGGGTTTTGGAAGGGAGGGGGTGGGGGGTTGGGTGAGCCTGGTGGTGGGTATTAAGGAGGGCACGGATTACATGGAGCACTGGATGTGGTGCATAAACAATGAATTTTGAAACACTGATGAAAAAATTAAATTAAATAAAAAAAAAAAAAAAACTTTACTATCTTTGGCATTTTGAATTGTAGACACTTCTACTTGACCAGAGAAAATTTCTTCTAAGATACTGTCTTATCTGTACTGTTGTCATAACTGATTGTTTTACTTTCCTCAGAAATATTAAAAATTTAATCAGCAGTAGTAACTTTGTTTCAGAAGATGTTCCACGGATTAAACAACTCAAAAGCAAACAATACAAATATCGCCTACATTATGCCATTTTTCTTTACTTTTAGATACAGTAATGTAACAAATGTCTGGTTATTTCCATATCTGAACACAGAACTCACTTTAAAACTCAGCTTAGCAATAGCATTTTCTCTGAAATAACATAATATAAAGTGTCCTTTCAGCGATGTGGGTATAAGGTGTTGTATTCTAAAAATATCTCTTTGCATAGTATGTATGTGTATAACTTCTCCCAAAAGAAAAAGAAGTGTTCCTGCCAAAAGAAGTTAAGAAGTCAGAGGCAGCATATAGTAAGAAGAGAAAGCACCTGACTGAATCTGGATGCTGTCTCTAGATCTAGAACACCGCGTATGTCACCATGTTTCTCTGGGTCTGCATTTTCTCTACTCCCCTCGCATTAACAGGTTAAATTAGATGTGCACTCTGATCCTTTCCAACTTGAAAAGTCTGTGAGCTAATAAAATCATGCCAGACATCTGCATATTTTAACCATTATACTTAAAAGGGAACAAAAATGTCTATTTCAGACAAATTTCAAAGATACTTTACTGAACATAAGATTTTATATACAAACCTTAAATAGTGGAAAGAAATGATATAAAATAAAATGTCTCATAAAACAATTTATCTTTATGTGGGAAAATAAAGCAAGAATAAAGCAAGAAAAGGAGAAAGGCAGAATTACCAGCCCTTTTTACATTCAAAAGCAGATCATGTAACTATAAACAGGTCCATTTTTGTGACGCCAACATTCTCAAGAGTTATAAGAACGAAGTTTGAGATAATTCAATTTGCCCTCAACTGCTTGTATTGTGACTTACTGTTATGTATGAGCAGGTGTCTCTGCAAAGAAAATGGGGTTCGGAACAAAGCTTTACATTCCTCACATTGGAACGGTCTCTCTTCAGAATGCGTCTGCAGATGAAAGAAACTGAGTCAGGGGGGTCTAAAATCATCTAGTCGTGACAATAATTGGAACTTGTATTCGTGATGCGGGAGAGGAAGGGGAAGGTAGACAGTATCTTGTTTCTTCTGGTGATATTCTTTTACCATAAAACCATAAACACAAATACACTATGTTCACAGGAGAAAAACAACTCTATTTTTAAATTCTCACATTAATTATATATTTGATAAATAATAAAGGAAATTGTTTCTCTAATCTCAAAATGCTAATCTGAATATACCCAGATTTCTCAGGATTTACGCTGCAGAGTAAAATGATTTATAATTTCTCTGAAGACTAAACCTTCATTCTTACTGGACAGGCTTTCACTATGGTAGTATAACACTTTCAAAATAATCAAAGGAAACTGGTAAAAGGAGACAGTTTCCACCTTCTCCCCTCAACATCACTGAATAACTTCCAATAATTTTTAGTCCTAGATACCATTTCCCCCTAAATTAAACTAGAATATTTACTCATACTTAAACCAAGTAACATTCATTAAATATTTATTTTGTGTCACTGCTACACTCAACTTAACACATTACATGAATTTTTTCACTTAATTCTAACATTAATTTGATGGACAGTATACTATTACTGTCCCCATTTTACAGTAACTCAAAGAGTTACAATAACTTGCCAGAGATCAAACAATGTAGACGCAGCAAGTACCTTTAAACACGGAACAAACAGAAATACACTGAGAAACAATAAACAACAGGAAACCAGGAATGAAAACAAAGCAAACAACAAAACAGTATGCTTATTCACTTCTCCTGTTTTTTTAATCACACATCAGTATTAACCTGTTTAGCACAAGTCAGTATATAAAATCCTATTCTACCATTAGAATTTATTCAGATAAATTCTAAAAACCAAAAATTGAACTATATTCTCTTATGATAATAAAACACATCATATAATTCATTAGTTTTTATGATACATGTGGCATAAAAATAAAGGGAATAAATAAAGCACTTTATTCACAGCATAAAGATTTAAAAATTTTCTTAGTTTAATGTACATTGTAATATTCAAGATGTACATATTACATATTAACATAATGTTGGTGAGAAGGGATTACCATGTCTGTTTTCAGTTGTAAAAAATATAGAGAAAGGATGAGGGGAGCTAATTAAAACTTGAGAAAAATTACACGTATTCAAGTGTGTTATTTAGCCTTATAAATGAACATGATAACTGGGAAAAAATAGAAAAAAGAGTAAGTTTCTTTCACTACATAAAATATATGGACACTTAATATAGCAAAACACGGCATTTCAAATTGGTAGAACAACAGTGGACAGTTTGGTAAATGGTTTTGAGGCAGCTGTATAGATATTTGGGAAAAAATTAAACTGTATCTATTATTCATTCACCCCTTTCAATAAATCCCATTTCGATTCAGCTTTTTTTTTTCAAATGTGAAGAACAAATCCTCAATATACTAGAAGAAAATATGAGTGAATTGTTAAATACATTTTGAGCAGGAAAAGGCTTTCTAAGCATGGCAGAAGCTCAAATATGCAGATGAGAGAAGGCATTAAATTTAAAATCATAAGGCAAAAATGTTTGGTGGCAAAGAATATTTGCAATATGAAATAAATATTTTAAGCTGCTAATATAAAGAGTTATGGCACATTTATAGGAAAAGATGAAAACTCAAAAAAAAAAAAAAAAAAAGAGGCAAAAAGATTCCTCCAAGTAGCACTCTTGCAATCTCCTTCATTACTTATTTTGTACCCAGGCCATGCTATGCACCTCATGCCCTTATGTGTCAGTCCTGTTTTACCCACGGGGGAGATAGCAGTAAAAACAGAAGACTAAGTCCTAGCTATCACGGAGCTCTCCCACTGGCGAGGAGAAAAAGACAATGAACAAACCATAAAACATGAAGTACATGCTATAGAGAAAAATAAAGAAGGGAAAGGGGATAGCAAAAGTTTCAAAGAAAGGGGTAGCAATTTAAGCAGAAATTCTAGCTGAGAAGGTGACTCGAGAGAAGAACTGATGGAACTGAGGGAACAAGGGCACGTCTCCCTCTGAGGCCTCTGGGCAGGAAACACCACGAAGGCCAGTGTGGTGGAGTGAGAGGAAGAAGCACAGAAGTGGGGAGATGAGGCTGGAAAAAAATGGGAAAAGAAGGAGAAGGAGAAGCAAATCGTGTAGGATCTGGTTGGGCACTGCAGGAATTTTGCTTTTTACTGGAAGAGATAAAAAATCTCAAATGAGTCTTGAGCCGATGACATTTCATAGGATGCTAAGGTGGGTGTGCTGAGAACAGGAGAGAGGGGGACATGGGAAAGCAGAGAACCCAGAGAAGCAACAGCAAGAAACCAAACAAGAGAAAATCAAGTCCTCCATCAGAGTGGTAGCTACCAATGTACAAAGAAGTGGTAGATTTCCAGATATATGACGAAAGTTAACAGGTTTTTGTGGAGAGACTTGAATCTGAAGCATGAGACACAGGAAAGAAGATCTAAGATTGTGACCAGAGAGACAGTAGGATGGATCAGCCACCAGAAGAGCAAGCAAGAAACAGGTTTGCTGAAAGATAAGGGGCTCAGTTTGGGGTGGGTTCAAATGACTAGTCAAAGATGTCTAGTAGACAGTGGAACATTTCAAGTCTGCATCATAGTGTAGAACATTTGGGGATGTCAGACTATATAGTTTTGGGGCACACCTGGCTGGCTCAGTGGGTTAAGCCTCTGCCTTTGGCTCAGGTCATGATCCCAGGGTCCTGGGATTGAGCCCCGCATTGGGCTCTGCTCAGCATGGAGCCTGCTTCCTCCTCTCTCTCTGCCTGCCTACTTGTGATCTCTCTCTGTGTCAAATAAATAAATAAAATCTTAAAAAAAATTATATAGTTTCAGTATTTAAACCCATAAATATAATGAGAGAATGAAAGTTAAAAAAACAAACAACTCTCTGTGGTATATCAGATTGGCAGAGGTAAGGAGAATGGATATTACTCATTGTTGACAAAAGGAAAAGATCGAGCAATCTCATCTCTTGTAACCGGGAATGTACATTTTCTGAGTGGCAGTGTGGCTCTATTGACCCAAAATGACAAACAGACACAGTCTTTGACTAACCAACTCCCTTGGCAGACATAGATCTGGCAATTATTTACATAAACAAAAACTTTTTAAAAAAAAAAACAGCTAAATGCCTACTGACAGATATAAACCTGGTTAACTAAATTTGAGTGGCTACTGTATATTTATTTTGATATGGAAAACCCACTAGAACATATTTTGAGTGTCAAAAGAACAATGCAAACCATTATAGGTAGAATACCACAGGCCACAAACATACACACATGTAGAATGGGGTGTGGGAAGATGTCCTACGAAACACTGAGGAGGGTTTTCATAGTAAAGCAGAGAGTGGTATTTGATGGAGCCTTTGCTTTCTTCTTTATACCTTTCTTTGATATTTAGTTTTCTACAAAGGGTAGATAATATTATTACAAAAAGAAAGAAGCTTTGTCTTTAGAGCATCCATATTGGAACAAAGGGTTGCTTTAGTCTTCCAAAAGTATATTCCACCCTAACCAATTCTTTCCCTTTTTCCAAATCTAGGACAATATGACGTGTGGCTATGATTTAGTAGCTTGATGATGAAATAACTTGGGATAGCATGAAGGCTCACACCTCTGTTAACCAAACCAAAGCCACAACATCTAGATATGGCCTGAAATCAAGAGCTATTTTATGTAGTTAAGCTGTTAGTGCACAGCCAGGTGAATAAATATTTTTGTCAAAGATTCCAATACCACCAACAGAGTTGTGATGGCATGACCTGTCAAAGTCTCAGCATAATATTCTTTACGAGTACAGATAAAATTCAACTTTTTAAAGGGTGCTTATGCTTCCATTTTTCATCACTAAAGGGTGTCAAACTTTTCACTGACTTATTAATTACATTATCCTCCCCCCACTTAAATGCCAAGTCACTGATGACATAACAAATGAACTTGTCCATGAACTGTACGTATATCTTATTATGTATCATATCATATATCTTTTTACGCACCAAGTCTGATTGTTGTTGCAGATGTAGAAAACACATAAGAAAATGTGTTCCTCTATTTATAACACCTAATAAAATGTCTCAAGAATGCTTCAGGTTTTCAACATAATTTTTATACAATCATCACCAAATTAGCACGTTTCTAGCTATATAAACCAAATATTAATTTCATGAGAACAGAATAAAATTCTCTTTGGGCCCATTCACAATTAAAAATTATAACCTGGACTATCACCAATATATATTGCTCTGTAGTAACAGTATTATTGGTAATGATATTTCTTCTTTGGGTCATGTACAAAGCAAGAAACTATCTTAAAATTCAGGGGAAATAACAGAGATAAAATAAATTTGTATAAAATATTCCTGAGATATATGTGTCAGAACTATTCTTTTTTCTTTAAAAAAAAAAAAAGAGTTTTGTTATTGAAGTCTCAAGTCTGCATATCATAAGCATATTACGATCCCACTGGGTCACATTATAAACCTAAAGCTGCATAAAATGTGTGTCATCTGGCTGTTTACAAGGTCCGTGGATTAAATTTTTACTGTCAGATTTATAACTGGCTTCCTTAAAGGGCCTCGTCCTCACAAAAATGAATGGAAACTAGAGAGGTATCAAAAAAAGCAGCTCAGTGCAGGAAAAGGTAGCTCATTTCACACAGATAAGTTAAGATTATAAAACGGAGGTTATGCTCTTACAAAAGTATAGCCTTTCATGACCAAGCCCAACCTTTCCTCTGCTTGAAAAGCCACAATTCCATTAGTACAAAGCCATAACTCCATGGAGCCAACTACTAAAGACTCAAGTTTATACCCGGATCAGGGCAAAGGGAATTTGCTAAAAGAAGGAATAATCACAGACTTATAGAAGTCTTCCTTGGAGGACAGCAATTCAGACTACCACTCAGGGAGTTCTCCCCCCTACAATACTGCTAAAACATGGCATCTCATATTTCTAACCAAGGGCATTTCCAACAAATACTGCTTCAAACACATGACCCTTCAGGCTAGCTGACTTGACCATTAGTTTAAAAGTTCTGCCTCTGCAATGGCCACTATTTATTACAGGTAGCCCAGAGTCATACAGAACAAGTTTACTCTCTCTCCCACAAGAAAGCTCTTTGAATATATGGAAACAGCAATCATATCCCTTCACAAATGGTTGTAATAACCAGACACCTGCAGCTTCATTCATGAAAATATGGCTGTCGGGCACACCACAGGAATTGTAAAGCAGAACTTTCTGAATAGAAGTACGCGTTCTAATTTTTATAACTCATATGGAACAACTCACAGCAATTATACCAGCTCCTCTAGTGGGTAACTCGTTTGCTGTGCAAGATGGCTAAGTAAATCAGTAATTCTGCAATGAACTTTATGTGCCATCCAAAAATAAACAAGTGCAGATACCTAAAGTACAAACAGACAACAATGGATTGTTGGATTTTATAGGATTCTAATCTTATATAAAATTATACTCTCTAAAAATTAATACCAGTTGTGTAAGAAAGTTTTCATTAACATGTAATAGAAAAATAATAGTAAAAATAGGATAAAAACTAACAAATAATAAGATAAAAATAGGATTCTCTCCACACACCTCTCCCTGAGATTAAGGGTCTCTTATGGTTGTCTCCCTCCTGATCCCATCTTGTTTCATTTTTTCCTTCCCTACCACCCTAGCCCCCAATTCTGCCTCTCAAATTCTTCATATCAAGGGAGATCATATGATAATTGTCTTTCTCTGATTGACTTATTTTGCTCAGCATAATACCCTCTAGTTCTATCCACGTCGCTGCAAATGGCAAGATTCCATTTCTTTTGATGGTTGCATAGTATTCTATTGTATATATCTCCTACACATCTTCTTTATCCATTCATCTGTTGATGGACATCTAGGCTCTTTCCATAGTTTGGCTATTGTGGACATTGCTGGTATAAACATTCAGGTGCACGTGCCCCTTCAGGTTCCTACATTTGTTATCTTCAGGGTAAATACCCAGTAGTGCTATTGCTGGGTATGTGATATGGTGGGTGCTGTGAAGTGTGTAAGCCTGACAATTCACAAACCTGTACCCCTGGGGCAAATAATACATTATATGTTAATAAAAATAATTATTAAAAAAATAGGATTCAAATATTTGGCCAGACAAGATAGATAGATAAATAGACAGATGCTAAAATGTGTGTGTGGGGGGGCGCCTGGGTGGCTCAGTGGGTTAAGCCTCTACCTTCAGCTCAGGTCGTGATCTCAGGATCCTGGGATCGAGCCCCACATCAGGCTCTCTGCACAGCAGGGAGCCTGCTTCCCCCTCTCTCTCTGTCTGCTTCTCTGCCTACTTGTGATCTCTCTCTCTCTTAAAAAAAAAAAAAAAAATGTGTGTGTGTGTGTGTGTGTGTGTGTGTGTGATGTTTGTGTGTTCCATCCAATTATCTAAGTGTCAGATCACCAGAGGACATATTCTCAATGAAACCTTCATAAAAACTAATCTATTTTTCAACCTAATACAGATATAAACTAAATTCAAAAAAATTACAGTTTAGAGTCAGTTTCCAATTTTAAATATAAAACATCCAAGATGGGATATTAGGTTCAAAGTCTATTCTCTACTGAAAATAGTGTACTTCAGCATATTTTAAGTATAACATACAGTTCTCATTTGTACATTTTTAGTTTTCATTGGTTCAGATTTATGACATTTGCTGGTATAATACAAATTTTTTGTTCATTTGTCTTGTTTTTCACATTCCACATATAAGTGAAATCATATGGTATTTGTCTTTCTCTGCCTGACTTATTCCACTTAGCATAGTACCCTCTAGGTCTATTCATGTTGTCACAAATGGCAAGATCTCGTTCTTTTTTATGGCGGAATAATATTCCATTGTGCATATACCGCATCTAATTTATCCATTCATCTATCGATGTACACTTGGGTTGCTTCAATACCTTGGCTTCTGTAAATAAGAAGGGCACATACATCTTTTTGAATTAGTGTTTTCGTAATCTTTCAGTAAATAGTAGTGAAATTACTGGATCATATGGTATTTCCATTTTTAATTTTTTGAGAGCTCCTATACTGTTTTCCATAGTGGTTGCACCAATTTACACTTCCATCAACAGTCCCCAAGGGGTCCCTTTTCTCCACATCTTCACCAACATGTGTCTTGTCTTTTTGATACTAGCCATTCTGACAGGGTTGAAATGGTATTTTATTATGGTTTTGATTTGTGGTACAAATTGTTATATGAGAAGAGTATCTATTTTTCAAAAATATACAGCTTTCCATTTAACTTAGCTTCCAAATTTATATTACCTACCATCAAAATTCTGATATCATTTAAAAATTCATTAGAGAATAATATGAGAGCAGTGGTTATAAATCAGGATCTCAGGGGTGCCTGGGTGGCTCAGTTGGTTGGGCAGCTGACTCTTGATTTCAGCTCAGGCCATGATCTCAGAGGTATGAAATCAAGCCCCACATCAGGCTCTGTGCTGAGCAGAAGCTTGATTTATTCTTTATTCTCTCTCTTCCTCTGCCTCTCCCCTGACTGGCTCTCTCTCTCAAATAAGTAAATCTTTGAAAATAATAAATAAAATAAATCAGGGTCTCATTCCATACCTAAAAACAAATTCTTCATGGATTAAAACAGTAATAAAAAGGAAACTAATATAACTTTTAAAGGCATTGATAAATGCTTGTGTAGTGCTGGAATAAGAAAGTTTTCTGAATAAGACCTAAAACTCAGAAGCTGTCTATACTCAGAAGCCATAAAACTCATAACCCATGTCATATTTCAAAACATAAAAATGTAAAACCTCTTTATTCAAATGATGCAAATTGATAGATGGAGACAAATATTAGAAACAAAAATAGCAAAGGATTAACATTCATAATACCTATAGAGCTCCTAGAAACCAATGAGAAAACAGCCAAATGGTCCAATAAAAAAGTGGATGAAGAGAAACCTATAAGCATTTCTAAAAAGTAATGTGAATGGAACATAAAATTATAAAAAGAATACAACTTCACTAAACATTGCTTAAATGCAATGAAATATCACTTTTCCATTCTCAGACTGAAAAAAAACCCTGACAAAATTAAACGTTGACTGTACAGATAAAGGGGCATTTGAATCACTGCTAAGTGAAAGAGCTTTTTCAGAAGGCAGTTGGGCAGGATTAGTAGTAAATGTGGTCATAATTATCAATTTGTAGACATAATGTGTACAGATTTAATATATTTAAGAAAACCCCAAAATGTATACATAGGGGAGTGAACTAGAATTGTGGGGGACCAGGGAAGGAAGGTGCTATTAGGGATCACGACCTAAGTTGCATAACTAAGTACCCATGCATTCATGTGTGTTTTTGAGATTTTATTTTCTTAAGATATCTACTACCAAAAAAAGGAAAAAAATGTTAATCAAATTGAAAAAATAACAAAAAAGGGGTGCCTAGATGGCTCAGTCATTAAGCATCTGCCTTTGGCTGCCTTCAGATCAGGTCATGATCCTGGGTTCCTGGGATGGAGCCCTGCATCAGGCTCCCTGCTCAGTGGGGAACCAGCTTCTTCTTCTCCCACTCCCCCTGCTTGTGTTCCCTCTCTTGCTGTGTCTCTCTCTATCAAATAAATGAATAAAATCTTAAAAATAAAATAAAATAATCCAAAAAATGTCATCTTACTCTCTTTCAATATTTCCAGATGTGAGGTTTTAAGAGGGTTAGGGATGTACACTTGATTAGGCAGGTTAAGTGAAAGAAGTTCAAAACCCTGGACTGGGCTGGGCTAGGCTGTAAAAAGCACAGCAAAGAGTAAAGCTGATATCCCACTAAAGGTGAGCTCAGGAGGTAAGCATTAGTCTGAAGCTTCAAGGCAGAGACAAGACTTGGAGGCCAGAGGTTTAGGAGTCGAGACCCTATTCCCAGAGGAGCAGAGGATGAAGGAAGCTCTGAAGGGCAATGAGCAATGATTTGGTTCTGGCAAACACTAGGAGGTACCGTCTCCAGTCAGTGACTCTTAAGTTAATATCTGGGGGTGGGGAGAGTGGAGGGAGTAGAATAAAGCTGGGAGGGAGGTTTCTCTATTAACATCCAAGAATAAAGGGGAATCACTGATGTGGCAGTAAGTAAACACCAAGCCAAGTATTTATCTCAGAATTACAACAGCTCAAATTAAAGGTTTAAAGAGTAGTACTTAGGTATCTCAGACTGTTTAAACTCAATTAGTGTAGAATGAATACAACAAGGATTTCTCAGTGTATCACTAAACCACTAATACCCTCTTAAAATCAAGAAAGAAGAAGAGTATACAAACAGCACTGCAAATGTGGCAAAATGTACTGCAAATATATGTATATTTTAAATCACATCTCGTATATTACAACAACTACTAAGAACATTAAATCTTATTTATTTGCTATGATCTTTTTATGGACTTTATTTATCCATACTATTTATGTCACATTCAAAGCACAATGTGGCCAGTAAATTAAAGTACAGAATCTATCTTCAAACTTATAGTTTAATCTGGAAAATAAAGTGCTTATGTTAGAAAGTATACAGTGCTATCTCATCATGCACTGCAGAAAAAATTGCTTTAATTGGGTAAGTGATTTGCCATTAGCTAAATAAGCCTCAGACAAACATCTATCTCTTGTTTCTCTCTGTCAGATTCAATTCCTGCATGCCTCTCTCAGTGTGAGCATCTCATCATTGTGAATGTGCTTCCAGAAAACAAAAATAGATAATTTTGTACAACTGAGCACCTTGAATGCTTTACCTATAGCAGATGTAAGGGGGAGAAATGTGGTACAAAGTCAAAGGAAAAAGTGACTGTGATGGACTTACTGAGTGATTCTTTCAGTCTACAACATGACACCTTCCTTAGAGATTTTCAAAGAGTTTTTTAATTATATAAAATTTATGCCATATTTTATATAGTTTTAGAATCTAATCCATGATTCACTTATGGAGAGACTTATGCTTTCCTTTAAAGAAGGCTTAATAAAATTTTACATGGGCAAAATCTGATCTGCAATGTCTGTCAAACAGACCATGACCAAAAAAATACTTTTTATATTGAAATTCAGCATACATACACATACACACATGAATGTATTATTTCATTAAATTGCCCTTATTCTTATATTTTCTATTCTATTCTTTAATGTCCATTCATGACCCAGTAAATTGATTTCAAAACACAAAGTGGTCATGGCCCCGAGTTTGGAAATCCCTGAATGAGATATTAATATAGAAGGCCCAATGGAATTATTCCATGAAAGGGTGTGACCAGAGTTCCTCATAGGCTTCTAAAGTTCATCTCTGGAGGGTTATGTAAAGGGTCAGAAAAGGCCTTTTATTTGAATAGACATTCCTCTGTCCCCTGAAGCTTGTTTATGACTTCATCAGGACAAAACCTCTCTGTATTCATTTCCATCATCAAGCATGTAGTGCCAGCTTCATGATCCAGGATGACTGAGTCCATCTAGAGGTCCTGCCTATAGCAGGAGGAGGGGAGCACTATACACCTTCTCTCATTCTGCTTTGCAATAAATTTGATAAGGAACAAAATGGAGGGTGAAGACTACTTGACTAGAACTACAAGTTCTGAAGTGACTGCCCAGTTATGATTTATAGATCTAGTTAGATCCAGATGAACAAGCATTATTTTAACTAGATCCAAAAAATTCAATTAGTATTCAGGTCAAATAATTGTCAGAAAGGATTAGGAAGAGGAAAAACTAATTTTGACCTACTGAGCCTATATAATTGGCAAAATGATGGAACAAGTTATTAAGTTTTAGAAACAAAAATCACCCCTTTAAAGTTTGATATTGCCATAATCACACTGAAAGATAATATTTCCTTTTCAAGCAAATCCAAATGTTAAGAGAAGAATGACTCTAAAATGAATAAAGTAAGTATAATAAAAATGCAAAAGTTACATAACCAAAGAAACCAAAAGAACAATTATTTTATTTAAAATAACCACCTTTGGTTGTGCTATATGATGGAGATCAGTTAGACTCAGATGGTTTTTTTTTCCCCCTAATTTCCTTGCATATCCTTATTTTTCAGTTTCCTAACTGGCCATTAATGAATAATGATGGAAGAAAAAGTTTATCTGCTTTTTCTACATAACTCTTGGAGCATATTTTAGACTTTTTCACTTAACCATACCAAATACATGCTAGGATCATACAGTCAGAATCACATTTGTCTATAGCAGAAGGATTGAATGTGCTTTCCACTTTGGAAATTATAGGCATCATTGTTTCTATCCTTCCCAAGACATCATTATTACTTTCATTTGATTTATGGCTTAATGTATGCGAGATGGTGCAAAGATCCTGTGCCAAATTCCCATATGGCATATAACATAAGCCAAACTGAAAAACTCGTAAATGTGGGTAGATCAGTTTCATCAAAGAATGGAGCAAGAGAGTTCCAGAGACTGAGCAGGAAACTAGCCAGATAATTTTTTATAGTCATGCAATTCCAAAGCAGCAGTAATAAATGTGGTCCTGCCCCTGATCATTTAATGCTTGAGTTAAACCTAAGGGCAGTCAGCAAGAAATTAGGCAGAGACAATTTGGGACACTATCAATCAACTCTTTTTATTTTCTGGTAAATCTAACTTTTTTTTTTCCTTTTTAGGCTAAAGCTAAAATTATGTCACTAACTTTTTAAATGATTTAAAATAGAAAGAATGATGCTTTGAAGTCTCAATAAATATTGAAATAACTATAACTCCAATGGACTGATATAAGAGAAAAATAAGCAACAAGTTATTTTAAAAGATACTATATACATATTACTTAACAGCATGCTAAAATATGTTAACCAAAATCAATAAGCAAGCAGTGCCATAGCCAGCTGGGCAAGCACTCCAAGCCCCCAAGCTTCAACTGCAATCCTACCACAGCCAGTGAGCACAAAAGGCCCACAAAGGGTACATCTCTCCAATGTCTGGGGCTGGGGGGAATCTCATGACCATGGGGATTATACTTCTGGGCCTAAGAGTTATAGTAATACAGGCCTACAATCAAGAAGCAAGAAAAATCCCAAAAAGCAAACTTATCTTCCACCTGAAGGAGCTAGAAAAAGAAGAACAAACAAAGGCCAATGCCCATAGAAGGAAGAAAATAATAAAGATTGAAGGAGAAACAAATGAAATAGAGAATACAATAAACAAACAATAGAAGAGATGAATGAAACCAGGAGCTGGTTCTTTGAACAAATTAACAGAATTGATGAACTTTTGGACCCATTAAAAAAAAAAAAAGGAGAGAAAATAAGTAAAATTGGAAGTGAAAATATGAAAACAAAGTAATGATCATAAAGCTGTTCACTGAACTCAGAAGAATGGATGAAAACGCCAAAGCCGAGATAGAAAATATAAGAAAGTACCAAACAGAAGTCACAGAACTGAAGAATATAATAACTGAACTGAAAAATACACTGAGGGGCTCAACAGCAGACTGGATGAAACAGAAGAATGGATCAGCAAGCTAGAAGACAAAAACAACAGAACTCTCCCTGACAAAGCAGCAAAAAGAAAAAGGAATTTAAAAAAGTAAAGACAGCTTAAGCAGCATATGGAACATCATCAAGCAGAATAACATCCACATTATAGGGGTCTTAGAAGGAGAAGACATAAAACTTTTTGAAGAAATAATGACTGATAATTTTGCTAATCTGGGAAAGGAAACAAACATGTAGGTTCAGGAAGCCCAGTGAGATATCCACACCAACCCACGTTATAATTAAGATGTCAAAAGTCAAAGAGAGAATCTTAAAAATAGCAAAAGAAAAATTATGTGTTATGTACAAAGGAAACTTCATATAGCTATAAGCAGAGTTTTCAGCAGAAAGTATGCAGGCCAGATGACAGTGACATAAAGTATTCAAAGTTGCAAAGGAAAAAACTCCCAACCAAGAATAGTCTACCTGGCAAGGTTATTATTCGGAATAGAAGGAGAGCTAAAGTATTTTCCAGATAAGCAAAACAAAGGAGTTCATCACCATTAAACAAAACCTAAAAGAAATGTTAAAGGGACTTCTTTAGCCTGAAAAGAAAGGGCACTAAGTAGTAACAAGAAAACATATGAAAGTAAAAATCTCACTGAAAAAGGTAAATATATAGTAAAAACAGTGGATTAATCATTTATAAAGCAATTATAAAGGTTAAAAGACAAAGGTAATAAAAGTAACTCAATAGTTAAGGGATACATAAAAGATGTGAAATGTGACATCAAGAGCATTAAAAAACAGTAGTGTTTTTTAACACCATATTTATACCAATGGATAAATCATCAAGACAGAAAGTAGAAATCATATAGAGAGAAACTCTATAAGGAAATATAGGTTTACATGATACATTATACCAGATGTACTTAATAGATAAATATAGAACATTTCATCCAAAAGCAGATATAGAGATATTCTTCTCAGGTGCATATGCAATATTCTTCAGGATAAATCACATGCTAGGTCACAAAGCAATCTCAAAAAATTTGGAATGACTGAAATCATTATCACACATTTTTCCCAACCATTAGGGGGAAAAAAAAAAGAAGAAGAACAAATGAAACCTAAAGTTAGTAGAAGAAAGGAAATAATAAAGATCAGAATGGAAATCAGTGAACTAGAAGGTTCTTATAAATAAAATCAGAAAGAGGAGATGTTAAAACTGATACCACAGAAATACAAATCATCATAAAACTACAAAAAATTACATGCAAAAAAAAAAGGATGATCTATAAGAAATAGAAAAATTCCCGGAAATAAACTTTTAAGACCAAATCATGAATAAAAAATAAGTAGACAAATTATACTAAGAAGACTGAATCAGTAATCAAAACTTTCCAGCAAACAAGAGTCCGGGACAAGATGGCATCAGTGAATTCAACCAAACATTCAAAGAAGATTTAATACTTATCATTCTCAAACACTTCCAAAAGAAAATTGTTTAGGAGGGAATGTTTCCAAACCAATTTACAAAGACAATATTAACCTGATACCCAAATTAGACAATGACACCACAGAAAAAGAAGATGAGGAGGAAGTGGAGGAGATGAGGAAAAAACAAAACAAAATATTATAAGCCAATATACCAGGAAAAAAAAAAGAGACACAGAAATCTTTAACACAATATTAGCAAACAGAAGTTAACAACACATTAAGATCATATACCATGATCAAGTGGATTTATTCCAGAGATGCAAGGATGGTTTCAATATTCACAAATCAATCAACATGATAAACCACATTAATAAAATGAAAGTTAAAAATCGTACATCCATCCCAAAGAGATGAAGAAAAAGCATTTGACAAAATTCAACATTCACTTATGATAAGAATTTCAACAAAGTAGGTATTGAGGGAATGCAGCTCAACATTATAGAGCTATATATAACAAGTCCACAGCTAACACCAAACTCCATGATGAAGAGCTGAAAGTTTTCATTTAAAATCAGGAACAAGATAAGGATGTCTATTCTCTCTCCTTTTTTCAACTTAATACTGGAAGTCCTAGCCAAAGCAATTTAGTAAGAGAGAACTAAAAGGCATCCAGATTGAAAGGAAGAAGTAAATCTGTCACTATTTGCAGATGACATGATGCTATATATAAAAAACCCCAAAGACTTCACAATAAAGCCGTTAGAACTAATAAATGAATTCAATCAAGTTTCAAGATACAAGATTAACACACAAAAAACCCACTGCATTTTCATACACTAATAAGAAACTATCAGAAAGAGAAATCAAGAAAACAATCCTATTTACAATTGTATCAAAAAGAATAAAATACTTGGGAGTAAATTTAACCAGAAGTGAAAGACCTGTACTCTGAAAACTGTAAAACATTGATGAAAAAAGCTGAAGACACAAATAAATGGAAAGATATGTCATGCTCATGGATTGGAAGAATTAATATTGTTAAAATGTCCATGTTATCCAAAGCAATCTATAGGTTTAATGCAATCGCTACCAAAACCCCAATGGCATTTTTCACTGAAGTAGAAACGATCATTCTAAAATTTGTATGGAACTACAGAAGACCTCAAATATCCAAAGCGATCTGGATCAAGAAGAACAAAGTCAGAGGTATCACATTCCCAAATTTCAAACTATATTACAAAGCTATATAATCATAACAGTATGATATTAACAAAAAATAGACACATAGATCAATGGAAGAGAATGGAGAGCCCAAAAATAAACCCATGCAAATATGGTCAAGAGAGAAGGCAAGAATATACAATGAGGAAAGACTAGTCTCTTCAATGAACAGTATTGTGAAGACTAGACAACCACATGCAAAAGGATGAAACTAGACCACTATCCTACCAAATATTCAAAAATCAATTTAAAATGGATTAAAAGCTTGAATGTAAGACCTGAAACCATAAAACTCCTAAAAGAAAACATAAGCAGTAAATTCCTTGACATCAGTCTTAGCAATGTTTTTCAAATCTGGCTCCAAAGACAAGGGTAACAAAAGCAAAAATAAACAAACAAGACTACATCAAACTAAAGAACATCTGCACAGCAAAGGAAACCACCAACAAAATGAACAGAATGGGAGAAGATATTTGCAAATCATATATCTGATAAAAAGTTAATATCCAAAATATATAATGAACATATGCAACTCAATAACAACAAAAAAAATCCCATTAAAAAATGGAAAAAGGATCCAGAAATGGAAAAAGGATCCGGATAGACATTTTTCTGAAGAAGACATACAGATGTCCAACAGGAAAAGATGATCACATGACTAATCATCAAGGAAATGCAAATCAAAGCCACATGATATATTACCTCACACCTACCAGAATAGCTATCATCAGAATGACAAGAAATAACAAGTGGTGAAAAGAATGTAGGAAAAAAACCCCATATGCTGTTGGTGGGAATTTAAACTGGTACAACCACTATGGAAAACAGTACTAAATTTCTTCAAAAAATTACAAACTACCTTATGATCCAGCAATTCCACAGATGGGTATCTATCCAAAGTAAACAAAATACTAATTTAAAAAAATATATAGGTACCCCTACATTCACTGTAAGATTATTTACAATAGCCAAGATATGGAAACAACCTAAGTATCCATCAATAGATGAATGTATAAAGAACATGCAGTACATGTCTATACAATGGAATATTACTCAGCCACAGATAAATCTTGTCATTTGTGACAACATGGATAGACCTTGAGGGTATTAGGCTAGATGAGATAAATCAAATGGAGAAAGACAAATACTTAATAATTTCACTTATAAGTGGAATCCAAAAAAAGAAGGAAGGAAGGAAAGAAAGAAAGAAAGAAAGAACTAACAAATAGAACAAAACAAAATCCAGATTCATAGATAGAGAACTGAGTGGTGGTTGCCAAAAGGTGAGGGAGTTTTAGGGGTAGTATGGGTGAAGGGAATCAAGAGACACAAATTTCCAGTTATAAAATGAATAAGTGATGGGGATATATGTACAGTATAAGGAATACAGTCAATAATATTGTATTCACTTTATATGATGACAAACGGTAATTAGACTTATTGTGGTAATCAGTTTACAATATATACAAATGTTAAATCATTATTTGTATACACTAAACTAATAATACTGTATGCCATTTATACCTCAATAAAACCATTTTTTAAAAATCAATTTTTTATCACATCATAAATACATCTTAATATACATTATTAAGATGTTGAATGTCTTTGGACAAATTTTCTGAATTCAACTAAAACATTATTTATTATCAACACAGAGTAGATAAGATAAAATTAATACATTCTGAAATAAGAACCAGAGTAAAGGTAAAGCATAGGAAATGCAAAGAAAAATTAATTAAGAAAACTCAGAGATCATAACTTGGAGTCTTATCAGAAAAGAGGAAGGGGTAGGGTACCTGCCTGACTCAGTCGGTAGAGCATGTAACTCTTAACTGCAGGGTTATGGGTTCAATCCCTACTTTGGGTGAAGAGTTTAGCTAAAAATAAAATAAAATAAAAACTTGAAAGAAAAGAAGAAGGGGAAGTTAGGTCATGCTGACTGAAGACAAATGTCAAATTGTCTTAGGTATTACTAATGCAGAGAAAAGGAAAAAAATCTAGAAAAATAAGCTAAGGTCATGGGTAGAGGACTCTGAATGACAGGGTAACATGCACGCACCATAACTTACATAGTCATTGGAAATCTACTCCTAATATTAGAGTACAAGAGTGACAGAGTTGCGCTGTGGAAAATTTATCTACAAGGATGGGTAAGTGGAAAGTGACATGTAGTAAGAATCTAATTACATGGGTATTAAAGTAATGAAGATGAGCAATAATCAGGATGATAGGATGGCAAAGGAATGAATGACCATGAGGGTGATGAGCCAATGTAGAGGGTAAAATCTTTACAAATTGGCTTCTAAGGGTGCCTGGGTGGCTCAGTCAGTTGGGCTTCCAACTCTTGATTTTGGCTTGGGTCATAATCTCAGGGTTGTGAGGTCAAGCTCCAAGTCAAGCTCTGCATTGGGAATAGAGCCTGCTTAAGATTCTCTTTCTTGGGCCACCTGGATGGTTCAGTTGGTTAAGCAGCTGCCTTTGGCTCAGGTCATGATTTCAGGGTCTTGGGACTGACCCCTCAGCAGAGCCCTCAGCCCTCAGCAGAGAGCCTGCTTCTCTCTCTCCCTCTGCCTGCTGCTCTGCTTACTTGTGCTCTCTCTCTACCTCTCTGTCAAATAAATAAACAAAATCTCAAAAAAAAAAAAAAAAAAGATTCTCTCTCTCCCTCTCCATCTGACCCTCCCCTGATCACTTTCTTTCTCTCTCTAAAAATAAATACATACAAAATACATACAAAAATATGTACATACAAAAATACATACAAAAATACATACAAAAAATAAAAAATACATACATACATACATACATACAAAAAAATAAAACCAATTTTTAAAAAAGAGCTGGCTTCTAATTTTAAAAAGGGTCTAAGACTAAAGAAACAGACAGGAGTAAGTATACGCTTCTCTCATTAACAGAAAGGAGAATCTCCAGAAGAGATGTTATCTGGGGCATAAAGAACGAAAAGGTCATTCTGGGACATGCTAAATTCATTAGGTTAAAAGATATCCAGTTATGTATCAAATAAAGAAAAATAAATGTGAGTCTGAAGACTGGGTTAAAGAAAGAAATCATTTGGGATCTGCTGATATAGAGTCGATGGCTGAAGTCATGGATGTAGCTGACACAGAGAACCTAGAAGAAGTCCACCTCCAGGGGGAGGAGACACGAAAGTGTCCAGAGAAACTGGCAGAACACCTAGCCAAGTATACACCAAAGATGAAGAGAATTTCAAAAAAGCTGCCATGAACAAGAGTGTCAAATTTTAGAGAAAAAAAGGAAAAGAAGAAAAGACTTTGCAATTAGTACAACACCGGGAAACACTGGATGACACTTTGCTCTACGAACAGTTTCAGCAGGAGGAGGAAGACAGAAACAAGGCCGGGGTGAGGTTATGGCATGAGTAAGGAGGTACAAAGTATAAGCAACATCGTCCTCTAACTATTCCACATGTACAGCATGTCCAGATATACAAAAACCCTTTAAAAAATAAATGATTAGATATCAAATCAGCAACTCAGCAAAAATAATAATATTAATAAGGTTTTACCTTCTTGTGATTCTTGTAAACATTTCTGTGGGCAAATCCCTTTCCACAAAGCTTGCATTTGTAAGGCTTATCTTCACTGTGTATTACTTTGTGGGCGCCCACTTGATCGAGTCTCTTGAAAGATTTATTACAAATCTCACAATTGTAGGGTCGTTTTTCTGTGAAAAATGAGTGGAGACAATCTCATATCTATATAAAGGTAAAGGATAAAAAGGGAAATAGCCTTACCTTACACTACTTCTGAGGGATAAGTCGACGAAAACATGATTGAAACAACTGAGAGAAAGAATCTACTTACCAATCCATTTCTGTTAGATATAGGAGCCTATTCACAAAAGAAATGTGAGCTAGTTCTCTTATAGACTCATATTGTAAACTACATGCATAAAGCAGCTGAGATCTAAGGATAAAATTTGAAATCAAAGAAAAAACCCTACTTCCAGATGAAAAATCCACTAGTAGGTGTGAGTTTAAACCAAAGTCACAATTCCAAATGTCAAGAGTGGCCTGACAGTGATAAAAGTAACAGACAGACCTGCCTCCTACTCAAACAAGTGGACCCCATATGGGCACAGCTTCAATTCTCAGCAGAATCAACACACTTAGGTTGTTGTATAAAATCCATATTTGTGCCATGTTCATGTAATGTTGATCACCAGATTTAAAAACCACTGTTTGTTTCAAACAAAGCATATCTGAACAGACCACGGGTGTCTGATCTCCTATTTTCATTTGTCAAAATATCTATATCTGTCTCCAAGAAAGTGGATATTCAAAAACATTCTGACTTCAATGGCCTCCAATGACAGACATTCTAAACCACAGAAAGATACTTCATAAAACAAAATTTATTCTCAGAACTAATTTTTGAAAAATCTGTTTAACAGACCTATTACTCAAACTTGCTTAAAGTGAAGCTGTAGCTTTAAAAACATATTCTCAAAATGCATTTATAAACTTCTCATTAACATTTATCAGTACCTTAGTTAGAATATAAAAGTATGTAGCAAGGTAGAAACCATAATTGCTGAATTCCTCCTAAAATTCAAACACTACACTAGTACAATACATGATGATCTCATTTAATCTTCACAGCAAATTTGAAAGGTAGGATACCTTTTCACAGATAAAGAACAGAATCTAAGGTTCAAACAGGAGTAGATTAAAAATTAAATGGTGACTCTGAAGATTTTGTGTATCATTTAGTCCAACCACCTTGGCTTTATAAATAAACAGGTCTAGAGAGGCTAAGTAACTTGTTCAAAATCACATGACTAGTTAATGACCAATCTAGCACTAAGAGCCAGATTTCCTGATTACTACTCTCAGAGCTCCTGAAAATGACAAAGTGAATCTTTCACAGTGATTTCAGTTTGAATGGAAAATATATATTTTACCTGAGTGAGTGATCATGTGACGTTTTAGCTGATTAGCTGAAATAAATTTCTTCATACATTCTTGACAATCAAATACTTCATGAATCTGCAAAAGGTTAAGTGGACAGTTAAGTCAACTGTCAAAGCCAAATAAATTAGAGCAAAAGTATAAACATGTGGATAGCTGTTACTGTAATATCAATGTATTACAATTCAGCCCTAATTTGTTCAGTGTCTTATATAAATTGAAAATGTAATGAACATGTTACCAAGTAAAAACATCATTAAAAGAAAATACAAGATTGGAGAGGCACCTGGGTGGCTCAGTTGGTTAAGTATAGGCCTTCAGCTCAGGTCATTGATCCGTCCTGGGATCTGTCCTTGCATTGGGCTCCCTGCTCAGTCGGGAGTCTGCTTCTCCCTCTCACTCTCCCTCCCCACCCTCTCTCTTTCTCTCAAATAAATAAATAAAATTTTTAAAAAAGGAAATAAAATACAAGATTGCAGCACACTATGTAAGTATGTTAAATAGCTGACCCATTTAGTGCATATTACATTTCTACACTCTGTAAAAAGTTATACCTAATATCCATTAACTCTCTGTTATGCACAAATTTAGATTTGGAAATATGTAACCTATAGGTAATAAGATTCCCTTTACAGTAGTCAAACTATTTTATATTTAAATATATATAGTACAGAACAAAACATTATTTACCATGAAAGGCAAGAAGATACATGATTCTGAAAGACATTTAGCTCACAGTGAGATTCTTACATGACAGGAAGGCCACAATAAAAAGAAAAGCTCAGGGTGCCTGGGTGGCTCAGTTGGTTAGGCCACGGCCTTTGGCTCAGGTCATGACCCTGGAGTCCCGGGATCGAGTCCCACAGAAGGCTCCCAGCTCTGTGGGGAGTCTGCTTCTCCCTCTGACCTTCTCCCCTCTCATGTTCTCTTTCACTCTCTCTCTCAAATAAATAAATAAAATCTTTAAAAAAAAAAAAAGAAAGAAAAGCTCAAAAACCATAATGAGTAAGAAGAGGAGGAGCATAACCTTAGCAAACAACTGGCTAAATAATTATTATAATTGGATTTAATAAAATTAAATTTAGCTTTTCCTCCCAGACGCTACATCAGAGAAATCATATAGGTGGTATGAAAAAGTAGAAGCCCAGTTTATGATCAGAAACAATGCACAAAGTTCTAAAAGGAATGTACTGCAAGAAGTCTTGTATGAGAAATATCAACCGCCCCAATGAACAAAAGCATCCTTGTTTTGCCAAAGATTCAAAAATAGTGCTCTTGTTTTAACCTCATGAAAGGTAGAGCTCACAATACTAAACATCAGAGAAGCAAAGGCCCTTCCACAGAAAGCCGGGTACTATGCTTATCCCTGCAGAATAAGTAGGGCCCCTGCAGAGAAATCAAGGCAGAGGACCATGAACTGGAACAGCAGTGAGTCACGAGGGGAGGCTTGGGTTGCATTCTAATGAGTGACTCTCTTGATCTAAGTGGCCATGGAAGAGCTCAAGACAGAGAGAGTAAAAAGAAAGGATAAGGCAGGGAAACAAAAGCTAGGGGAAAGTTAACAGAACCCAGGTCTGCAGTCTGTGCCTTAATTCTGTGCTCAATCACACGGCAGGTCTGAGACTGCCTACCCACCCTCTGCTTCGGTCAGCCCTGACTCTTGGTGAGTCAGTTACCTCATCTGTGAAGAGCAGAGAAAAGGTAGATAAACAAGGCACAGGCAGAACGATGTCATTCCACTGGAGTCTAACTTACATCCCCACTTACATACAGTGCCACCTCATCTCAGTCAGTGAATATATGGAGTCCAGAGAGTTCTAGGATTCCTCAGAAAACAATGTGGGCTCTGCACAAGTACTCAGAAAGCAAGAACTATGCAGTACAGAAGAAAAACTTTCAGGCTGAGCCATTTTAAAGACAGCCTCTTCAATCATCAAAGACCCTCACCATGGCTTTGGTTGAACAACTATATTTAAGGAGCAATGATATTATGGGTAATGTCTATTTAAAGACAGTATGAAGAGATTCTTATGCTTAAACTCTTTGTTTCTGTAAGATGTGCCTTTTATAATAACAACATACCCTTAAAAAAGATGATGTGCCTTCTAAACCACACATAAATGAAAATATATTTAGTTTATTTTCATTTTAATATGAAATTTATATTAATAACTAAATTTTTTAAATTATTCATCCATATATAAAATGTTAACTGTTAAATAAAATACTGCAGCATAGTACCCATACTTGTTCACTTCTTAACTCTAGTGGCTCCTGAAACATGAAGTATTTTTAAAGGTTCAATTGAACTGATTTTCCATAATCACAAAATAGAATTTTCACTGTACAGGAAAGCATTTTTGTATTGACTATCTTACTTACAGTGGAAAATTCAGGTCGAAGCTATGTTTAAAAATTCCCAAAAAGCTGAATAAAACAATCAGATTTCAAGTGAAAAGGACATGTAATAACACCATTTATTTATGCCTAATGCTAAATAAAGCACAATTTTCAAAATCTCCAGCTTACTAATAACTTACAATCTGAAGTCCCTAGTTAGATCATTTTCAAGAAGGATCATAATATGTCTAACTGTAACACAGGATAGTATACAGTAATTAAGATACCAGTCTAGATTATGATGTAATTTGGTATATTCATAAAGCACCCTCTACTGGCAAGGGAAAATACTGCAACCAAACTCTATTAGACATTCAACATAGCAGCTGTTAAGAGTCAGTAAAAGCTGCCTATGGGTTCTGAAAGGCTAAGTTAAAGGAGCCATGCTAGAATGAAGTGCCACATTCACCTAATAAGTTAATAGCATTTTGCAGAGATAACTTGGGTGCTGTGTTCTACCACCACCAGGTAGTATTTAGATCTGCCAAAATATTCCTTGGGGAAAAGATTCTTGTATTATGAAAAAAATAAATGGAAAGTAGAACATTTTTCAGAAATATGCCCTACAACCAACTTTGCTGAAACATTCTATGGGGAAAAATCTTTAATTTAGCAAAATATCTTACACTTCAACTTCTTAAGATTTAAACAGACCGGAAATACATACAAGTATAAAGATATTAGAAAATATCTATTCAATTGGATTCAATTTCTTTTTGTCTTGGACCAGGTTCTTCTTCAGAAGCCATGCCAGTGAAGTGAGCAGTACAAGTACTAAAACTGGAATGATACAGTGAAGATAAGCATGGTCCGTGCACAAGAATTATGTACAAATTCTTCAAGTGTTCTATAATTTTTAAACAATCCCATAAGAAAACCATTTGGAAACTGAAAAGAAAAAAAAGTTTCATGGTACTCAGAGAAAAAAAAAGTTCCAAGTCACATTTAATGAAAGAGAGAACAGAGACCCCATGTACACGGAGTGTTAGGGACAGAAGAAGATGACACCTACTGTCCTCAGTCTCAGTCCACTGCTTGTTCCATTATTTCTCCCTGAGGATCACAATCACCCAACATATAAAATATAACCTCAGACATCTTTTCCATCTAACTATCTCACGTGTTTGTAGATTAATCCATGGCACATGGTTAGAGCTATCAGATTGAATATCATATGAACTTTAATGTCTGTCAGATTACTTTGGACTATAGCAATATACAAATAAAAAGATAAATTAATTTTGTAAACCACAAGAAAAGTAAAATTTTATATTCACTAGTACCATCTCTTTTCTTCTTCGATATTAAATCACTAAAAGAAAATATTATATGTTCTTAGATATTTTGACAATATGTGAAATTATAAAATAATCACTTCTCTTTGTTATTACAATATAAGACAATATGATATAGTATGAATTTTTCTAGACTTTGCTATAATAAAAACAAAAATTGCAATTCTACTTTAGTTCTATTGTAAATTCTATTAATGAGGGCTACTGTTGTTAGGGTTAATAACTACAGTGTATTTTTCAGGTTAAATTTCCACATAAAAAGAGTAACTTAGTAAGTTTTATGCTTATTACAAAATGTATTAAATTTATTTTCTGCAAATATAACCATTCGCTCCTGGTAACAACCCTTTGACATACTTGTACATTATTTTTAGTTCTTCAAAACAATGGAGCTCTTGTTTTTGTTTTGCCAGATTTAACCATAATATGCATCCATTTTAATAGCTAAGTGCTATTACGGTGCATATTATAAATGCACAGAACTATATGTTTTCATCAAATATATGGTATTTCCTGAGCAAACAGCAACTGACAAAGCTTGAAACAGGATGAGGTGTTGCAGTGACAGGCTCAACTAGATGTCACACTTTGCACTGGAGAAATATTTCTACTAATTCTGAGTGATAAACAACTCAAAATTTATTTTTGCAAGAGCTTACTTTTCTGCATTATTGGTCTTGCATTTTAGAATATGTTAGTATATAAATTAATGACAAAACTCTGTCTCTGTAAGTATAAAAAAATCAACTAAAAATTTTCATGGCAGACACTATAAATGACTAAAAGATCTTATATTCTGATGAGCATTAATCTTTATCTTACTGACCTTTCTGTGTTCCTGCAGGCTTGATGCCGAAGAACACTTTTTATTGCACACTGAACATATGAGCTTTTTCTTAGGATCTCCTAAAATGAAAATAAAATGCTGTCATGATTTAAATGAGAAAATTAGAAGGAGCATCAGATACAATGTTTCTAGGTGATACATAATTTCTAAACAGGTATTTCATCTTAGAATTTCAAAACTTCCAGTGTTATAATTACATCCATTAAACTGCATTTTAAACCCTTTCTTTTTAAATATGAAAAATATTCAGCATGATATACCACTTTCTACATAAATTAAATAGTCTTTCACCTTTCCATAAACTAATGTAAAATTTTTAAAAACATACTTATATGGAAAATTGTACTTGAAATTAATCAAATGTGTTTATAAAAAAACTTACGGGATTTATTAACTCATGAGTTGATTTTGCTACTTGCTTTAAATTTTAACAGAATATTTCATTAATCATATGGATTTCTTAAGATGGAATTCATATATTATTCTTTCCAGAACTAGATTCCTGCAAAATCTATGAACATATACTTTCTCATATTAATATTAAAAACCAGAAAATAAAATCAAGTACAATAAAACATTATACTGGCACTCATATTAATATACAAATCAAAACAAGCCCAATTTTGTCTTCCTACATAGTGATTATAGTAGTTCATTTCAAATTTCAAATTTCACAGTGGTTATAGGAATGAAGACTCAATAAAACATTTTTTCAAATATGATGTAATAATAGTACCATCTGCACTACCACAAATAACTGGAGTGGGTTTTTTTAATGTGTAATTAATGAATTTCAAATATACAAAAAGTAAAAAATAGTATGAGGAACTACCATGTATCCATCACCTGGCCCCAGCAATGACAAATCTGAGGCTATTCCTGCCTCTACTGCAACTCCATCTCCTCCCCCATTTATCTATTATTTTGGAAAAAAAAAATTTTTTTTAAAGTTTTACAGAATGATTTTATCATCTGATTATGTTTATGAAAGAAAAACACTTTTAGAAAAAGAAAAATATGAATTTTGGTCTTACCCTTCAAGTTACTTATTTCAAAAATAATAGCACTATTTTTAGCATGCTGAATATTATAGCCAAGAAAATTTTTCTTAGTGATTGACAAGTAATTTGGCTACTGAGGGAGAAAATTCTCACAAACAAAATCAGTATTCTCTGTACATATAGACTGAATACATGAAGGTCGACTGAGAAAGAATATTCCTTCTTTTCCAGCTCCTACTAGCTGGCATTTCCCTCCTTCAATCCATAATCTTTTATTGCTCTATCTTATCCCTCAAACCAGCTGCCCCTTGAGACTAGATCCTATCCTTTCCAAACAGATAGGTCAGAGGCTGAGGGAGAGAAGAGAAAAAAGAAGTGAGACATCCCCAACCATACCTCTTACTTTACTTTCATCTTCCTGCCACTGTCCCTCCAGCTATCATAGGCAGTATACCATACCCTCATCCCTACCCTGCAACCTTTCCTTTTCTCCTCATGTCTTCTATTCTTCACCTTAGGACTAAAATGCCAATTCTTTTGAGAAAAAAAAATTTTTTTAAAGCTTATGACAATTTGCCTGAGAGTACAGACAAATGTTATCTCCCATAAACACAAAACCTCTTGGTTTTAGTATCCACAGAACCTAAACAGAAGAAAAAAATGGAAGTGGGTTAAGGAAGTCCAGCCTTTCTATGTTTCCACTGTTTCCTCTTGGATAACTTGAAGGTCCTCACCACTCTACCAGCTTCCCTAGGTTGAAGGACAATAGCATCTACCAAACCGTAACTACACTTTATACTATTTTAGTTTTGCTATATTCAGGTAAATCTGATTTTTGACTTTCAGATTCAACTTTCAAAAACATTCAGGAACACATTATTTATGACGGTAGAAGATGTATGAGAAATTAATACAACCGTACTGAATACATAGTCATCTAAGTACTGTGAGTTTCAGTACAATATGGGTTAGGTATGTTGCCAGGCATTCTACAATCATGTGTGTGAACACTGCTTTGCTTTGCTATTCTGAATGTGGAATATTCTTCCTCCAAATGTTTGTGTATCACACCGAAGAAAGGGGAGAAGCAAAAGAGGGGCTATGAATGAGAGACCTATTATGTACTGATCCCAACAAAAGGTACATATAGTAACCTCTAATTAATAATAGTACGTTCCATATTTTGTATGTTTCCACAACATAGAAATATAAAAAAAATTCCTCTTATAAATTATTTCCTACAAAGTCAACATGAATTTCTAGAATCAGTAATATTATAATATTCAAGGCCAATTACAAGAAGCCTCAAAGAAATTACGCTTATAACACAGCCTGAAGACCACATGCCCAATGACAAGAATGCAAGTTTCCAGAGTTTCAGTATGCATCTGGTTTTTTACTTAGTTCAGCAAAGTTAACTTTAAAAATGACATGAAAGATTCGTTATAATACATTGCAGACAAGGATGGAGAAAATTAAAACAGCATTTTAAACATAACAGCTTAAAAAAAAAAAACTACGAAGACAGGTCTATCAAAAAGTTATGCCTGCCTTTTGTAAGCACAGGGAAGGCCCAAGTATAATGAATTCAGGAAAATGCCATCTTCCCTAAATCACCTGTATATTCTTCCAAAGGAAAAAAAGAAGTCAGAACACTGTAAAGTCCTACTGAAAGCATCCTGAAGCTGTATTTTGCAAGCCATCCTTTCTACTGCTTAGAACTTCCATACAGAGCTCAGACGTAGTACGAGGCCCACCCAGGGATGCCAAGTGGGAGCCAGCAGTCACACTCATAATCGCTTCTATATAACTTTAACATTAAAGGAGATAATTTTTGGACAATGAACATAGGATATGGAGGCTTAGTACTGAGTATCCTGTTTTCACGCATGTGAGAATAAACAAGATAGGAGAAGAGAAATCCACTTTCCCCATATTCAGAAAGACATCTTTCCATGCATTTCCCAGAAGCCAAGGGCAAATGTAAACACATGAGAAAAGCGTAGGTACAGACAGATATGAGGAGTTCCACAAAGGTCGGCCTCCTTTAAGGAAAAGACACCAAGGAAGCGAAAAGTTAACTCTGACAATACGGCCATCTGTTCAACTCCGCGCCATAGATTTGGTCCCTGAGCCAAAATACATTTACCATGTGCTAAACAGATACAATCTAAGTGACAGTCAACTGTTGTCTTTGTTTTATTGTTTAGCTTCCCATTAGAAGGCATTCAAATAGTATCTGCTTTATTAATTCAAATACATTCAATTCCCATGTCAAAATGCAGTAATTTTCTCCAATATAGAAGAAATATATATTTAAAAAATAGAATTTTACTGTAAAAATATTAAGGCATGAGAGCATTATGCAATAGTTTTAAAATATGTTTCCGTAAAGAGAAATTTCGTATTTCACCTGCAAATTGTCACAATATTAATTCTTAATACACCTCCCTACAAGCTCCAGTAGGTTCTAGCTTAGGTTTCCAGCTATGATTACTTTAGACATAGGAAAAATGACAAATACTGCCGAAATCAACTTGAACAAGAAACAGTGTTCAGTGAAAGAAAAAAGTCCCCTGCCAGAGCTCCACATCTGTGTGAGTCCGATGGAAAAGCAAGCTCTCTCCTTGAGAGCAAGAATTAAAAACAGATCACTGCAGCCCAGGGAGAGAAGGCCCCTTTAAGAACGACCCTGCAGGGACTTCTCACCAGCATGGACATTTTCCTGGTGTCTTCGGAGAGCATCCCTGCTCTTCAGCCTCTTCCCACAGCTGTCGGCCTTGCACACAAACCGGGCATCTCCCCGGCAGGTCTCCTGGTGCTGCTCAAAACTGCAAGACAACCAGGCAAGGGGAAAAGGGAGAAGAGATGGTGAGGCCATACTTAACTAATTATTACATCATGGCCAAGCTTTTGCAACGCGAGCTCTGTAACAGTTTCTGGGTCATTTCATGCACTACCTGGGCAGGTAAAAAGGAAACACTTAAATTCCCACTGCAGCCTCGTGACACTAAGTCACGACAAAGCATGGAAAGCACGCATGCTAAAAATGACCCACAATTAAGTAACAGCCATCTGAGAACTCAAGACACAAAACCTCGATGCTGAACTGAAGGAAGAACTGCAAACAGAGCACTGAAAGCTTCGTGAAGATTCCTTCAGACTGCTTCTCGCCGGGCACTGAAGAACACTGAGGGAAGACAGAAAACAAACAAACAAACAAATAAATAAATAAAAACTGGAAATGTAAGACAAAAACTTAAGAAAATCTCTCTACTTTAAACAGAATCATATTTGTGATCTCTGTTTTCACTCTGTCTTTTGCCCTTAAAATTTTGATCAGTACCTCATTTCATTGTAAGACCCAGCTCAACAAAAGTATATTTGGTATAGATTCAATAAAAGCTGACTGGACTGCAGGTTTTTTGTTTTGTTTTAAAGATTTTATTTATTTGACAGAGATCACAAGTAGGCAGAGAGGCAGGCAGAGAGAGAGAGGAAGGGAAGCAGGCTCCCCGCTGAGCAGAGAGCCTGATGCAGGGCTTATCCCAGGACCCTGAGATCACGATCTGAGCCAAAGGCAGAGGCTTTAACCCACTGAGCCACCCAGGAGCCCCTGGACTACAGTTTTAAAGTCTATTCACTAAAAAGTATATAGCCCATGCTTTTTTTTTCTTTTTTTCCCCAAAAGCCTATAACAGAATTTCCAAATGTTTAATCTATTGCTATTATAAAAGTTCTTTTAAGTTTTCAGCAGAAATTCTTCATCGCAAATTTCATAAGCAACGCGGATGCATATAATATGTGAAAATTATCTTAATATAAAATATAGCATGCTTCAGAATTTTACTTTAATGAATAAAAAAATGAAATAGTAAGTCTCTATTAAAGATTTCTTGCTCATATACAAAGTGACTTTATTTTTTTTTTAAGATTTTTATTTACTCGACAGAGAGAGATCACAAGTAGGCAGAGAGGCAAGCAGAGAGGAGGAAGCAGGCTCCCCGCCCAGCAGAGAGCCCGATGCAGGACTTGATCCCAGGACCCTGAGATCATGACCTGAGCCGAAGGCAGAGGCTTAACCCACTAAGCCACCCAGGCAGCCCCAAAGTGACATTCTTAAAATAAAAATACATGTATCTACCTCTCACTTTTAATGAGTGTAAAATATTTAAGTAAAAAGACAATATGCTATTAATATAAAGTCAAAATAATAAAGGATGCAGAGCAATGTGTGGGATCATTTAATGCATCTTAATGTCATATCCTATACTTATTCATCTTTAAATTGTTCCTCTTAAGTTGTCATGAAATAAACAGTGCTTCTTTTCCAAAATGTCCATTTCCTTGATACTCTGAACTCTCTCCATTTCTTAAACTTTTCTTTTACTGATTTCTGAGAAGATCAAACGTAGACAACTGAAACTTGATCTGTAACCTCAGAGCACTAAATTTTGCATAACTGAATTTCAGCTTAGTAAACCAATGAGCTTGATATTTAATGGCAAATAATTAAATGGACAAAGACTTATTAGCATAAACAATGCTCATTCGGTGAAGTTCATAATCAGAATGTTTCAAAATCAACATACTAAATAAACTAAGATAAGTTAACGACAATGACAACATAGAATATTTACTATCTTCCTCCCTCCCTATCTCTTTCTGACATGCACACACATGCACATGCACAAGTTAGAAACTGTAAAACAAATTAAATGGAATAGTTAAAGAAGTATTAGCTTATAATTTTGATATTCTTTGCTATACGCACTGTCTTTGCAAAGCCTGCTTAACTGGGAATTTCTTCCCGCAGTTCTTGCACTTAAATTCTTTCTCCTCAGTAGGTTTCTGGTGCAATGTCTGAAGATGCTCAGCAAGAATTTCCTCGCTGGTAAAACTCGAGTCACACTGGGGACAAGCATAGTCCTCTTTACGGCCAAGGCAATCTGCACATTGACAAGGAAACAGATTTATAAGACAAAAATTAAGAGCCAAGAATTGCTCAATTTTAGCTTCATTTTAAAATCAAAATTGTGTTTAACAATATCAGAATAATAAATGCTTATCTCTATGAGTATTAATAATATTGTCCATGAAAAATAATAGGAAGTGTTACTAGAGAGAAATACATTATCATTTAATTCCTTTCTCATGTTCCAGCAAATTAATACAAAATCAAAATCAATTGTTAATTTACCCTATAATGTTCACTTTTCACATCAAAGAGATTACAAACTTTGAATGAGAAAGCAAAAACTTTCCATAAGACAGGTCATCTTGAGTTCACTGAGTACACAAGGAGAAAAAAATCCAACCAAGGCAAACTACGTGGAATCACCAAGGGGAATCTCACATACATGTGAAAAAGACCAAGGTCATAAAAACAGCACTCATTATGGTAGGTGTAGTGAGGCTCCATTGCGTCTCTGGCTTGTCAGTCCCTATGGACCGTCACAGATCCACCCAAATTTCTCAAAGTACATTATTTACATTACAGATTTTTTTCCTGTATTAAAGTTTTATTAAATAAAATGAGATTTAGAAAATTTAGAAAATGTGAAGAAAATAAAAATGACCAAGAACCCTGTAAGGAAGAGAAAACCACTTAATATATTCTCAAGTCTGATTTGTCTTTTGTCCATTCGTATCTTCCGCACAGTCTGATAATTACATTTATGATCATACTTTTTATGCAATTTCGTCTGTTTCTTTTTTCCATTCAACATTTTCTCAATTAAAAAAAATAGCATACCGTATTATTTAACTAAACTCTCCATGGTTTGACATCTGAGTGGATTATTTGTTTCTTTTGTGTTGTGGGTCTGTTGATCTATGTTCTGGGTTTTTATTGGGCGAGTTGCTTTTATTAATAAAAACTAATTTCTAAAATAAAAATAGCAATAATATTAATAATGTAAGTACCTGATTCATATGTTTTAAGTCTCTTTAAGTTTCTGTTGATTATTTTTACAAAAGTAATGGAATTTGGTATTTGTTAACTGAAGAAAAATCAGGATGATAATAAATAAGCAGGAGACTCATTTTTAAGCTAAGATAGTAGACACAATAATAACATGCCCAAGGGTTGTGACATTAAAAAAGTAAATACTGGGGTGCCTGGGTGGCTCAGTGGGTTAAGCCTCTGCCTTCGGCTCAGGTCATGATCTCAGAGTCCTGGGATCAAGCCCCGCATCAGGCTCTCTGCTCAGCAGGAAGCCTGCTTCCCCCTCTCTCTCTGCCTGCCTCTCTGCCTGCTTGTGATCTCTCTCTCTCTGTGTCAAATAACTAAATAAATAAATAAAGTAAATACTAAAAGTATATCATAGGGAATAGTCAGTAATATTGTAATTCACATAAATAAATAAATACCCCTCAAAAAGAAAACACAGAATAATCAGAAATAGTCGCCATCACCCAAAGTCTGAAATGCAAAACTGCAAAATGCATATTTGAAAGATAGAACAGAAAGCCTGTCCTCATCTTCCCCTTAAATAATCCAACTAAAATAAAAAAACACAAGCAGAGGCTGGCAATGCTGGGAATCCTTATACTTTCTCAGCCAGTAACATACAGTTTGAACAGGAAATTCATATGAAACACATTACGACCATGGTGACTAAAGAAACTAGTGTCACTTCTGAAATGGCTTTGCTAAACAAAATGGAAAAATACCCTCTGGTAAATTTCAGCCCATTACAAAATGTTAATACCTATAACATCATTCATATTTCTTTCAAACCCCAGAAGGTGTAAAACACAACATAACAGAAACGAGTCCCAATAATAATTGATTATTCCCCAGCAGATGGCAAACAAGCGACATCCCTGGATTGCAGGCCTGATCGAAGCGGGTCAGACCTACAGTCCACACACTGTTTCTGGTTACCCAGCTGAAACAACCCAACAGTTCTGCAGGCGTCTACAGTTAGAACAGAAAGAGATTTTCAGAAGCTCCAGATTCTCCAAGGATCTCTAACAAGAGGGAGGCCAAGGAATAATCCCAGAGGGTCCATCTAGCAGTGCCTTCTGGACACCTCTGCACTCGCCCTTCCCCATGTGCAGATGAGAACGTAATGTCTCCAAGAGTTAGTGACTTGCTCAGTTACAAGACTGACTAGTGGCAGATTCAGGGCTGGAGTACAAAATTCCTCATTGCTCGCCATCCCAGACATACCAGGGAGAGCAGTGAGAGCCAGGAGCTGGCAGTGACCTTAGCTGTCCTATAGGGTACATCTATCACCCACGCCCTCCATTCTCCTCCTGCTGGAAGAAAGATGGGCTTACAGCCGGATAGCCTCTGAGAGTAGTTCTAACCACAACTATTTTGACAACACCCTATGATAATGCAACTATAATTCACCCACAGTTCAAACTGTATTTCTCCTACAACTTCCATTCTCTCAGATCACCAGTTAGAGGCAATACCTTTTCTGCCAGCTGTTGATTGTCCTTTAGAATTTTTAACTTCCCCTTCTTTGATCATTGTCATAATTTGCTGTTCTTCCTCATCGGCCTCCATGTCACTGTCCAGGTAGCCGATCAGCAGCTCTGTATCTGTTTCTATATCTTCAATTGCCAAATAGAAAATGTTTTCTCCTTCCTGAGACAAAATTTAAAAATATGCTGTTGTATGACAAATAATTTTAAAAATGTTGATCCACTCATTTGTTTCTAATAGTAATGAAGAAATTATTTTAAGATACACTGAGTACCATGTGCCCGTTTTTTATATCTCCAACTGATCTAGGTACTGAAAAAGGAAACTGACAACATTCAGTCACCTGGCAAATAAAATACAAATATATATTACAGATAGTGACATTTATAGATATCAAATGAAAGTCTATTTATATTTCTAAAAGTGAATTTCACATTGTTAATTTGTCTAATGCAGTAATACCTTGTGGAGGTCCGTAAATGCAGTAAGAAGAAATTTGTTAAGTAATGGTGTCATTTCTGCACCTAGAGAACAATGTGCTATCAATGACCTAATTATGATTAATATTAAATCCAAAACTGGAAGGAAAAAAATTACAATTTATAATATAAGCCAGAGGAACAGCAAATGAACCCTAAAAGAATTTCCAAAAAGCCTAGAGCAGAAACAGAAAAAAGACCAGGCACCTGAGAGGTTTAAAGAATTGACTAAATCATCCTGTGTACCTAAATTCCACTGAAATGACAGGAGAGCAGAAAAGAAAGGAAGTTCTGCTATCAATACATCAATTTTTTTTTTTTTTTCAGAATTCTAGAAGATTAGAAATCAGGGTTGAAATGATAGATAACTACTTAGAAGAAATTTCAACCCATAACAGACACAAGAAAAATGTTACAAAGAAACTACTTCCCAAGGAAACCCCAGAGAAACTTCACACTTGGAATGAACTGGTACAAAAAGCCCCTCTGGGCCTTCGGCCAATCACCAGGGAGGCCAGAACTGGGGCTGCTTAGCTTGCTGTCCCCAGGAGAAACACCCAGAATTGCTGTCTTTTACATAGTTGAGGATTTGTTCTGGGAGGGCTCCTAGTTTGGCTGCTGAGGATAAAGAGAAGCAAAGCATAGCCTGAATTTATTGAACCTTGGTGGTAGGCAAGGGGAGGGAAGGACAAGGACAATAAGCTCCACCAAAGAGTGAAATTCAATAACGGAGAGAACAAAGAACAAAGCCTTCCCTCTGTTGTCATTATCACCACACTCTTGTTAAGGAGGAAGAGACAAGAGGAGGAAGAAGAGGTAAGGTGAATGGGAGAAGGAAGAGGAGAGGGAGAAGAACGTGTAAGACATGTATTTGTGTGTGTATGTATTTTTACATAAGCAGAACCCTCATGAAAAGTCGGGAAAAATATGCATCAAACTGTTATACAGTTATCGTTTGGAGGCTGGGAGGAAAAGTATTCTATATTCAATACTGTTATATGTTTTTTTGTTTTGGTTTTTACAATGAAAAGAATCTTCATAATTTTTAAAACAATATATATTAGAAAATTCCATGCAAGAAATGGAAATGATCATATTCATCATTTCTGGTCAAGAAAGGCTTGATGCAAAAGTTCGAGTTATTGAACAAATCTAACTATCAGCTACAATTAATTAAAAGATGTTTCTATAATATTTAGAGCATCCTTGGAAGTTTTTTGAATTTCAAACCTGCAGAAACTATAAAAAAGTTATTTCTAATTAAGAACACAATTAACTTCTATACAATTGTTACTCTTTGTGCAACAAAAATAAACGAAAAACAACACAGACACTCAACAAAAGAGAGGTCTCTTTTTAAATTAACTCAGAAGTGGCAATTTCCAGAGTTTGGAAACCACTTGCCAAAAGTTACCCAAAGCAACAAATGAAGATTTCAGAATACAATCAGAAATTTTAGTGCTTATCTGATCAATAGACAAGAAATTTAATTGAAACATCTCTCCAGAATATTAATCATCAATTTTATGATGGCCTTCATAGCACCAAGAAAAGATAACGTTTTTTAATTTTAAAACATGATAACATTCACTTAAACTGCAATCATAAGACACAGCATGCCTATTTAGGAACTCCATAATTTTAAAAAATTAATATACCAGTTAAAATCTCAATTTAATAAAAGTAATAGCAATATAGCCACCAAGGGCCAACTACATGTCTTGTCTGTATGCCAAAATATGGTACAAAGAGGTATTACATTACAGGTATTATCATTACAGGTATTATTCCAATCTATTTATTTTATAGAAATATAGATACTTTCTATGTATAATTCCTACCACTACCCAGTCCAAGAATCTCTTCCTTTCATTTGCTACCATAATAATTTTAAGAAGTATCCTCTTAGAAGCTTCCTTCCATACACTTCACTAATTTAATTGCATAACAACTCTTCATTAATATTGTTCTCCTTCTTCAAAAGTTTCCATTGCCAGAACCTGCCAGATTCCTAATCACTGGAGCTCTCTTGAGCTCTTAGGGCATATTCCTCACCTGTAGGCTCACCCCCAAGCCCAATTCCATGTCGATTGGCAAGAAGGATTTAAAAGGTGTTGACCCAAAGTCCTGGGACTCAGCATCAACTCCCTGTTGTCATCAGCCTGGCTCTGACCTTGCGTTTCAGCTTTGATGACTATTCTAATATTCAGATCCTGAAATTTACTTCTTCTTATAGCCACCATTTCTGATCATTGGGTTTGTGGCTTATTCCCCTGAACATAGATCCCTCCATAAGAAAATCACTCCTTACATTTACATGTTAGGATTTAGCACCCTTCTGGACTCTGCTTGGGGTCTGGGGTCCTGCTTATGGTTCCTGTTATGGGTTCCTGGCGATTTTGCTGAAAATGCTTGAGCTGGGGGCACCAGGATGGCTCAGTCGGTTGAGCGTCAGACTCTTGACTTCCACTCAGGTCACAATCTGAGGTCTGGGATTGAGCCCCCAGGTAGGGCTTTACACTCAGCGTAAAGTCTCCTTGTCCCTTTCCCTCCTCCTCTGCTCCTCCCCCTGCTCATGCTCTCTCTAATAAATAAATAAAATCTTTTTAAAAATGCTTTGGCTGAAAGAAGGCTGTTCAACAGGATGACCTGTTCAAAAGCAAATATTCCTTTGTAAAAAAAAAAAAAAAAAATTATTTAATTTAAAGGGAGACAGAGTGTGTGTGAGAGCACCAGTAGGGGGAGAACAGGACTAGAGGGGGCGAGAACCTTCAAACAGAATCTACACTGAGCTCACAGCCCCACAGGATAGGAAGCCAATCTCACAGCCTGAGATTACAACGTGAGCCAAACCAAGAGTCCCACACTTCACGAACTGAGCCACTCAGGCACCCCAAAAGCAAATATTCCTCAGCCAGTGATTTTCATTGTGTTGGTAATCAGTATACAACACAGAGTGAGTAGTGATACAATTGTTATCCATCTCCTGCATTACTGCCCAACATTCTGAATTTGTTTCTTAGTCTTGTTTCATTTTGCTTCATTTTTTTATATCATTTTCAGCTAATTATTTGTACTGCTAGCTGCTTGTAGCATCAAAAAGCTGCAGTAGCCTAAATGTCCAACAACAGAAGTTGGAATAAATTAAATACCTAGCAATTGGTTTTAAAATTTACCAAAATGTAATTTTGATGGGAAAAAATATATATGTCATACGTGTGTGTGTATGTGTATACATATATACATACATACATACAATGTGCCCCCACGAAGAAAAAGATATAAACAAACATATTAATGGATAATTAAGGGATAATTTTAAGTATTTTGCAGAATCTTCTGCTAGTCCATACGTTACAGTGTTTCTAGAATTAACAGGTGTTACAATAAATAATAAACAGACCTGGTTCTTGATACCCTGAAGTTGTACCTCATAGGGACTAAACAGCACAGGCTTTGGGCCGGCCAGGGTTCAAAGTCTCAAACCACCAGTTTCCTCATTTGCAAGATGAAGAAAATTAACAATGCTTATCTCACAGGCTTGTTGGTTGTAAGAATTAAAAGAATATTTGTAAAATCGGGTAAGGTGCTTGGCATATGATAAGCATTCATGAATGGCAGCTCTGCTATTATTATTATTATTATTGTTTCATCATGATATAAAACTTGAAAGACAGTGGTTAAAACAGTCCTTTTTCTCAAAATTTATTTCAACCCAAGTGCCACATAAAGTTGCTATGACAATGCTGCTTTTGACTAAATTTCATTTGGTCAAATTGCTCTCAGCCAAAATATAATTCAATTCCACTGACTGCCTACCAGAGCTCTGAATTACTTTGGATTTCTGGTTGTCACGCTCTGTTCTCTTGTTAACACACTAATGCGTCACTCTGGTTTGGACCTTCGATCCCAGTCACCCGTCTGAACTATTCCTAACGTGACCAGCCATCTGCTTTGCTTGCAACTGAGGGGTTTCCCAGGACATGGGGCTTTCACAGTTAAAACTGAAAGAGTACTGGGCAAACCAGGATAGTTGATCACCCTAACTATACCCATCATATTCTCCAAAACCACATTCTGAACTCTACTTAAGATTTCCTATCAATAATATTGACTGGGTCCATCCCCCAATCCCCAGCTCCAACTGAGGGTTTTCAACATATAGAATGAGTCATATCTCCAAATATGGCTCCAAAGTCTTATTAAATAGACTCCCATAATCTGAACCCTCTTTGTCCTCTCATCTTCAACTATCCTTCAAATGAAACTGCATCCTATTCTTTAGGCCAACTGGTACACTCCCTCTCAGAAAACACTGGCCTCATTCCTGCCTTAGTACAATTGCAAAAACACCATGTGGACTCCCTGCTACAACTCCTTAGCATCGTCTGAGGCACAGACCATTTTCGTCCTTCTCCATGAAACCTTCACTAATCTACTAAATGCATGTAGATTCCAGGGGTTTTCTCTATACGAAATGCTTTAACTTTATTGGGCATTTATAATTTATTTCTGTGGGCTTTTTCATTTAATTCATATGATCAGGAAATTCTAATATGCGTTGATCTTATCTTCCCAAAGATAATTTCCTCAAGGCAGCAAATAAGAATTACCATGTGTTGCCCACAGCATAAGCTGTACTCATAACAGTTGCTCAACATTTTACAAATAATGAAAAGTACAAAAGAATACTAAAATGCTTGTGTCTATGGAAGAAAAGCACTTACTAGTAAAATGTTTGCAGATACTTTCCTTTATGTGCCTTTGGTGATAGGCTATTAAAATAAACCAGGTCACAGATAGTGGTGACTTGGGAGGATGATGGCAGACAAATAACGGAGATGGTGAGAAGTATTAAGTATGATCTGAAGAGAAAGCAGATGCTATTTCCTGACAGAATATATATGCAGTATGAGAGTAGAAGGGTCGAAGATGAGTCCTTGATGTTACAGTTTTCCCTCAAGCATTCACAGATGTTACTCTATTTAATAACTATTCTTCTTAAGGTCCAAAATAAAACACCAACTTATAGATTTTTGTTTTGAATCTGTATCTTCTCTGTAAATGTAAATATATTTTCACATGGTCCTTCACTCAGGTGCCCAAGAATATTACCCAAAAAATTCAACCATTTTTTTAAAGATTGTATTTATTTATTTGAGACAGAGAGAAAGAGAGAGAGAGAAAGAGAGAGAGAACAACCTGGAGGAGGGGCAAAGAGAGAGAGGAAGCTTAGGGGGAAGCCCCGCTAAGCAGAGAGCCCGATGTAGGACTCAATCCCAGGACCCTGGGATCATGACCTGAGCTGAAGGCAGACGCTTAACTGACTGAGCCTCCCAAGCATGCCCAATGCAGCCATTTTTAAGGTTAATTACTGTTCTTTAACAAATCTGCAAAGTAAGAGTGGTTCATAATCCCCAATTGAAAAAAAATATTTTAGGTTATAAACTACTTTCAAAGCTCTTCCTTTGAAGAGAGACAATCCACTCAGATAAGTAAAGTATAGGAGAACATTATCTGTTTCTCTGAATGATACTGAAAAAAATAATTGTGGCTTATATTTTATTAGAGTCATCATTTTGGTAACATCATATATGGAACTCAAATTTAGAGACAAACTTACACACACAAGAGATTCTCTGAATATCTTCATTGTCAGGGTTTTTAAACAAATTTAGGTAATGAAGATAAATAAATCCAGAAAAAAGGTAGTAACCTGGCCAGGATGATTCAACAGGAAAGCTGGAGATGGTGCCATGTGGTAGAGCTGTTACAGAGCATTCTCTTGAGGCAGGTGCTCCACCAAAATCCTAATGCACCAAAATAACCATTTCTGAATTCATAAAGTAGAGAAGGGCAGCCATATAAATACTGTTATATTCAACTGTCATGTAGTCTGAATGAGTAACTGTATGGATATGGTCCTAAAAACAAATACTATCATCAATGTCATTATCTCTTTCCATGCTAGTAACCTACTCTTAGCCCACTGGGTGTCTTAGCACACCGGTTGGGAAGTTCCATCACAGGAATGAGCCCAGGGGTGATGAAATCAGCCTCTATGCCAGAGTAAAAACTCAGATCCAGAGAGGAACATGAGGAGGCAGTCTTTAGACTTTAGGGCTTTAGAATCAGACTACAAACTGACACAACTCTGTCACTTTCTGCCTATGTAGGCATCCTTCCTTATCCCTATGGGCCTCAACTGCCTCATCCATAAAGCAGAAAAAATACAATTTATTTATGCCTTGGATCTTACTGTTAATTTCTGGTAAGTGGCTAAGAACACATAAAAGAAATAATACCTCACACCAGTAAAGCACTTTGCAGTTTTCTAAAGATTTCAATTACTTTATTTCATCAGATTTTCACAGTAACCTTGTAAGATACAGATGGAAATGTCAAGTGAATTTCCTAGGACATTGGACAAAGAGATTCTACTTTGGAATCATATAAATTAACTTGGGATTCTAGCACACAACTTATTAGCAACGTATCCTTAGGAAAGGTTATCTTAACTTCATTTAATTACCTTATCTACAAAATGGGATCAATAGCACCTACCTAAAAGATTAAAAAATAAGGAGTATAAAAAGTAAGCGTGATAGACAGTAGGCACCTAAGAGATGGTCAGCATCAGGGTCCATCTCCCAGAAGAACTCTTCCAACCAGTTCACATTTTACAAATGGGAAAGTTGAGGCTCATAGATGATAAATAAATTGCAAAGCTCACACTTAGTAAATTCTAGAGCCAGTCTAGAACTAGAACTGTGAGAACTGGCATGATGAGGTCGGGATGAAATGGAATTAGTTAATCATTACAGCTACAATTTCAATTTTACTGGATAAAATATTTCCTAACGGAGCCTAAAATAACCCAATGCATTTAAGAGCTAAAGGGAATTTGTCTTCACATATTTTTTTTTTTTTTTCTGCTTACTTTTCAATGACTCACAAAATAATTTCCTTTTTTAGGAAAAGATCAGACATTTATTATTTACTATGTCGCCTCAATCTCATCCACAGGAAAACCTTATATCCTGTTATGTAGATCTGATATTAATATACTCTTAAAATAGCCAATTATATGCCATATACCAAGTAAGAACCCTTAATTAGGAGTCAAGATGGTTCTTCTGGCTTTGCCTTTACCACTTGGGCCCTTTCACCTTGGACGAGTCTCTTACCATCTTTGGAACTCTTTTACTTCATCTGTAAAAGGATGGAGGTAGACTTCATTATCTTATCCCTTCCAGAGCTAGATTCAATCACAAGTGAAATAATTTCTTTTTGAAGCACTAGTTAACAAAGCTAAAGAGAGAAGCATGCATACAGAATGATGTGATCATTGCTGTTCCTCTCAGACTTCACCCTGTGAAGAAGAATTAAGAGTGGAAAGCTGGGTACACAACCTTGTAAGACTGGGGGAGGGGGCTTCTCTGAAATTACACAGAATAATGAAAGCCACCACTTAATGAGATTTTCTCAAAGTGACTGCTTCTGTATTGTGGCAGTAGCTAGAACCAAATAAACTCACAATGCCTTCCAGTCTAATTCTTTCCGATTCTATCAATATCACAAAGCATTTACTCCTGGATATACAGGTGTACCTACTTTTCAAATTTCCTATCTCCTTCCAATACCCAAAACCTCAAAAACCTCAGCTTTCTTTGACAATTTGCCCACTGTCCCTTCTCAAGTACCATGCCCCACTAGGAAAGATTTCGTGAACTCATGCATTTGAGGTTCAGTTCTGTTATTTCAAAACAGCAAAAGTAAATGACTCTTGTTTTGCAAGGAAATGTCATCCCCACTGTGTGCAAATAAATAAAACTCTAGAAGAGGCCAAGCGTGATTCGGTGTTCCAGCTGCGCCTGTCTGCAGCTTGGTTTCTGTTTATTTGTTGGCAGACTGTTGTGCACATGTGGATGATGTAAGAAAAAATCGTGATTGTGAAACTGGCGAAGACACAATTCATTGTATTAAAAAGGTAGTAAGTAGTGAGAATTCAGATTCTCCAGCAATAGGAAATCAACTTCAAAATTCTAGAGGTTACAAACTGAAACTCTACCAGCGTGGATGAAAAGAAAAGTTTGGACTCCAACCCAGTTACCGATAGAAGGAGGAGACAAGTGACAAAAGTGGGGAAAACAAAATGTAATGAAATAGGAAGAATTCCATATTTACTATCCTCTCACTTAATTCTTCTTTACAAAAACTCTAATTCAGTCTCCACTTGTGTATCAGTATCATTTCAGCAGAGCTCAATGTACAAAGCTGAAAAATATCAGTAAAAACTCATTTCCACAGTAAATTTCACAAAATATATTAATACTCATGTAACAATAAAACCAAAAACCTTTAAAATAAGGTCTAACTGTAATAGACCATCGCATTCTTATTTATTCACTCCCATCCCGGGAAGAGGACTGTACCAAGTAGCGATGTAGCTCAGAGTCTTGCAGTGGTGTCTGTGAGAGGTGGGTACTGGATCAGGCTTGACCACGTGACTTCTATCGACCCATGAAACGTGACTGGAAGCAAGGTGAGCCATATCCAAGAGAAAGCTTTAAGACAGTCATCACGTTTGGGTGACTGCTCTCTCCCTTCCTCCAGGAAAACGCATCTCTGGTAAGGACTGTTCCTCTAGAACCAAGTGGAACCGAACGTTGGAAAAAGTCACAGCCTCCAATAGCCTGCACTTGTGTGGATGAGAACTAAATCTCTGTTGCTATTAACCACTAGGACTTCAAGGTTACATGTTAGACCAGTCTTCTTGGCAAAAGTTGACTGATACAATGACTTCAACAAAATAATACCTTTTTAAATTATTTTCTTGGTGAATAAGAAGAAAATGTCTTGAAATCAAGGCAAATCACATGCAGCAGGAAAATGACAGGTGTATTTTAAAGAGTGAACTGTGTACAGTAATTTAATTTCATGTTTATGGTGCATTAATCAGGTCCTATAAAAAATGAAGTTTTAAACAAATATAAATGAAATGGTCCCCTTTCTTTTTTTTAAAAGATGTATTTGTTTATTTGAGAGAGAAAAAGAGAACAAGCACATGGAGAGGCAGAGGGAGAAGAGCGGAAACAGACTCCCTGCTGAGTGCAGAGTCCTACACAGGGCTCGATCCCATGACCCACGAGATCATGACCAGAGCTGATCAGGTGTCAGATGCTTGACCAACTGGGCCGCCCAGGAGCCACTCAAATGTTCTCTTTTCTAATCACAGCTCATAATCAGCCACCAAGCAAAGAAACTGTTTAATATGATTCCCAGAAATGAGATACTATATTAAGCAAAAAACTAAGTCCATAAATAAAAAACAACAATCACTAATCACTAACATATATGCTATCTTTCTCTGAGGGGCTCAAGCAAAGATAGTTATCTTCGAAGCATCTTATAGAACAAATCTGACATCATGGAGAAAAAAGTGAACAGAAAAAACCAGAAGAATAAAAAGAAAATTTTGCTACATGGAAAACACATGATTTGATCCTGGGAAACGGAGGTTCTTCACAGAAAAAAACCTGTAACTTAGCTATTTTATTTAGATGTAAGTTATCAATATTGATAGACTAAGACACTTTAAAATAAGATTATGCTACAGGGAACTGAGCGGCTATTTTATACACAATCAATTAAAGAACATATTGTGTTTGCATAGTATATTTGCTCTATTTTACAACAGAATCTCTTTTAACCGACCTCCATTTAACACATCCCCCAGATTTACCCAACACTCTGCATCAAATCTGCCGAACGATGCCCCAAGTCTTCTCAGCGAGCAGCCTGCTCTCTGCTTTGCCCACACACCTCTGCCCTCACCACTTGACTTGTGTGCTTGCATCCCAAGAGTCCATTGTGTTTGTTCCCACAGGTTAATGTCACTTGTACAAGCTATTTAATTAGTAACTTCACTAAATGTTACATAAACAAAAGACATGAGTAAGAAAAAAATGCAATTGTTTCTAAGAAAGTCAGTTGTGTATTTTGAAAAGACTCAAGGTAAGGCTGTAAAAAAAAAACTGTCAAGATACAGAAGGCAAAGCAAATCTAAAAGATGGGGGAAAATCATAAATCTGGACTGCACTCAGGTTGCTTTACAAGAAAGAGGATTTACTCAGACTACTTTAAAAATAGCAAAACTGAATACTTTAAGGAATAGTTATGAAAAAAATATGATCACAAACACTAGTGAGAAAACCTATACTCAGAATCAAGATGGCTTTGGTCATAAATCAAAAAAAAATTAAAGAATCAATGTATACTTATAAAACTTAAAATAAAATGGTTGAAATATCAATTCTATGATTCCCTACTAGCACAAACTTTTTCTATTACCTGACCAAGTATTGGTCCATATCATATCAGAAAAGAGAATTTCAACCAAATTATCATATAACCGAGTCTGGGCAAAAGTTCCCCACACATGCCTCCCTAACCATCTATGCTGTCCCTATCAAAGTATTTACCATCCTGATCTGTATTTACTTAGCTCTATCCCCTAACTGGGCTATAGGCTCCATGGGGGAAGAGATTATAACCTCAAATTATATATAAATTATCATTCCCAAAATATTTATTATTCTAAATGGGATCAGAATTAGCTAAACACAGGTCTCTCCTTCCCCAAAGATCGCTGGTTCCCTGTGGGCAGGCCCTACATCATATTCACCTACGTAGATATATCAGTACCTGACTCAACCCCTTGCTCATTGAGGCGATCCACAAAGGATCCACTGAACTGAACTAAGTAAGAGAAAAATAACTGTCCTTTCCTTTTGAATTAATAAGACCATAAAGGCAAGGTTGTCATTCAGGAAAGTGGAAGTTGCTACAAAAAGGGTTGGGGGATCAACTTCCCCTTCCCAATGAATTCTTAAGAATTCAAAACTTAGCCAACAATTGAGAGTGTTTTAACTAACTGGAAATAAGAGAACAGATTAGACAAGATGTGCTTCCTGGAAAGAGAACCAGAAGCAGGCCAACCACACTCCACTCAACATACCAAAAGTCAACTCAAAAACCTAGGAGAGAAGCTGAATGTCCATTCAACACATCTATTGCTGCACATAATGCACATAGGACTGCAAAGATCCATACTCACAAGAATGCCCAAGCCAGTTCCTACTCTGTAGAACTTTACATGCTCCTGATGGAAAAGGAATAGAAACTGGTTAAATTACCGCAAAGCAAAAAGGGCCCAAGACAGTTGTACAGAGAGCAGCAGCTCTGCAATTTTTAGAGGCAGTTCCATAACAGCATTTAAAATTCACTCTGAACCCTGTAAGCTGGGTAAATTTTGGACAAGATAAGATCGAGAGGGAATGGGTCTATTAGAATAGGGAAAACAATGGGGCACCTGGGTGGCTCAGTGGGTTAAGCCTCTGCCTTTGGCTCTGCTTGGTCCTGGGATCAAGCCCCACATCGGGCTCTCTGCTCAGCGGGAAACCTGCTTCTCCCTCTCTCTCTGCCTGCCTCCCTGTCTACCTGTGATCTCTGTCAAATAAATAAATAAAATCTTTTTTAAAAAAAAATAGGGAAAACGATGTTGGCAAAGTCACAGCATTGCAAAGGGTGGTTTAGGTTATGGCAAGCAACAAGCCTAGCTGTAACCCTAGGTATTGCAGAAAAGTTGCAGACAAGTCCACTGAAAAGGTAGCTTTGATGTGTGGAGTGACCAAGAAGTCAGGCACAGATGGAACACGCCCTGTGAATTGCAGCATTTGAAGAAAATTATAAGGCAACTACCTCACACTAATGAGACAGGAAAAAAAAAAAAAAAGGTGGAAAAGTAGAAACCTAGAAGAAATTTTGTTCAACCAATCAACATGACTGTATATTTTATATGTCAACTTGAGTAGAACACAGGGTGTCCAGATATTTAGTCAAATATTATTCTGGGTATATCTGTGAGAGTATTTTCAGATGAGATTAACATGTGAATTCACTGACTGAAAACAGGAGCTTGCCCTCCCCAACATGGGTGGGCCTCATCCAATCAGTTGAAGTCCAACAGAACGAAAGACTCACCTTCTCCTGAGTAAAGACAATTCCTCCTGCCTGACTTCCTCCAAACTGGGACATTAGCTCTCTCCTGCCTTTGGACTTGAGCTGAAACATGGGTTGTGTCTCAAGCCTGAGGGTCTTCCGATTTAAACCACAGCCTCAGTTCTCCTGGTTCTTTGGCCTTCAGACTCAGACTATTACATCAGCTCCCCTTGGTATCTAGCTGGCTGGCTCACCCTGCTGATCTTGGGACTTGTCAGCCTCCATAATCATGTGAGCCAATTCTTACAATAAGTCCCTTTACACACATATCCACTGATTCTGTTATTCTGGGGAACCCTGACGAATACAATCAAACTTGAAATTTAAGATGTTTGTTACACTGCTACAATAGAATCTATATGATAAAAAACTAAAGTACATTTGATATAACTTCTAGTCAAAGAAAACGTATCAACCTAGACAAAAATGTAACAATAAATAACCTACAGATAATTTCAGAGCAATAATCTTTCAGTATCAATAGGTTTTAATTCTACTTCTTTTCATTTTAATGACGATAGAAGCACTTCTAATAGAGATAAGTAATTCATTTGAGAAAAAAAAAAAAAAAAAAAAAAGAATTGAGCCTGTATGTGCCAAGAGCTATGCTGGGACGAAGTATACCACAGGGAAATAAACCACGCACAGCACTCACCCTCAGAGCTTATAGACTAAGTGTACGCCATTAATCACCCACCATCTTGTATGCCTTTAATCAACCACAAAAGAAATCAAAAGAAATGGAAAATAACCTGATGAATCCAAAGACAGTGAGAACATGGTGCTTCTAGAGTATATAATGGAGAGAGCTGATCTCAACCAGAGTTCAAGGATGGTTTCCTGGCAATATGATGACTTAGCTCAGATTTGAAGGATACAAACAGAGGAATGTAGCAAAGGGAAAAGGGAAAATGCATGTGTGGAACAAGTGGAAAGAGCTGGGACATTTAATAGCTGGGTAAAAATGAGTATAAGCTGCAAAAACAGAATGAAAATGAGTGGCTAGGAGAGGAGAGTACTTCACAACAGATGAAAAGCTCTGCTCCCCTACTTCCAGGCTCGATAAACTTGAGCTCAGCCTTTTCATCTGCAAAATGGGGATACTACTCCTTTGCAGAGAGAGAGGCTGTTAAGAAATTAAGTGAGATAATGCTGATGCAAAAATATGACAAATTTTTATAATGGACCAAAATAGCAATTTGAAATCTCATTTCATAAGTACAGATAATCAGTTTTTATTTATTTTGTTTTGGTTTTAGTTATTGATTGACTTTCTAGGGGTTAAAATTATGATAGGGTTTCCTCTGGCTTTTAGATGATGTCAGAAGAGTTAAAAATCGTATGTGTTATTGAATGACAAGATGTGAAGTATCTTCAGGGATTATTATATATCACTTTCATATACAATATGGCATTGGTCATACCATGAATTGAAACAAAGCAAAATATATTTACAGAAGTTTACTACAAGCATAAAATGCCCAATAATATGATTTTAAATCTAATAAAGAAAAAAAATGAGGAAAGAGAAGAAAAGCTATTTACAAGCACACTACATTCCAAAGTCTAGAAATGTGCACATGGGGTTAAGTCACATAGGGAAAGCTCTCAGAAGCCCAGTTGGTTTACATGCTATTGCTAGAAGAAGAGTCAGGTTAACTCTCAGCAAGAGTGACCATGTTCCTTTTTCCATCCTGAAAAACTAATAGAATGCAAAGAAAGAAAGAATGAAGGAAGGAATGAAGGAAGGAAGGAAGAAAGGAAGTGAAGGAGGAGGGAAGGGAGGGAGGGATGAAGGAAGGAAGGAAGGAAGGAGGGGGGAATGAGGGAGGGAGGGAGGAAAAAAGAAAGAAGGAAAGAAAACAAACTAATAGAACAGACGGATACGTAAACCACCATTAACTGTGCGTAGCCATATGTCAAAGGACTTACTTAACCACAGGAAAAGAAACCAGGAAATGGTGCTTTAATCTCTGTTCATTGAGAAGAATTCAATAAAACGTTCATTAAATACCAACTTAAGAAATAATGAAACATTAGTCATTTGATTATGCATTTAATTAAGTATAATAAAAAGTGTGTATAGTTTTGACATAAGTCAGCCATGATGATGATATATTTAATTACTTCCTAGACTCTTGTTAAACTCCAGAAAAGGGAAGGCCACAACTCAAAACTCAGAACTCCTCTTTCATTCAACTCTGCACCTTCCCGATGCAATAAAGCACCACAAAGAGTGGCCTACAACTCAGTAATGAATCTTCCTTTTTCCCTTTCCTCAAGCAGTCTTTTTGGAATCACGTGAGACTTCCCAAGAGGACTAAGACACAATTAAGGATGACTAGATTAGGTTCTAAGAAACATATTTCCTAAGGTTCTGTGAGCCGGTTTCTCAAATTCTCAGAATTTAATATACTTAGCTGAATACAGTATAACTTTATTGTTTACTATAATCTTTGTTGAATTGAATTGAAAGACATAAATTCTAAGACAAATTTTAGACCTTCTTTTGAATACTTTATTAATCCAGTAATGGAACATGAAACTTCATATATTTTTTGTATTGCTAAGTAGTGGCTGAACCTTTTATGAGAATTCACTCATGTACTGGATGGCGTAAACTTTTCTTTGAATAAAAATTTCCCTAGAAAACTCAACTTCCCTTCATAAAGAACTGTCACTAATTCTAGTGTTTTATGTTTATGCATTAAATTAACCTCACTTTGCAGCTTGTTTATTGACTATTTTAATACCAATCATTAAAAAAATGTAAAACTCATTATAAAATGTATCTCCAATTTTTTTAAAAAAAGCTATTTTCTTCTTTATGTTCATACACAAAAAAAAATCTTGCCTGGAAACGAGTGGTATGTATGCTTGGTTTTAGTTGTCTAAATTTTAGATTTAAGACTTAAATATGTGTGTGTGTGTGTGTGTGTGTGTGTGTGTATTATTTTAATTTCCTCCTCTGATAAATGGGGTATTCATGTTATCTGCTTTACTGAATCTAATAGCAATGCCTCTTCTTTTCACTATATTTTTAGCAACTAAAAATTTTTAAACTTTCTTCTTTTTAGTCTTTACCATATCTCTTCTTAAACCTTGTAATGATATAGCACAATCCCAGTGTATTTAATGCAATGTTGATTAATTTTTAAATACTAATCTTTCATTATTATTATTTATTAGGTAATTCAAAAGAAACTATCAGTTCACAGCAAATACCATCTTTCCCATGAACCTTTGCCATTTCACTATTCTATATCCAGGTTTCCAAGTTAGTCCAGGCTGGACTGCTGGGTTCTTAGTCAATGGAATTATCTTCAATCTAAGGCTCTGATTATCGGTGGTAACAACTATAAAAAAAGATCTAGGACTTAACAACAAGGTGCTGTTGGCCACACAGTTGTCTGGCTAAGAGACAAAGTGCTTACAGTAGACTGAACCGTGTACACACATACCAGTACATATCCTGCACTCACAGAGTAAAAATGCAACACTTTGCCAGACCAAATATTCTCACGTCCCTAGATTACAGACCAGAGTTCAAGTGGAAGCATTTGCCTTCTGTTATTTCAAAGGAAACAGACATAGCTTTCTTCCAAATTGACAAGGCAACTTCAGCCAGGTGTCCCACATCAGGAGAGAAGCGACAGAGAGCAGAGGAGGCCTGGTCACCCGGCACTTGCTGAGCCCCAACTGGATACACCCCTGCTCACCTGGGCGGGGGGAAAACAAAGAGAGCCGAAACAGACTGTTCTTGAGGAATTTAGCCCAGTGACAGAAACACATACAGAAGTTAATCATTTCTCTAAGTCAGCCCACGGCTATATCACTTAGTTGGGATTTCTATTCTGGAGATATTGGGAACATTTTAAATAATTTTGTTTCAAATTTTAAAAATTTTAAAGTAAATATTAAATAGAATTTAACTTTAAAATAGTAATAATAAATTTAAATTAAATATAAAATAGAAGAGTCAGCACTTTTCCTCCCAGAAGAATAATTTCACAAAATCCCAATTTTAAATTCTACTTTGTACTTTCACAATGACCAATCCTGTTAACAAAGGTCCCACATCAATCAGGAAACGAACATTCTCCAGCACTCCAGCTTCTCTTTGGTTGATGTCACAGAGGTGGACTTTGCTGGTTTAGGAATTATGAAAGCACGGGAGTCTCTGAAATGATTTCTAGAGACCCTACCTACTCACAACCAGCATTCCGCATTCTATTTTTTTTTTAAGACTTTATTTATTTGTCAGAGAGAAAGCACAAGTAAGCAGAGCTGCAGGTGGAGGGAGAGGGAGAAGGAGAAGCAGGCTCCCCACAGAGAAGGGAGCTCAATGCAGGGCTCCATCCCAGGACCCCGGGATCATGACCAGAGCTGAAGGCAGATTTAAGGACTGAGCCACTCAGGCGTCCCACAGCACTCTGCATTCTGAAACACAGCTGAGAGCAGGCAGAAAGAAAGTCTATGTGTTCTCTAAGAAACAATCGCCATGCACAAAACCCGCTTCTCTACAAACGCTGAAAAGTGGCTTAGCATCATCATAAGGATCTCAAACCTGTCTTTGAGGTTGCCAAACCACTCTTGCTAATAAAGGTCTCAGCACAGCACAAGCCACCATCCCCACAGGACACTCCTAGCAATCTTTCCAAAGAGAAGACAGATCACAGAACCACAGCCTATACAAGGGCACAGTAAACAGTATTCAAGGGGCCTAAGTGGACATATGGTTTCCTGGGCATCCAACAACTGAGGAGCTGAGGGGCAGGGCACCAGGCTGCTGCTGCCATGGTCTGGGGCAGGCCCAAAAGGATGTAGTCATGGCGCATAGCAGGCTGTTGCCTGAGTGGTTATTTGCTAGCACGTCTCCGACATGCTTGGTGTTTACACTAACTACCCTGAGAAGATTTTAGACTAAATAAAACAGATTTTGCTCAGTTCTATATAGAAACAAATCTATAGAGACAAAAACTATAAATGTGACAGAGCTGTGATAAAAATACTTGCTAAATTATATTGGCACGCACAGGGTCCAGATGTTTTGCTTATGTTATCTCGTTTAATTTAATCGCCACAAAATCCAGTGAGGTAGGTATAGTGATCATTAATTCACAAGAAGGGGAGCACCTGGGTGGCTCAGTCGTTGAGTGTCTGCCTTCCGCACAGGTCATGATACCAGGGTCCCGGGATCAAGCCCCACATAGGCTTCTTGCTCAATGGGAAGCCTGCTTCCCTCTCTCGCTATCTCTCTCTCTCTCTCTCTCTCCCCTCCCTGTCAAATAAATATATAAATAAATAAATCTCTAAAAAAAATTTTTTTCACAAAAAGGAGGAGTTCCAAGATTATTCTTACCCCCATGGAGACAGTGACAAGACACCTCATGAACTATAGTATTTCAGTGTTCAACACGGGCCCTGGCATGAAGCAGATGCTTGAGGGCTATCAGCTGAACAAATGCATCAAGTGAACTAACTGAGCCAGCAAGGCTCAGAGCCAGGAATCTACTGTTTAAACTGCCTTTTTTAATAGTATCCAAACTAGGCTCAGTTCTGCATTCCTTCTGATTTTAGATCAAGTGCTTGTTTTGTCCACTGACTTTAGCCTTCCTCATCCTCCTATGAAGCAAATTACCCTCACGGACCATTGCCAGAGCCAGCCTTAAAGATGGCACCCAATGATGCCCTACCTCCTGGGATTGACACCCCTCCACTGTACTGGGGTCTGTGTCTATGTGACTAACAGCATCCCATGGCAGTAATGGTACAGTATGTCATTTCCAAAATTAGGTTATAAAAGATGGCCTCTCTCTCTCTCACACACACATTGTAAGGACCTATTTAGCCAGAGTGACTCCATCTTGGTTAAAAGCCATTTTGTTGTTTGTGCAGTAAAACTTAAACTGACCCTGCCCCCGCCCCCAGAGAAACTTACTAAGAAGCAAGTCTGGGAAACCAGTAAAGTATGGTCGGCTAGTTCCTAATAACAGAGCCCAAAATACAAGGTCAGGTCGGCCAGTTCCTGATAACAGAGCCCAGAATACAAGAACGAGTCAGGCCAGGTGGAGACATCCAATCAGTAAAAGTACACATACTGTCTCCCTAACCACCAAAGAATGTAAACTCCACCTTTTGGGGGCCAAACTTGAGCGCCAATTCTAACGAGAGTAATAGGTTAGTTCAAACAGCTACTATAGGGTAAACTGTAATTCAATTGGCCACCTGCATATGACCTAACATGACCATGCAACTTTCTGTGTATGTTACAATCTCATTAGCCACCTACGTCTGCCCAAGCTTTTGCTCTATAAAAATTAGTCTGTGAGACTGAAAGGGGTCGCTCTCTTCAGAGGCAGCCCTGACTGGTCAGTCAATTCTTGAGCGTGTAAGCTGGGGGTGGTCGCTCTCTTTGGAGACGGCCCTGGCCGGTCAGTCTGACTTCTAATGCTTAGCATGGAATAAAGTTTTGCATAACTTTAACTTTGTTTCAGTCTCGTTCCCCTGGCCAATCAGTCTGACTTCTAATACTTGGCATAAAATAAAGCTTTAAATAACTTTCACTCTGTCTCAGTCTCATTTCATTTAATAACGAACCTAACACACATCACTCTCAGAGAAGCAACTGCCATGTCATGAGGATAGCTTCACATGGTGAAAGAGCCATGTGAGTAATCTTAGAAGTAGAATCCCCACCCCAATCAAGTCTTTAGAGGCTTCAAATGGCCCCAGATGACACTTGATTACAATAGTCCTTAGCTAGAACTCCAGAACCACCCAGGAAAGTTGCTCCCAAATTCCTGATCCTCAGAAAATGTATGAAATAATGAACATTTGCTGTTTTAAAGCTGTCAAAATTTGGGGGAAATTCATTATGCAGCAATAGATAACTAATACAATCACAAAAAAGATACAGATAAGATTTAGGCTAGATGAAAATCATTCCGAAAAATAACTCAAAAGTCATGCTCTAATAAAAGTGATTCACAGAATCCTCATAGTCAAAAGACAACAGCACAGCTTGTTTTGCTGCTGGGTAGGACATGGATACTAGGAAGCAGAACTGGTCTTGAATGGAAGTAGCAGAAGAAACCACCTGTATGGTTTCTGGATTGAGAAGCTCAGAAAGTCCCGCCTACTCAAAACTTTTCCCTACACCCAAACTGACATGCTCTGATCCTGAAATTTTCCTATCATTAATTTCAAGAGATCTAAATGCTAACTTTAACACATTTTTAACACGTTAGCTAGAAGCTGAGGAAAAAGGAAATAAAGGGAAAAAGAGGCAAGGACAGATACTGCCTAAGCATGACCTCTGTATAAAGGAAAAGAAGGTGCAATGGTTTTGAATGAACTCAGGATAGTTTGAGAACTTAATATTAAGATCAAGGAATACCTGACATAAATAACTCTAAAATATGTATATCTTTAAATTAAACTGTTCTGCAAATGTTCAGTAGTTTCGAAAATATCCAAATAGTAAGTTGAGAAACATGGCAGGTTTTTAAAATCTGCATTTACTCCTTTGTAAATTATCTCAATTCTAAGGTATTAGAGCACAGTGGTTTTAGAGGGCCGGCAGGGAAGACAGATAACCTGGCTTCAATTCCTACCCAGCTACTCGGTGGCTGTGTGGCCTCGGCTAGTTACTTAGACTCTGAATATCAACAACCTCATTTGGAAAAGGGAGGCAACAATTATAGCACCTCCCTCATAGGATCATGGTAAGTATTAAGGTTACAACACACCTAACCACTTATTGGCACACAGTAAGTATTCAGTTAGCTGCCATCACCATCATCATTATTCAGGATTAACTGATCCATTTCAAGTATCAACTGATACATTATCACTATACATAACTTAAAAAGGATATTTCTATAAATACTCATTTGGCCTGCCGATAAACTACAAACTGAATTAAAAGAATAAGTTGATAAGTAATACATTAATTTCAATACTTCCCATGAGAATATGTGGCCACAGTAGGACTAGTACTTAAAACTTCATAGGACTGGGGCACCTGGGTGGCTCAGTGAGGTAAGCCTCTGCCTTTGGCTCAGGTCATGATCTCAGGGTCCTGGAATCGAGCCCCGCATCGGGCTCTTTGCTCGGCGAGGAGCCTGCTTCCTCCTCTCTCTCTGCCCGCCTCTCTGCCTACTTGTGATCTCTCTCTCTCTCTATCTCACTGTAAAATAAATAAATTAAATCTTTAAAAAAAAAAAAACTTCATAGGCCCAACTGCTTGTAATTGTACCTCAGTTTAAACTTTTACCTAATGAAAGACAAATACATACAGTACTATAAGATAATCCATTAAAAGATCTGCAAGTTAGGAGGGAGGAGTCAAGATGGCGGAGAAGTAGCAGGCTGAGACTACTTCAGGTAGCGGGAGATCAGCTAGATAGCTTATCTAAAGATTGTAAACACCTACAAATCCAACGGGAGATCGAAGAGAAGAAGAACAGCAACTCTAGAAACAGAAAATCAACCACTTTCTGAAAGGTAGGACGGGCGGAGAAGTGAATCCAAAGCGACGGGAAGATAGACCGCGGTGGGAGGGGTCGGCTCCCGGCAAGCGGCGGAGCAACGGAGCACAAAATCGGGACTTTTAAAAGTCTGTTCCGCTGAGGGACATCGCTCCAGAAGCTTAACCGGGGTGAAGCCCACGCAGGGTCAGCGTGGCCTCAGGTCCCGCAGGGTCACAGAAGGATCAGGGGTGTCTGAGTGTCGCAGAGCTTACAGGTATTAGAACAGGGAAGCCGGCTACAGAGACAGAGCCGAGGAGTAAGCTCTAAGCTCGGGGTTACCTTGAACCGGTCGCAGGCTCGGGCAGCTCGGAGCGCGGCAGGAGGCAGGGTGACGGGAGTAAATCGGCGCTGTTCTCTGAGGGCGCACTGAGGAGTGGGGCCCCGGGCTCTCGGCTCCTCCGGGCGGAGACCGGGAGGCCGCCATCTTCATTCCCGCCCTCTGGAACTCTACGGAAAGCGCCCAGGGAACAAAAGCTCCCGAAAGCAAACCCGAGCGGATTACTCAGCCCGGCCCCTGGTAAGGGCGGTGCGACTCCGCCCGGGGCAAAGACACTTGAGAATCACTACAACAGGCCCCTCCCCGAGAAGATCAACAAGAAGCCCAGCCTGGACCAAGTTCACCTACCAAGGAGTACAGTTTCAATACCAAGGAGAGCAGCGTAATTCCAAAGGAGGAGAAAGCAAAGTACGGAACTCATGGCTTTCTCCCCATGATTCTTTAGCCTTGCAGTTAATTTAATTTTTTTTCTTTTTCAATTTATTTTTCTTCTTCTGCTAAATTTTTTTAACTTTTACCCTTTTCTTTTTTAACGTTTTTTTAACTAGTTTATCTAATATATATATATATTTTTTCCTTTTTATATTTTTTTCTTTATTGGTTTTCTTTTTTTAATTGTTTCTTTTTTCTTTCTTTTTTTTTTCTTCTTTCTGAACCTCTTTTTATCCCCTTTCTCCCCCTCACGATTTGGGATCTCTTCTGATTTGGCTAAAGCATATTTTCCTGGGGTTGTTGCCACCCTTTTAGTATTTTACTTGCTCCTTCATCTACTCTTATCTGGACAAAATGACAAGGCGGAAAAATTCACCACAAAAAAAAGAACAAGAGGCAGTACCAAAGGCTAGGGACCTAATCAATACAGACATTGGTAATATGTCAGATCTAGAGTTCAGAATGACGATTCTCAAGATTCTAGCCGGCCTTGAAAAAGGCATGGAAGATATTAGAGAAACCCTCCCGGGAGATATAAAAGCCCTTTCTGGAGAAATAAAAGAACTAAAAGCTAACCAAGTTGAAATCAAAAAAGCTATTAATGAGGTGCAATCAAAAATGGAGGCTCTCACTGCTAGGATAAATGAGGCAGAAGAAAGAATTAGCGATATAGAAGACCAAATGACAGAGAATAAAGAAGCTGAGCAAAAGAGGGATAAACAGCTACTGGACCATGAGGGGAGAATCCAAGAGATAAGTGACACCATAAGACGAAACAACATCAGAATAATTGGGATTCCAGAAGAAGAGGAAACAGAGAGGGGAGCAGAAGGTATATTGGAGAGAATTATTGGAGAGAATTTCCCCAATATGGCAAAGGGAACAAGCATCAAAATCCAGGAGATTCAGAGAACCCCCCTCAAGATCAATAAGAATAGGTCCACACCCCGTCACTTATAGTAAAATTTACAAGTCTTAGTGACAAAGAGAAGATCCTGAAAGCAGCCCGGGAAAAGAAGTCTGTAACATACAATGGTAAAAATATTAGATTGGCAGCAGACTTATCCACAGAGACCTGGCAGGCCAGAAAGAGCTGGCATGATATATTCAGAGTACTAGACGAGAAAAACATGCAGCCAAGAATACTATATCCAGCTAGGCTATCATTGAAAATAGAAGGAGAGATTAAAAGCTTCCAGGACAAACAAAAACTGAAAGAATTTGCAAATACCAAACCAGCTCTACGGGAAATATTGAAAGGGGTCCTCTAAGCAAAGAGAGACCCTAAAAGTAGTAGATCAGAAAGAAACAGAGACAATATACAATAACAGTCACCTTACAGGCAATACAATGGCACTAAATTCATATCTCTCTATACTTACCCTGTATGTTAATGGACTAAATGCCCCAATCAAAAGACACAGGGTATCAGAATGGATAAAAAACAAAACCCATCTATATGTTGCCTACAAGAAACTCATCTTAAACCTGAAGACACCTCCAGATTTAAAGTGAGGGGGTGGAAAAGAATTTACCATGCTAATGGACATCAGAAGAAAGCAGGAGTGGCAATCCTTATATCAGATCAATTAGATTTTAAGCCAAAGACTATAATAAGAGATGAGGAAGGACACTATATCATACTCAAAGGAACTGTCCAACAAGAAGATCTAACAATTTTAAATATCTATGCCCCTAACATGGGAGCAGCCAACTATATAAACCAATTAGTAACAAAATCAAAGAAACACATCGACAATAATACAATAATCGTAGGGGACTTTAACACTCCCCTCACTGAAATGGACAGATCATCCAAGCAAAAGATCAACAAGGAAATCAAGGCCTTAAATGACACACTGGACCAGATGGACATCACAGATATATTCAGAACATTTCATCCCAAAGCAACAGAATACACATTCTTCTCTAGTGCACATGGAACATTCTCCAGAATAGATCATATTCTCGGTCCTAAATCAGGTCTCAACCGTTATCAAAAGATTGGAATCATTCCCTGCATATTTTCAGACCACAATGCTCTGAAGCTAGAACTCAATCACAAGAGGAAATTTGGAAAGAACCCAAATACATGGAGACTAAACAGCATCCTTCTAAAGAATGAATGGGTCAACCAGGAAATTAAAGAAGAGTTGAAAAAATTCATGGAAACAAATGATAATGAAAACACAATGGTTCAAAATCTGTGGGACACAACAAAGGCAGTCCTGAGAGGAAAATATATAGCGGTACAAGCCTTTCTCAAGAAACAAGAAAGGTCTCAGGTACACAACCTAACTCTACACCTAAAAGAGCTAGAGAAAGAACAAGAACAAGAAAGAAACCCTAAACCCAGCAGGAGAAGAGAAATCATAAAGATCAGAGCAGAAATCAATGAAATAGAAACCAAAAAAACAATAGAACAAATCAACGAAACTAGGAGCTGGTTCTTTGAAAGAATTAATAAGATCGATAAACCCCTGGCCAGACTTATCAAAAAGAAAAGAGAAAGGACCCAAATAAATAAAATCATGAATGAAAGAGGAGAGATCACAACGAACACCAAAGAAATACAGACAATTATAAGAACATACTATGAGCAACTCTACGCCAACAAATTTGACAATCTGGAAGAAATGGATGCATTCCTAGAGACATATAAACTACCACAACTGAACCAGGAAGAAATAGAAAGCCTGAACAGACGCATAACCAGTAAGGAGATTGAAACAGTCATCGAAAATCTCCAAACAAACAAAAGCCCAGGGCCAGACGGCTTCCTGGGGGAATTCTACCAAACATTTAAAGAAGAACTAATTCCTATTCTCCTGAAACTGTTCCAAAAAATAGAAATGGAAGGAAAAGTTCCAAACTCATTTTATGAGGCCAGCATCACTTTGATCCCAAAACCAGACAAGGATCCCATCAAAAAAGAGAACTACAGACCAATATCCTTGATGAACACAGATGCAAAAATTCTCTCCAAAATACTAGCCAATAGGATTCAACAGTACATTAAAAGGATTATTCACCACGACCACGTGGGATTTATTCCAGGGCTGCAAGGTTGGTTCAACATCCGCAAATCAATCAGTGTGATACAACACATTAATAAAAGAAAGAACAAGAACCATATGATACTCTCCATAGATGCTGAAAAAGCATTTGACAAAGTACAGCATCCCTTCCTGATCAAAACTCTTCAAAGTGTAGGGATAGAGGGCACATACCTCAATGTTATCAAAGCCATCTATGAAAAACCCACCGCAAATATCATTCTCAATGGAGAAAAACTGAAAGCTTTTCCGCTAAGGTCAGGAACACGGCAGGGATGTCCGTTATCACCACTGCTATTCAACATAGTACTAGAAGTCCTAGCCTCAGCAATCAGACAACAAAAGGAAATTAAAGGCATCCAAATTGGCAAAGAAGAAGTCAAACTATCACTCTTCACAGATGATATGATACTATATGTGGAACACCCAAAAGACTCCACTCCAAAACTGCTAGAACTTGTACAGGAATTCAGTCAAGTGTCAGGATATAAAGTCAATGCCCAGAAATCAGTTGCATTTCTCTACACCAACAAGACAGAAGAAAGAGAAATTAAGGAGTCCATCCCATTTACAATTGCACCCAAAACTATAAGATACCTAGGAATAAATCTAACCAAAGAGACTAAGAATCTATACACAGAAAACTATGAAGTACTCATGAAAGAAATTGAGGAAGACACAAAGAAATGGAAAAATGTTCCATGCTCCTGGATTGGAAGAATAAATATTGTGAAAATGTCTAGGCTACCTAAAGCAATCTACACATTTAATGCAATTCCTATCAAAGTACCATCCATTTTTTTCAAAGAAATGGAACAAATAATCCTAAAATTTATATGGAACCAGGAAAGACCTCGAATAGCCAAAGCGATATTGAAAAAGAAAGCCAAAGTTGGTGGCATCACAATTCCGGACTTCAAGCTCTATTACAAAGCTGTCATCATCAAGACAGCATGGTACTGGCACAAAAACAGACACATAGATCAATGGAACAGAATAGAGAGCCCAGAAATAGACCCTCAACTCTATGGTCAACTAATCTTCGACAAAGCAGGAAAGAATATCCAATGGAAAAAAGACAGCCTCTTCAATAAATGGTGTTGGGAAAATTGGACAGCCACATGCAGAAAAATAAAATTGGATCATTTCCTTACACCACACACGAAAATAGACTCAAAATGGATGAAGGATCTCAATGTGAGAAAGGAATCCATCAAAATCCTTGAGGAGAACACAGGCAGCAACCTCTTCGACCTCAGCCGCAGCAACATCTTCCTAGGAACATCGCCAAAGGCAAGGGAAGCAAGGGCAAAAATGAACTATTGGGATTTCATCAAGATCAAAAGCTTTTGCACAGCAAAGGAAACAGTTAACAAAACCAAAAGACAACTGACAGAATGGGAGAAGATATTTGCAAATGACATATCGGATAAAGGGCTAGTGTCCAAAATCTATAAAGAACTTAGCAAACTCAACACCCAAAGAACAAATAATCCAATCAAAAAATGGGCAGAGGACATGAACAGACATTTCTGCAAAGAAGACATCCAGATGGCGAACAGACACATGAAAAAGTGCTCCACATCACTCGGCATCAGGGAAATACAAATCAAAACCACAATGAGATACCACTTCACACTGGTCAGAATGGCTAAAATTAGCAAGTCAGGAAATGACAGATGCTGGTGAGGATGCGGAGAAAGGGGAACCCTCCTACACTGTTGGTGGGAATGCAAGCTGGTGCAACCACTCTGGAAAACAGCATGGAGGTTCCTCAAAATGTTGAAAATAGAACTACCCTATGACCCAGCAATTGCACTGCTGGGTATTTACCCTAAAGATACGAACGTAGTGATCCGAAGGGGCACGTGCACCTGAATGTTTATAGCAGCAATGTCTACAATAGCCAAACTATGGAAAGAACCTAGATGTCCATCAACAGACGAATGGATAAAGAAGATGTGGTATATATACACAATGGAATACTATGCAGCCATCAAAAGAAATGAAATCTTGCCATTTGCGACGACGTGGATGGAACTAGAGGGTATCATGCTTAGCGAAATAAGTCAATCGGAGAAAGACAACTATCATATGATCTCCCTGATATGAGGGAGAGGAGATGCAACATGGGGGGTTAAGGGGGTAGGAGAAGAGTAAATGAAACAAGATGGGATTGGGAGGGAGACAAACTATAAGTGACTCTTAATCTCACAAAACAAACTGAGGGTTGATGGGGAGGGGGGTTGGGGGGTGTGGGTTATGGACATTGGGGAGGGTATGTGCTATGGTGAGTGCTGTGAAGTGTGTAAACCTGGCGATTCACAGACCTGTACCCCTGGGGATAAAAAGATATTATATGTTTATAAAAAATAAAATTAAAAAAAAAAAAGATCTGCAAGTTATTTAACTGATATTTTGTGGTGTTACTGAAGAAATCATTAGACAGTTGCACCTTAATATTCTATAACAGATTCTAGAAAATATTATAAAAATACCATTTACATAAATCTGATAGGAAAAAACAGAACTAGAGAAGAAACTGAATTAAAGTATAATTTTTTTTTAAAGATTTTATTCATTTATTTGAGAGAGATCACAAGTAGACAGAGAGGCAGGCGGAGAGAGAGGGAGGGAAGCAGGCTCCCCGCTGAGCAGAGAGCCCAACGTGGGACTCGATCCCAGGACCCCGAGATCATGACCTGAGCCCAAGGCAGCAGCTCAACCCACTGAGCCACTCAGGTGCCCCAAGAAAAGTATAATTTTTATAAATGAAAAATCCTTTCAATTTTTTTTGGTTGCTTGGGTGCTAGGTTGGTACCACTGTGATATGAGTGCTGCATCACCATTCAATAAGCCTGTGGATCTTGTTTCGATGACAATGGAGAAAGTCTTGTCTGTGCTTTAAAAACATTCAAGTTGCTTCTCTCTTAGGGAATCCACATCTGATCTCCCAGCTCCACCATTCTGAAATATCACATGTCACCAGAAGACTCCAGGATAGACTGCCTAAGACCTCGCAACAAGGCAGAGGAAGGAGAGAAAATAGTATGTAATAAAATAGCTCTCCTGGTAATGGGAAAACTAAACTGACATCAGAATTGGGACAAAGCTATGCTGACATCACAAGTTTGGCTCAATACCTGGTGCTCTCTTAACTTATTTCGGCAATCCACACAACCTGACATCCCTTGTGAGGTGTACCAAAACCCAAATGTTTTTCCATATGCTCCTTTTTCTTATGACACCAAGCCACCTTTTCATTTATGTTGATAACATACTGCAAAAAAGTCCCACGGAAGGGATGTCTGGAAATATGTCCTAAATACATCTCTAAAATATCCCACTGGGGCCCCTGGGTGGCTCAGTGGGTTAAAGCCTCTGCCTTCAGCTCAGGTAGTGATCCCAGAGTCCTGGGATGGAGCCCCACATCGGGCTCTCTGCTCAGCAGGAAGCCTGCTTCCCCCTCTCTCTCTGCCTGCCTCTCTGCCTACCTGTGATCTCTGCCTGTCAAATAAATAAATAAAATCTTTAAAAATAAAATAAAATAAAATATCCCAAGAATTCACAGTCTCAACTTTGAATAACATAATTCTGTACCTAAATAAATAATTTTCTATGAAAAGATAAGAAATTTTTAAAAGCCTGTAAAACCCCGAGTAGGTCAAATATTTATTTAACTATTACTTTTTTTCCTTTGGCGTAACAAAATTAATTTTTAATAAGAGTCACCCATTTTTTTTATGTAGCCTAAGAATTCTTTTGGTTCATTTTAAGCCACGTCTTTCGCACTTAGAATTTTCTGGTTCAGTTGGAAATACTTTTCAGAAGCCTGAACATATATCTCAACTAATGATTCTGAAATGTGTGCATGTGGGAAGAATTTTGTTACTTACAAGAGCCTTTAATAATTCATACATTTAAATCATCATTTCCAAAGCAAATTTTCCAAAATCAGATAAATTGCAAAACTACAAGTAAACTAAGTCTTCAAAAAGGAGTTCCAAACCTCTGCCAAAACAGACCTCAAATTCTTAATCCCTTGTCCAAAAAAATTGGACCAAGTATTGACGTTTTCCACCAAGCAAGCCACATAGCCACAAATGTTTCTCATTTACTCCACTCCTGGGACATACAGCTCAAATAAAAAATTTCCTGAATACCCCAAATTTCAGATACAATTTGGAATGTAAATGATTCATAATGTTATGCAGGAAACATTATGATCTTCTCCTACCAACTCAATGTTTCTGGAATGTAACCCACAGGAGATTATCCCAACGAATCAGAAGGCTGACATCACCGTCAGCCTTGTGACCCAACTATTATGTCCTCTGCCCCTAGCTCAGATGTGATTTTGAACTCTGAACGCTCTGCTACTCCAGCTACCGTTCAAGTAAAACAGACATTCCACCAAGGGAGCTAACAAAGATCCACACTGAGCTCTGTGGCAAGTAACATGGTTACAGTGCACTCAACCCCCTCAAAGGAAAGGCCAAAACAACATTAAAAGGAATTAAAGGCACTGTCATCACTTGTGCACCAAAAGACTGCCCCAGTGGCCTCTGAACAGATTCTAATTAAATTCGAGGGTGAAACTTCACAGAGCCTCTAGTTAGTTTATGAATCCTATTCCAATCTCACCCTGCTTCACCTCCTCTAAATCAAATAACTTCTGGGAATATCAAAGTTGCAACAGTCATCCCTTTGCAGATTCCTCCTCTCTTCCAAGGAAAGAAGCACAGCAGAAGAAGAACACTGGACTGAAGGCCCAAATGAACATGAAAATTGTGTGAGTCTTAGCAACTGTGGTTACTCAAAAAGAGAGACATGTGGGTGGTCCCATATCATGAAATAAATAAACAGGGCATGGAGTCATGAATGTGGTTAAGAGAAGATAAAGATAAATACCTACTGACCTAGTATTCCACTATCTAAAGGGATCATGACAAGCAAAAGGTACACTGAAAGGTAACTCTTCAACAAGCCTTATCTGAGAGAGCCTGACACAAAATTCAAAGCTGAGCGGGCAACACCTTAGAACTCTGGGCCAGTGGAGAGAGTTACCGATGCTACAGAAGTAACAGCCAGTAGGAAGAAATGTCTCAAACAAAAGGCATCTGAGCAAAGGTTAAAATTATTATTTAAGCATAAGGAGAAAAGAATCTAGTTTAAATAGAATAACAGTCTCTAAAACAGTAATAAAGAAAGAACACAAAACAATGGGTTTGACTAAAGTAAATTTCATGGGTCTGTAGGCTTTCTGATAGCGGTAACATTCACAAGGAAATACTAAAACTGAGTCTATAATCTAAAATTATGAGTTAACTGGAGATGCTGTGAGATGATTGCATCAGGAAACCACAAAAAATATATATAAAATAATTGAAAAAAAAGTTAATGTTCACACATTTTAAAAAATCAATTGAAATCTGTGGTTGGATCAATGTATGTCATGGGTCATCTAAAAAATGGCTTGAATATCTCTAACTGCTGAAAGATCCTGTTTTCCAGCCGAACCTAGCCTGTTGGTAAGAGGCATCTCTCATTTATCCAGACCAAAAAAGACAGTAATCACATTGGTCATCCAATACTTATTTATACTGAGAAAATGTGGTTAGCTAGTAACATCAGGAAATGGAATATTCTAGATGACCATCTTTTCTGGTTACTTTAAAACCTAATTCTGCATATTTTCCCTCTTGTGACTGTTGGTTTTACACTTGAGTGAAATCAGCATAACCTTCAGCAAATATTAAACCTAGAGTTTTTCTGATCTAAGTAAATGGCACGATGTTTATGAAGCTTCTAGAATAGTATACATGGTAAATACTTAAGGAAATACCTTATTCTTTTCCTTCTCTCTTACTTCTACCAACCATAGTTTTGCTTCTTCTTTTGCAGTTTAGGATCCAGAAGCTGTGTTTTCACATGTGATCAGCCAATTTCCCCCCAAAATGCAATGTTTCTTTTTCTGCTAATCATCTGATCAAAGAGTTTTAATTAGAGGATCCCTCTAAAAATGTACTGCCTTAACTTTTTCTCTTCCTAGTTTAATTTCTACTGAGGAATCACCTAAGTTCAAATATAGTTTCTATTAGAGCCCAATGTTATATGAAGCTTTATACTAGAATACAGGGATACAGAATTCAATAAAATATGGTTCCTACTTAGGATGGTTAATTTTACATGTTAACTCGACTGGGCAACAGGATTCCGAGATAGTTGTTCAAGCATCATTCTGAGTGTTTCTGTGATGGTGTTTTGGCATGAAATTAACATTTAAGAAGATGGACTTGAGTAAAGCAAATTGCCCTGTACAGTGGGGGTGAGCCTCAGCCAATCAGTTGAAACCATCCCCCTACCTCCCACCTCCCCCCTGCAAATTAGAGAATTCTCCTGCTTGATGACCTTCACACTGGAATACCTGCTCTTCCAGCCCAACAGCATGTGAAGTGGAATACTGGTTCTTCCTTGTTCTACAGCAGCCCATGGATTCTAGATTCAAAGTGGGACATTAGCTCTGCAGAGTTTGGATTTGGCCAGCCTCCTCCGTAACCACATAAGCCAGTTCCTTAGAATAAATCTCTCTATAGATAGATAGATAGATAGATAGATATAGATATAGATAGATAGATATAGATATCCTACTGGTTCTATTTCTTTGGAAAACCCTGACTAATACACTATCTTCAAAAAGCTCAAAATCCATTCATGAGGATATACCCACGTAAACTTTCTCCACGAAGCCTTTCCCAAAAATAACACAGAATATTGCACTATGAGCCAAATAAACCATCAAATAAAGAAACTATCAATAAATGTTCACTGAATGAATTAAAAGTACTTGAAAATGAGATCTGCTAAGGACAATATCAGACTATATAATTCATTCCCTCAAGAATTCTCATAAAGAGAGTGATCTGGTGTCAATTTACAACTAGACTTGCCCCTTTCCTGCATAAGCTGAATGGATGGGATTTCTCTGCTTTATGAGTTAGTTACTGTTATTTGAAGCAGGTCATTGGGAATAAATTTAAAACAGGGTATGCAGTTATAAATTAGTTCATTCCCCTCACAGTGCAGAGTACAAATAAGAAGCAAATAAGCTCACTTGAATGGCAGCCAAGTTCTTCTGTTCCTGAGATGGTGCCTCATGAACAAAGCGAAGCCAGTTGGAGTGTCGTGGGTTGGTGGCATCCAAAATGTATAGAACTTCTCCCTTACTCCCACGAACCTGAAACATAAAAAGCTCCTGAGTTTGTACCTGAAGTCAGTATTGGTCATACTAAACATATCAAGGGTAGGATATGATATTTTTTCATAAGCATATGCCTTTGTTATTGACAGGTGTTGAATAGATGCTGGATTAACATCCAGTCTTCCCCTTAAACATGTGTACAAATAGAGTCTCCTATTTTATTTGGCAGATGTCTAGATGACTCACAATTGCAAGCAACTCTCAGAAACATCCTGTGTTGATAGCTCTTTTCTGGTTAAAATTATTTGTTTGTAGGTATATTTTAATATACGTGTTGCAACTGCAATCACTCAGGGGATAACCATAATTGCAACCTGTCCCCTTTTTTCGACAGAAGAGGCTGGTTCCCAGTTGAGGGGATGGCGCTGGAGCAATCCTTTCAATTTCTCTCTCCACCTGTATACTGAATCATTTCCATATGATGAGAACTTGCTAATGAAACCAGTGCAAGCAGACTCCACTGAGCCACATTTTCACATTTTTAACTAGCTGATGAATAAAACAGGTTCCATTTTGTTTCTTCATGGCCTGCTCATGGCTTGCTGAAGACAGTGGGCCCACTGTCTTTTGTTTCGTGCCATAAACCCTCCTGGTCAGACCCACTCAAGATTCAGTGGGAGAGAGGGAGGAAACTGAAAGGAGTGGATAGTCCAATGGACATTCTTGAATCCAAGTTGCTTCAAATGGAGCTTCTCCAAAGCCTCTGTACTGTAGGTTGTCAGGCACTGCTCAGTTCAGTAATGCATATGTCAATCTCCATCCAACTCACTCTGTGTTTATATTCAACTGGAATCCAGGGGAGGGGGAAAGAAGGAATGAGTGATCAGCACTTCAGATCTCTAACACCAAGTAACACAAATATAAGAACAAAAATTCATCTCTGCAGACTTGGGGTGGGGATAAACAAATTCTACATTTCCAAAATCTTATTTGATAAAATAAAGCACAACCAGCCTACTAAGGTATGTATTTTCATGACACATTTGGCCAATCATGCAGTCACTGGACATAATTTACTGATTCCTACCACAGGCCAGCTTCAGGCACTGGGAATCTTTCAGTAAACAAGACAGTTGAAGCTTAACATCGCAGCACTTAAGAACAAACAAGCATAGAATATAACTTCAGGTAAAGAGAAGAGTTGTGAAGACAATGAATGCAGAGAGGAAGCAGAGTGAGGAGAGCCCAGCAATCTCAGAGGAGACTGAGAAGAGTTCTAATGAAGGCAGGCACCGCCAGCAGCCAGGGGAGAGCTGGAGAGAGTGCTCCCAGACAGATAGAACAGCACAGAAAAGGCAAATAGAAAGGCTCTGTGAGTGGAACAGAATGAGCCACGGAGAACACGAGGGGCATTGAGATCAGAAAGATTGCACAGGCCCAGTCACACACTGATGTACAGACTAGGAAGCCATCTACAGAGACCACATTATCCCCCAAAAACTTAGACACTGAAAAATCTGCTGCACATTACAAAAACTTGTGTATCAGGATTTTAGCATATATTGTCCAGAAAAAAGAGTTTGCCTGTTCCTACTACCTTATACATTCACTGCCATGTTTCTCAAACAATTCCTGTTTTTTTTTCAATACCAAACGATCCTCAATAATCATTTAAAGATCTTGCTAATGAGATGCCAGACCTCACTAAGAAGGAGGAATTTAATTTTTGTTATTATAATTGCTAAAAGAAGAACTTAGGACTATACACACCTACTATTTATCTCTCGCATGTTTAGGTGAAGCTATGGAAATTTGTAATTTCTCACGATAAAAACTCACGCTGAGATCTCCTTTGGGAGGCAAGTGAAAATTGTACTGTTCCTGCTTACCCCTTGAGGTGGAACCCTCACTGCCCACAGCCTCACTGCCCACTGATAGATCGAAAGGACCTTCTGTACCTCTCCTCAAAGAGGACATCAGCTCAACTTTCTTTAAGCAGAGTAAATAAATTATTTTAAATATTTGGGTATAAAGTTTCCTTTCCTGGTTCCTCCACAGCGACAATAACAAAATTGTTTATACTGACAAACAGCTAAATTAAGCAGAAGGAATGGCAAAGCCATTAAATACTTGAAAGAAAAAATCTCAGAACCAACTGTTAGGCAGAAGCTAGACTCTAGCAGTAGAAGCACTACCCCAAGGCAGAGTCCCAAATCCCTAAAGAGGAATTATAGAGACAGGAGCTGGGGTGGTAAATAAACTACACATTAAAAGCCTGGGAATACAAACATCCTGACCTTGTGGCTTCCAAGACCTTGGGGCGGACAGATCAAGAGCCAAAGTGCAGAGCATGCCCTCTCTTCTTCCACCTCTGCCCCAGGGTAACCCCTAGACTCATCCTAACTCACTTGCACTATGGGTACAACCTACCCTCCCCCCCAGGAGGAGGCTGCCAAGAAGGTTCTGGCACAAACCTCACAGGGTCAAACTCTCCCTCCCAACCTGTGGGAGGAGTTTCCCAAATGATTGGAAGCAGCCTTTAATCATTAGAGACCAGCCCACTGTAAGTCAGAGCTCCTCCCCACCCAGAGAGACCCAATAATATCTAATCCCAAAACAACCCAGGGCGGGATTTCATCTCCCAGCATCTGTCCCCTCTCCCACCTTGAGAGTGTCTATTTGCTTTAACGAACTGCTTTGAACTGCTTTGTGCTTGCTGCTTTCCTTCTGGCTGTCTTTACTGGAGTGCAGATCCCCACATAAATCTTCTGGGGAATCCAAGGACTGAGACCTCCATTCACACAACAGACTCTCTCTCACCCTTAACACCACTACTGTTGAAATCCACACAATCCAGCTAATTTTATGTCAGGAAACACCAATGGCTCTGTCAGTGACATATCTCAGTTTGAAAGGATAGCACTACTTACACAAAACAGTCAATGGCCCTTCTAAGTCATACATTTGTCGCCTGGTATTAAGTACAGTATATATCAGATGTGCTTGACATTTGGAATTCTTTCTTCAAAGATGTGAAATATAACAAAGATTTCTCTGTGAATTATAGTAAGCACATTTTACCAGGGGCATTGTTTGTTCTTTGTGTACTTCAGCTTTCTCCCAGGCCCTTTCGCTCCAACTATGTCCAATTATTCAGTATTAGTGACTCATTTCCAGTCCATTAGATGTAAGTAAGCACTCTCTGGTTATTTATAACCTTCTCACACCATATTACACCTTAAGAGACAAGTACAGTTTAATTTCATATTAAAGTCCCAATGAAATCGGTCACTTTCAATACATCCAAAGTTTTTTTTTTAAGATTTTATTTTTGTCTGAGAGAGAGAGAAAGAGCACAAGCAGGGGGAGTGGCAGGCAGAGGGTGAAGCAGGCTCCCAACTGAGCAAGGAGCTCAATGCGGGGCTCCATCCCAGGACCCTGGGATCGTGACCTGAGCCGAAGGCAGACGTTTAACCGACTGAACCACCCAGGCGTCCCTAAATACATCCAAATTTATATATTGATTCACTTTTACTTATATTCTTATAACAACACTATCATGTATTATAGTTGCTTACATATTCATAGTTGAAATAATTTTTTTGGTCACTAACAGACGCACCGCCTGTTTATTTTATTCTGAACACCCTACCCGAATGACTTACAAGTTCCTCCACAATCTTTGCAGGCCACCTGTCTTCTCCAACTTTCAAATGCCTCATTCCCCTATCCCAGTCTTCAACACTTCACTGAAACTCTTAGATTATCTGCACACATGACTTGTATCTTCCCACCCTAACCACAGCATTCTCCTCATGAAATATCTAAAAGAGACGTTCAAAGATCATCTAAGCCATCCTTCCTCTCCAGAGAAATCAAGTAAAAACTCTCCAGACAGATGGCTACTATTAAAGTCTCCATTTATCTATTTCTAATTTAATACTAAACGCTGAGATAATAAATTGAACATTTTTGAAGTCTAACAAATGAAGATATTCCTTAGTATCATGTTCTAACATCTAACTAAGCTCTGAAGCCAAAAGTGTATTTTCTTTCCTGTCGAAACTGGTCTTCCAAATACCATCATCTTTCATTTGAATTTTCATGAAAATGAAGTGTATTGGTTACTGTCCTAAAAAGATCGTCTTCTGCATCCCTGGGGGCCTATAATGAAGTAAACGTTCTCTTGAAGTAAAAACCATCTCAATCCCAAATGCTGTTTGATCTGCACAGACTTCATAAGCCAGCTACACAAAACAATTAGCTAAGGTAGGGAAGGGAAGGGAAAAGAAATCCTCATATAAAAACGAAAACATTCATACTTCCACATAGTTGTTTATATGTCGATGAATTTGCCACTTAATAGTAAGTGTAAATTACAACTATGTAGGAATTTGGCAGGTTCTAGTCTCTGTTAAATGCTACTGACATAATTTTTGAAGTGTCCAAGAGAACATGCTACTATGGCTCTCTCCCTTTTTTTCATACCAGAGATTAGTAGTACTAAATATAAGTTACACTTGATTTTATCTTCCCACCCAGTAAAGAACAGACAAAATCACAACAAAACAAACAAAAATCAACTCAATAAGAAAAAAATCCTAGCTTGTTTTTGTTTTTTGTTTTTTAAGATTTTATTTATTTATTTGGCAGAGAGTGTGAGTGAGAGCACACAACAGGAGGAGAGGCAGAGGGCAGAAGGAGACGGAGAAGCAGGCTCCCCACTGAGCAGGGAGCCCGAGGAGGGTCTCCATCCCAGAACCCTGGGATCATGATCTGAGCCCAAGGCAGATGCTTAACCAACTGACCCACCCAAGCGCCCCCTAACTTGTAAATTAAAGGGGAAAAAATGGCAATAGGTAACCAGTACAAACTTTTTCTCCTGAATTTAAATATTTTTTGTGTTAAATTGGGTCAACTATAGACAGAAGAGCTCATTTACTACGTGGATAGTTAATTTTCACAAGAAAAAATCCACAGTGTTATTTACTCTACTATTCTCTATTATTCTGAATGCCTGGGGAATTTTTTACTGACTATATAATAGGACATCAGGGCAAAGCTAATCAGTCATATTTGCCCCAGACATGGCCAAATGTAACCAAATGAATTTTATTTTAAATATGGTAAAATATAATGGCAGTGAAGTACAGTCAGTTCCGAAATATATAGTAATAATGTCCTTAATGAGAAGTCCCAGCATGTTATAGGTTTACTTCTTAAATAAATATATTTCCCTTCCTATCTTTCAACAAGGCTTTTCAAAGAAGCTAGTTTTAAGTACTAAGATTTAAGGTATGGATATCTTTAGAGTATACAATGTCATCATATCTTTATATTTAAAATACAGGCATTTTCTTCTGTGATTGTTTTTAACTGAAGTTAGGTCAGATGCCCTGCCTTCAGTGTCTAATTAAACAGATTCCAGGATAACTTCAGAAGCACAAAAAACAAGTTTGCTCACCTAATCAATTCTGACAGCATAACATTGTCATTTTTTTTAAAGATTTTTATGTATTTATTTGAGAGAGAGTGAGAGCAAGAGCAATCACAGAGATCACAGAGGGCAAGGGAGAAGCAAACTCACCGCTGAGCAGGTTGCCGCATGCGGGGCTCCATCCCAGGACCCCGGGATCATGACCTGAGCCGAAGGCAGAACTTAACTGACTGAGCCACCCAGGCGCCCCACTTTGTCAGATTTAAGCTACAGAGAGACCCACTTTCAGAAATCAGCAAGGACTGTCCTAGGAAACTAGTGATTTAGGGCTCCTAAACAAAGGGAATGGGTTTTTGTTTTTGTTTTTTTTCTGTTGATTTTTCAAAGGATTCTGTTTAAAATTCTTGCTTGCTTTGAGCTTATACACACACATACATATTTAGACACACACGGACACACACAAACACACACGTATCACTGAGGCGTATCTGCTTATATCTACCCCCCATACCATCTAATCACCCCAAACATGGATTCCCCCATCTTCAGATGGAAAAGCAGACAGAGAGAAAAACAGATTTTTACAGATCCCAGTCTCTTTAACTGAACAGCATTCAAAACATAATGCACAGGAAGTTAAATAACTTAAAAGGATTCATGTGAAAAATTAAGTCTGTTGTTCATTAGAAATAATTAGTGCTCTAAATATGTCAAGCTGAAAGGAACATCCGAAAAGTACTCTGGAGTGGGGAAAACGCTGGTGTTACACAAGCTCTGACTATATCACTGCGGGTGAGTTGTTCCCTCTCACGGAGCTGAGCCACAGTGTCCTGGGCTCCAAAATGGGGTTGACAGTCCCTCCTCCAGGACCTCCCAGAAACCGTGCGAGCACCGAACGAAGCAAGATGCAGGACAGCACTGCACGCCAGCAGATATCTGCAATCCCAAAGTACTAGGAAATGGAGGCTCACTGTGGCTCACAGACACCTTCAACACAAACGCCGCTTTCCAAGGGCACAGCCAGAAACATCTGTACCGTTTTTCTGCAGTCCTAACTTCTTCCAAGGAACAAACATGAAAGACATCCTAAATACCACGATTCAGATCCAAACACATATTCGAACAGTCCCTACCTCAACCCCTAGAGTACGAGCAGGTAGCTTTAGAAGGCGGGAACAAATCCAGATACCACCTCAGCTGAATCAGCCGAAGTGGCACGTGTTGCTCTGTGACCAACTGCCATCAACTCCAGCACAGTCCTCTTCAGTGGTTTTAATTCCTCTTACACTTACAGACCTTCAAATTTCTGAAGACCAGAGTCCCTCCTTCTCTTTGTCTTCTCTTCTGCAAGACAGGTAATGCTTCGCTTGTCTGATCTCACTGAGGCTCTTTCGCTGTCCTGGCTGTCCTCTGTGGATGCACAGGAATCTGCCAAAGCTCTCTTAACACAGGACGTAATATGGCATATAGACAGCCAGATGACCCATCATGGGGCATCACATCTACCGATGCAACTTAAAATCACAAAGGCTTTTTTGGCTCCATACCTTACATTTAACTAAAGTTGCCTTTATAATCAACTAAACTGTATCAAGCACATTCTCAAGATACAGTCAGACACAAAGACAAGTCTAACTGAGCACCTTGGTCAAGTTTATGTAGGTAAGTAAATCCTATCTATACTTAGGCCACTGACCATTCCGGGTTGGAAACTTTTTATTTGGGGATGGTCTTGATAAGTATTTTATTCACTAAAAGCTCAGCTAATTTTTTGTAAACATGAAGTCTTTTTTAAAAACTGCCATTGTGTTTATTTCCTTTTAAAGTTTAAAAATATCTTAGGAGAGTAATGAGAGACTTAATGTAAAACTTTTTTTTTTTTTAAGATTTTATTTATTTATTTGACAGAGACAGAAAGAGAGAGAGAGAGAGAGGGGGAACACAAGCAGGGGAAGTAGGAGTGGGAGAAGCAGTCTCCCCGCCGAGCAGGGACCATGACCTGAGCTGAAGGCAGACGCTTAATGATAGAGCCACCCAGGTGTCCCTTAATGTAAAACTTTTAAAAGCACTCCTTTTTTGAGTCACGCCTTGCCTTTCAAAGTTACTTTGAAAATTGAGCTTTTTTTTTTTTTAAAGAAGGAATAACTGATATAAACTGGAAGATACAGTCAAAAGTGCATATCTTTTCCACAGTAAATTTATGAGACAGCCTTCACACTGTAGCCATGGTCCCTTTCTATAGTTTTACAAACATGTTCAGGTATTCCGATTTCAATGACATTTTTGGATAGAAAAGTCTTTATGCATAAAGAATAAGGTACAGGCACCTGGGGGGCTCAGACGGTTGAGTGTCTGACTCTTAATTTCGGCTCAGGGCAGAATGACAGGGCTCTAAGACCCAGCCCCATGCTGGACTCCATCCTGAGCATGGAGCCTGCCTCGGGTTCTCTCTCTCTCCCTCTCCCTCTGCCACTCCATCTGGCCTCCCCTCCCACAGCTCCCCCCACCACGCACTCTGTAAATAAATAAATAAATAAATAAATAAAATCTTAACAAAAAAGAATAAAGTAAATTCAGCTGATATTAGCTGATTACACCCATTGCTTTAGGGGTTTTCCGTAAATGATATGTAAGGGTTAGTGTGTGAATACTGTGGCATCTATTTTGACAACTTAGTGGCTTATTTGTTTACTTTTTGATTTTTTCAATATCATAAGGCAAATGACTTCTCTATAACTGAAGTGTTATTTCACTGACAAATTAGAAAACCATATTAATAAAGTCAATATGTCTCCTGACAGTTTGGTAACATCCATCAGATCCATCAGAAATAATTCACAAAATTTCAAATCTAATTAGTTTTATGAGACTACAGTATTGCTCAATTGTTTAATATAGATCTAAAACTTACACAGACTTAAAGCCTTAAAGTCAGCTTCAGGAGAACATTCTCTGTGGCCTATTAAAAGGGTAAACAAAATGTGCCAAATAATAATAAGCAATTTGAGTAGCAAAATTCTAATCATCAGACATGAAATCACTAGAAAGATTGTGTAAAGAACTATGATAATTTCCAAGATTCAGAGATCACAGTTTGATGGTAGCATAAGATGGTTTGTATCTGAACTTCCAGGCAAAGGTTATGGAAACACTGAATAACAAAGAGCAGAGTGCAGTCCACAGGGAGAAAAAAAAAAATGAAAGAAAAAAATCTACTTTTCCTTTGATCCTGATCTTCTAACCCAAGTTCCACTACTATAGTCAACATGTTTTCAGACTTTTTTCTAAAGTACATGGTTTTTTCTACAGGCAATTAAAATTAAATTTACCCAATCCATTTAAATTAATTATATTCTCTTCATTCACATCTTTAAAATGTACATAACTTAATACAGGCCAAATGAGTTGTTTTTATGTAAGAATGAATTTACAATGATATTTCCCATTACTAAAGTTTATCCTTTCCCTTTTCATAATTCTGGGATGAATAGATTCTAAAAAGTGACATTTATCAGTAAACAACATTTACTGTACATTTTTTGTCAGTTATTTTAAAATGTACTATGAAAGGCAGAAATTAAACTCTAGAAGACAGTTTCTTTCTTCAACATCTTCAGTATTAATGAGGAAAGAGAAAACAAATATTTCTTTAACTCACAAAGCAATGTGTACTGATTATTATAAGGTGGCATATATATATGAACTTCATTCATTTCAAAATCATTTAGTACCCATGGGTGTAAAGCAAAATACAGTGCCAGGTCCCAAGAATGGACCAAAATGAAAAGTCAATGTCAGAGCAGAGAAGAGTACATTATAGAAAGCTTCCAATCAAGTAGACATACAAAAAAAATAAACTTAGCAGGCCCGAGACCATCAGGCTTAGAAAGTCACCCTTTAAGACTGGCCCTTGGCTGGCATGTGGGAACTCGGGTTCTCAGAGTGTTCCTAGTCTACACTAGTGGACAAGGGTGGCTCACTGTGCTTACACTGAGTAAACAGTTTAGTTTACACTCAACACCTGCTCTTCTTCTATAAATCTGGGATTGTTTTTAGCTTTTTTTGTTTTTAAGCTTTTACTTATTTATTTGAGGGGGGGTTGACACAAGCATGGAGAGTGGTGGGAGGGAGAAGCGGGCTTCCCACTGAGCAGGAAGCCCAATGTCAGGATCGATACCAGGTCCCCAGGATCATGACCAGAATTGAAGACAGATGTTAATAACTAAGCCACCCAGGCGCCCCAAATCTGGGATTTTGTAACATGTGAGGCAGAAAAAACCCATAAGTCCCCAATATATATTGTGGGTACTAAATTTCTAACGGACTTCCTTGTACAGAAATATCACGTGTGGCTTCTCTCTAGAGAAGAGAAGAGAGAGAAGAATATGCTCTACGTGATCCCTCATGGGAGGGAGCGAGCATAAAAAAATCCACACGTGGGTTTCTCTAGACTCCTGGGCCTTTTCTCCTTATGATCTGGATATATAACCTTCCTAGATCATTGCAATAAATTTTAGCCAAGAGTAAAACTGTATGCTGAATCCCATGAATGCTTCTAGTGAATCTCCAAATGTGGGAGTGGGTCCTGGAGACCCCCAACGCCCTGCACCCTTCCACCCCCATGCACCCCTGCACACAAGATGAGTTCAGGCCAGGTGCTGAAGGAATGGATACAAATTTGTCAATAGAAGATGCAGAAGGTCATTTCAAAATCAACACGTTCATCGCACACATATTTAACTTACACAAATTAAACTATATCCGTTCAACCAAAGGAAATAGGAAATGAAGAAAAATAAAATCTAAAATCAAAGAAAGAAAACAAATTTGAATAGTAAGGACCATTCCTTTTCACAGCCCACAATTTTAATTATAAGAGGTTCTTGCCCTAAGAACTAGTTTCAGAACCTAAGCCTTCATAAGATAAGATTCACTATAGAAAAAATTAAACCAATAATTGATTTTTTTTTTTTTTTTTTTTTTTTTTTACTTACTAGAAACCAGTTTATTACAAAAGGATACAACTCAGGAACAGCCAGCTGGAAGAGATGTATAGGGAAAGGTATGCAGAAGAGGTACAAAGCATCTGTCTCTCTGGATACACCTTCTTCCCAGCACCTCAGTGTGTTCAGCAATCTGGAAGCCCTCTAAACACCCTACGTTAGGGTTTTGTTTTTTTTTTTTTTAAATAAACATGTAATGAATTTTTATCCCCAGGGGTACAGGTCTGTGAATCGCCAAGTTTACACACTTCACAGCACTCACCATAGCACATACCCTCCCCAGTGTCCATAACCACACCACCCTCTCCCGACCCCCCTCCCCCCAGCAACCCTCAGTTTGTTCTGTAAGATTAAGAGTCACTTATGGTTTGTCTCCCTCCCGATCCCATCTTGTTTCATTTATTCTTTTCCTACCCCCCAAAACCCCACATTGCATCTCCATTTCCTCTTATCAGGGAGATCATATGATAGTTGTCTTTCTCCAATTGACTTATTTCGCTAAGCATAATACCCTCTAGTTCCAACCACGTCATCGCAAAAGGCAAGATTTCATTTCTTTGGATGTCTGCATAGTATTCCATTGTATATATATGCCACATCTTCTGTATCCATTCATCTGTTGATAGGCATCTAGGTTCTTTCCATAGTTTGGCTATTGTGGACATTGCTGCTATAAACATTTGGGTGCATGTGCCCCTTCAGATCACTAAAATTTGTATCTTTAGGGTAAATACCCAGTAGTGCAATTGCTGGGTCATAGGGTAGCTCTATTTTCAACATTTTGAGGAACCTCCATGCTGTTTTCCAGAGTGGTTGCACCAGCTTACATTCCCACCAACAGTGTAGGAGGGTTCCCCTTTCTCCACGTCCTCACCAACATCTGTCCTTTCCTGACTTGTTAATTTCAACCATTCTGACTGGTGTGAGGTGGTATCTCATTGTGGTTTTGATTTGTATTTCCCTGATGCCGAGTGATGTGGAGCATTTTTTCATGCGTCTGTTGGCCATCTGGATGTCATCTTTACAGAAATGTCTGTTCATGTCTTCTGCCCATTTCTTGATTGGATTATTTGTTCTTTGGGTGTTGAGCTTGCTAAACTCTTTATAGATTTTGGATACTAGCCCTTAATCTGATATGTCGTTTGCAAATATCTTCTCCCATTCTGTCAGTTGTCTTTCGGTATTGTTAACTGTTTCCTTTGCTGTGCAAAAGCTTTTGATCTTGATGAAATCCCAATAGTTCATTTTTGCCCTTGTTTCCCTTGCCTATGGTGATGTTCCTAGGAAGAAGTTGCTGCAGCTGAGGTCGAAGAGGTTGCCGCCTGTGTTCTCCTCAAGGATTTTGATGGATTCCTTTCTCACATTGAGGTCCTTCATCCATTTTGAGTCTTTTTTCATGTGTGGTGTAAAGAAATGATCCAATTTCATTTTTCTGCATGGGGCTGTCCAATTTCCCAACACCATTTATTGAAGAGGCTGTCTTTTTTCCATTGGACATTCTTTCCTGCTTTGTCGAAGATTAGTTGACCATAGAGTTGAGGGTCTATTTCTGGGCTCTCTATTCTGTTCCATTGATCTATGTGTCTGTTTTTGTGCCAGTACCATACTGTCTTGATGATGACAGCTTTGTAATAGAGCTTGAAGTCCAGAATTGTGATGCCACCAACTTTGGATCTCTTTTCAATATTCCTTTGGCTATTCGAGGTCTTTTCTGGTTCCATATAAATTTTAGGATTATTTGTTCCATTTCTTTGAAAAAAATGGATGGGATTTTGATAGGGATTGCATTAAATGTGTAGATTGCTTTAGGTAGCATAGACATTTGCACATTTGTTCTTCTACTCCATGAGCTTAGAACATTTTTCCATTTCTTTGTGTCTTCCTCAATTTCTTTCATGAGTACTTTATAGGTTTCTGAGTACAAATTCTTTGCCTCCTTGGTTAGGTTTATTCCTAGGTATCTTATGGTTTTGGGTGCAATTGTAAATGGGATTGACTCCTTAATTTCTCTTTTGACTGTCTTATTGTTGGTGTAAAGAACTGCAACTGATTTCTGTGCATTGATTTTATATCCTGACACTTTACTGAATTCCTGTACAAGTTCTAGCAGTTTTGGGGTGGAGTCTTTCTGGTATTCCACATATAGTATCATATCATCTGCAAAGAGTGATAGTTTGATTGCTTCTTTGCCGATTGGGATGCCTTTAATTTCTTTTTGTTGTCTGATTGCTAAGGCTAGGACTTCTACTATTATGTTGAATAGCAGTGGTGATAATGGACATCCCTGCCGGGTTCCTGACCTTGGCAGAAAAGCTTTCAGTTTTTCTCCATTGAGAATGATATTTGTGGTGGGTTTTTCATAGATGGCTTTGATCATATTGAGGTATGTGCCCTCTATCCCTACACTTTGAAGTTTTGATCAGGAAGGGATGTTGTACTTTGTCAAATGCTTTTTAGCATCTATTGAGAGTAGCATATGGTTCTTGTTCTTTCTTTTATTAATGTATTGTATCACATTGATTCATTTGCAGATGATGAACCAATCTTGCAACCCTGGAATAAATCCCACGTGGTCGTGGTGAATAATCCTTTTAATATACTGTTGGATCCTATTGGCTAGTATTTAGATTATAATTTTCGCATCTGTGTTCATCAAGGATATTGGTCTGTAATTCCCTTTTTTGATGGGATCCTTGTCTGGTTTTGGGATCAAGGTGATGCTGGCCTCATAAAATGAGTTTGGAACTTTTCCTTCCATTTCTATTTTTTGGAACAGTTTCAGGAGAATAGGAAGAAATTCTTCTTTAAATGTTTGGTAGAATTCCCCTGGGAAGCTGTCTGGCCCTGGGCTTTTGTTTGGAGATTTTTGATTACTGTTTCAATCTCCTTACTGATTATGGGTCTGTTCAGGTTTTCTATTTCTTCCTGGTTCAGTTTTGGCAGTTTGTATGTCTCTAGGAATGCATCCATTTCTTCCAGATTGTCAAATTTGTTGGCGTAGAGTTGCTCATAGTATGTTCTTATAATTGTCTGTATTTCTTTAGTGTTGGTTGTGATCTCTCCTCTTTCATTCATGATTTTATTTATTTGGGTCCTTTCTCTTTTCTTTTTGATAAATCTGGCCAGGGGTTTATCAAGCTTATTAATTCTTTCAAAGAACCAGCTCCTAGTTTCATTGATTTGTTCTACTGTTCTTTTGGATTCTATTTCATTGATTTCTGCTCTGATCTTTATTATTTCTCTTCTCTTGCTGGGTTTAGGCTTTCATTGTTGTTCTTTCTCCAGCTCCTTTAGGTGTAGGGTTACGTTGTGTACTTGAGACCTTTCTTGTTTCTTGAGAAAGGCTTGTATTGCTATATATTTTCCTCTCAGGTCTGCCTTTGCTGTGTCCCACAAATTTTGAATCATTGTGTTTTCATTATCATTTGTTTCCATGAATTTTTTCAATTCTTTAATTTCCTGGTTGACCCATTCATTCTTTAGAAGGATGCTGTTTAGTCTCCATGTATTTGGGTTCTTTCCAAATTTCCTCTTGTGATTGAGTTCTAGCTTCAGAGCATTGTGGTCTGAAAATATGCAGAATGATCCCATTCATTTGATACCTGTTGAGACCTGATTTATGACCCAGTATGTGATCTATTCTGGAGAATGTTCCATGTGCACTAGAGAACAATGTGTATTCTGTTGCTTTGGGATGAAATGTTCTGAATATATCTGTGACGTCCATCTGGTCCAGTGTGTCATTTAAGGCCTTGATTTCCTTGTTGATCTTTTGCTTGGATGATCTGTCCATTTCAATGAGAGGAGTGTTAAAGTCCCCTACTTTTATTGTATTATTGTCGATGTGTTTCTTTGATTTTGTTATTAATTGGTTTATATAATTGGCTGCTCCCATGTTAGGGGCTTAGATATTTAAAATTGTTAGAGCTTCTTGTTGGACAGACCCTTTGAGTATGATATAGTGTCCTTCCTCATCTCTTATTATAGTCTTTGGCTTAAAATCTAATTGATCTGATATAAGGATTGCCACCCCAGCTTTCTTCTGATGTCCATTAGCATGGTAAATTCTTTTCCACCCCCTCACTTTAAATCTGGAGGTGTCTTCGGGTCTAAAATGAGTTTCTTGTAGGCAGCATATGAATGGGTTTTGTTTTTTTATCCATTCTGATACCCTGAGTCTTTTGATTGGGGCATTTGCCCCATTAACCTTCAGGGTAAGTATTGAGAGATATAAGTTTAGTGCCATTGTATTGCCTGTAAGATGACTGTTACTGTATATTGTCTCTGTTCCTTTCTGATCTACTACTTTTAGGTTCTCTCTTTGCTTAGAGGACCCCTTTCAATATTTCCTGTAGAGCTGGTTTGGTGTTTGCAAATTCTTTCAGTTTTTGTTTGTCCTGGAAGCTTTTTCTCTCTCCTTCTATTTTCAATGATAGCCTAGCTGGATATAGTATTCTTGGCGGTATGTTTTTCTCATTTAGTACTCTGAATATATCATGCCAGTTCTTTCTGGCCTGCCAGGTCTCTGTGGATAAGCCCGCTGCCAATCTAAAATTTTTACCATTGTATGTTACAGACTTCTTGTCCCGGACTGCTTTCAGGATTTTCTTTGTCACTGACACTTGTAAATTTTACTCTTAGATGACAGGGTGTGGACCTATTCTTGTTGATTTTGAGGGGGGGGTTCTCTGCACCTCCTAGATTTTGATGCTTGTTCCCTTTGCCATATTAGGGAAATTCTCTACAATAATTCTCTCCCATATACCTTCTGCTCCCCTCTCTCTTTTTTCTTCTTCTGGAATCCCAATTATTCTAATGTTGTTTCGTCTTATGGTGTCACTTATCTCTCGAATTCTCCCCTCGTGGTCCAGTATTTGTTTGTCTCTCTTTTGCTCATCTTCTTTATTCTCCATCATTTGGTCTTCCATATCACTAATTCTTTCTTCTGCCTCTTTTATCCTAGCAGTAAGAGGCTCCATTTTTTATTGCACCTCATTAATAGCTTTTTTTATTTCAACTTGGTTAGATTTTAGTTCTTTTATTTCTACAGAAAGGGCTTTTATCTCTCCAGAGAGGGTTTCTCTAATACTTTCCATGCCTTTTTTGAGCCCAGCTAGAACCTTGAGAATTGTCATTCTGAACTCTAGATCTGACATATTACCAATGTCTGTATTGATTAGGTCCCTAGCCTTTGGTACTGCCTCTTGTTCTTTTTTTTGTGGTGAGTTTTTCCGCCTTGTCATTTTGTCCAGATAAGAATATATGAAGGAGCAAATAAAATATTAAAAGGGTGGCCAATACCCCAGGAAAATGCGCTTTAACCAAATCAGAAGAGACCCCAAATCATGGGGGGGGGAGGTGTTAAAGAGAAGTTCAGAAAAAAAAATTAAAAAATGAAAACAAATAAAGAAAAAATATAAAAAAGAATATATATATATATATATATATATATATATATATATATATATATGGTGACTGGTGACTGGTGACTAGCACAGGGTCACCAACCTAATTTTGGGAGTATTTTGGTCTCTTAGAAGAAACTACTTCCCAAAATTTTAAAGAATGAAAAACATATATAAGGGTTAATACAATGAAGGGATGGAATATGCCTATAAAGATGAAAAAAAATTTTTCATTTTTAATTTCTGAAAAAGGAGCTGATAAAGTAAGTTGGTTGGGAGAATAAAGGAAAAGAAAGTGGAGAGAATTTGCTTGGGCTGGAGACTAGAACAAGCCCGGAGCTCGATTTAGGGTATATTTTGATCTATTAGAAGAAATTGTACCCCGAATTTTTTAGATGAAAAAACCCTATGTGTATACAAAAAATAAAGTTAAATACAATGAAGGATAAAATATGATTATAATAATGAAGGTTCAAAAAATATTGTTTTTTTTTTTAGGAAAGGTGTTGTTAAGATAAACTAGTTTAAAACATTAAAAGAGGAAAGGGTAAAAGTTTTAAAAAAAATTTAGCATAAGAAAAAAAATAAAATAAAAAAATTAAATTAACTGCCAGACTAAAGAATCATGGGGAGAAAGCCATGAATTCCATGCTTTGCTTTCTCCTCCTCTGGAATTCCGCTGTTCTCCTTGGTAAGTGAACATGGTCTTTGCTGGATTTCTTGTGATCTTCTGGGGGAGGGGTCTGTTGTAGTTACTCTCAAGTGCCTTTGCCAGAGGCAGAATTGCACCACCCTTACCAGGGGCCAGTCTAAGTAATCTGCTCGGGTTCGCTTTTGGGAGCTTTTGTTCCCTGAACGCTTTCCGTAGAGTCTGGAGGACAGCTATGAAAATGGCGGCCTCCCAACCTCTGGCCAGGAGGGGCCGAGAGTTCGGGCCCCACTCCTCAGTGCACCCTTGGTGAAAAGCGCTCAATCACTCCCGTCTCCCTGGCCTCTGGCTGCGCTCCAAGCTCACCCAGACTGCGACCGGTTCAAGGTAACCCCGAGCTAAGAGCTCACTCCTCGGCTCTGGCTCTGTAGCCGGCTTCCCCACTCTAATACCTGTGAACTCTGCAACACTCAGACACCCCCGATCCTTGTGTGACCCCACGGGACCTGGGGCCATGCTGACCCCACGTGGGCTTCACCCCGGTTTAGCCTCTGGAGCGATGTCCCTCAGTGGAGCAGACTTTTAAAAGTCCTGATTTTGTGCTCTGTTGCTCCGCCGCTTGCCGGGAGCCGGTCTCTCCCCCCCGCAGTCTATCTTCCCGTCGCTTTGGATTCACTTCTCCGCCGGTCCTATCTTTCAGAAAGTGGTCAATTTTCTGTTTCTAGAATTGTTGCTCTTCTTCTATTCAATCTCCTGTTGGATTTGTAGGTGTTCGCAATGGTTATGTAAGCGATCTAGCTGACCTCCCGCTACCTGATGTCCTCTCAGCTGGCTACTTCTCCACCATCTTGACTCCTCCCCCCCCCAATAATTGATTCTCATGTGAATCAATAGGTTCAGGGATCCTGGGATTGAGTCCCGCATCAGGCTCCCTGCTCAATGGGGAGCCTGCTTCTGCCTCTCCCTCTGCTTGTGTTCCCTCTCTTCCTGTCTCTCTCCCTGTCAAATAAATAAAAATTTTAAAAATAATCATAGTAAATAAATAAATAAATAAAAATAAAAGCAATGAGTAACTGCAAAATAAATATCTGGGTATAATCTACTTATGAAATTGATGTGAGGTAGAACCCAAGGAAAGTTGCAAATACTCCAAAACTGTAAGCCTGAGTGATCAGTCTCATGGATACTAACAAGAACTGAAAAGCCAATGTCTACATGAAGGAAACTGTAAACCAACTTGGTAACTTTCACATACAAAAAGGAGACCTGAAAAGAAATGTCCCTTTGGAATTAAAAACCAGAGTTAAGGAGAGAATGAAAGATGAGTGGCTAAGTGTTGATTTGGAAACCCTTGAATGTTGGTACCTAATATCCAAAAAATAGAGTATAGAAGGAGAAAATCTGACAGACTAACACTCTAGAAGCTTTGATTCCCAAAGCAGACAAAACCATAGAGACAGGCATATTTCAGGTAATTACAGGAAGGAATACAAATACAGAATTTAAATAATGTACACGTTACATGCAACAAAGAAGAAAGTAGGTAATTCTCACATCTTCCTTCCACACATCTAGCCCATTGGGTTGGTTGGCCAACAGTACGCAACTCTCCATCTTTAAGTCATATAATAACACAGTGGAAAGATGGCAAACTATGACCCTCACATATAAGTCACAGAAGGCCCTTACATGACACAGAACAGTACCAGTAAGGGTGATTTGCAGCATGCCACCTGAGTTAAGGAGTGTTCAGAAAAAGAAGTCTTCTCCAAGAAGCTGATCTCTACTTGTTCCTGAAACATTTAGGTTCCTCACTCAAAATTTCTAGCCAAGGCTCTTACTTCCTACCATCCAAACATAAACAGAAGAATTGGCTCAAAAGGGGCCACACATCTATGTTGTACATGCTTCTGTCTTACTGTAGCTCACTTTCAAGAATTCTGCCAAAAGTCTCATGTTGCCAGGAGGCAGGATCACTGGAATTGGGATATCTCCCTGTTACAGACCAAGCTGTGTCTGGCACCCATAACTGCTCTGGCAACAAAAGGCCTGGCAAGGAATGCCATCCAAACGTTGGACACAAATATTGCAGTAGAGGATGGTTTCTGACTTAAAAAAAAAAAAAAAAAAAAAAAAAAAACAACAACAACAAAAAAAACTGGGGCTTTTCCGTTGATCGGATTTTCTTGCAGCTGGTCTTATATATCCAGGGAACCAGAGAGTCAATGGAACTAAGAACTCACCCTGGAGGGAAGCCCTTCAGAAAAGGACTCTTGGCCACTCGAGGGGATCTTTCAGGAAGTGTGGTCCCTTCCAAAGATGCAGGCCTATAACTGGGCCACCTGGGTGGGCCCTCTGACTCTACTTACGTACTCTACTCCAAGCCCCTCAGTGCTCACTCTCCAATCCCCTCACGCCTGAGGCCAGTTCATGGACTGTTTACGAACATGGACACTGAAATTTTCAGTCTGCTGTTGCAGATTCAACCTTGACATTCAACCCTGCTTTGACTCTCTATCGTAAATTCCTAAAATTACATTTTTTATTTTTCTCGTGGCACAATCTCTAATTATCAATCTAGTCCCTAAATGACTGGGCTCTTACCCTGCTTGCTTTATAGCCTGTGTAGTCCTTCTAGTCACTGGATTCCTTTTCCTCAATCCCAACCTTTTTTTTTTTTGACAGGGTTGTAGCCCCACTGTTGGATTTGCCCCAGGCCAGAAAATGAAGGTCAGTGCTGCCCTGCCAGCTGGAATTCCTTGGTCCTCTACATGCCACTGGTCCCATTTCTCTGGGGTGTGTAACCAGAATGGTGGATTATACTCCCCACACATCAATTTAGACCCTACTCATAGACCAATCTCCTGGATTCTCATCTACCCTTGAACTCAAATCTTACTCAAACCTGGACCTGTTTCTGGTTCAGATGTTCACATCTCCTGGCCAACAGCATTCACCAGGACCACCACCTGGTCCAAACTTCCCTAGTCCTAACCTTCTCACCTCCAGGAAAGCTTCCTAAACTTTTCTTATAGTATTTTCATAATTGAGTATTCTTCCACATTGATTCAAAATCTATCTTCAGTTTCTTCACCCTGCCTTCAGAGCTCTCTTTGTAATTCACACATCTCCTCATACCAGTGCCTGTTTAAAAGCTGCCCATTGCCCATCAAATGTCCAAACTCCTTAGCATGACATACAAGGCCTTCACATGCTGACTTGTCTCTTCTCAGCTCAAGCCACTCTACCCTCTTCCCACTGCACTGAGGACTCAGTGTGAGCACCTGATAATTAGTTTTTCTGACTGTAATGTAAACACCTGACATTAAGATTTGACTGCCCCAACATGTATTGCATGGAGCGCTGGGTATGGTGCAGAAACAATGAATTTTGGAACACTGGAAAAAATAAATAAATAAATAAAGCAAAATTTAAAAGAAAAAAAAAGGCTGTGCTCTCCAGTATACTTCCTGGACCTCTGCCAGGAGATTAGGGAGGGGTATTAACTCTATAGGTATTTCCTGCAGCATTAGTAGTAGTTCTATAATATGAAAGAGTAAATATCACACTATGTTGAAGGCTTCATAACTGGGAGGATGAGGGTTCATGAGCTCTTCAGTAAAACCTAACTTTTACTCTGTATCTAAGACAAAATAGTAATTATTCACTTACTTCAAATATATCTTTATTAATTATAAATTGATTTACTTATTTAAAGAGATATGCTGTTTTTATAAGAATGATAGATGTTTGTCATTAAAGATAAAAATAAAGCACATTCAGTAAGTTTAAAAAAAAAAAAAAAAAGATTTGACTGCCCCAACATCTACTTCAAAGACCTCCATCTTGAATGACGACACTGACCACCACACAGCTTAAGAGCCTGGCTTAAGAGCCTGGCTGCCCCATTCATAAAGTTCTCTTTTTAGAGAGCTCTGGTAGACATAGATAACTGACCTTCTGACCACTTGTTTTTCCCTTCCCATGCTTTATTCCCCACCCACTCTTATGTTCTAAATTCATAAAGAGTGAACCCACAAAACCCTGGACACCCCACCCTTAACTCCAAAAAAGGCAGAACCCCAGTTTCCATGTACTTTCATACCCAATCTCTCTCTCCCAAGACCTCACTGTGCGGTCCTAGGTATGCCATGTACCCCCAGGACCCACAAGTAATAAAACATTTTTTCAAAGTTCCCTGATGGTTGCTGCTGAGGTTCATCTTGCGATCATAATAAGAACCGTAAGGAACAGTCCAGCCACAACATTGTCCCCAGCTGGGGAAATGTCTCTACAGGTTAGCCAAAAAGTAGCATGGACCCAGGTGAATGCCCCCAGGAATTCCTCCGGGATACCCAGCACTACTATCCATCGGCTGAGACTGACCCAAACACAAGCACACACCCACACACCCTGTCCCAGGCTTTCTAAAAGCACACATCCCCTTGTCTGGAGCAGGGAATGGCACTCACACTTCCATCTGAGATGCTCACGTGAGTCAGATTTCATAATGATGAAACTCCCATTTGGATGAGTATCATGTTACTTCTACCGAACATATGCTTTGTATTTAGTCAAATTCATTCTCTGAAAACTGAAACATAAAAGGATCCTGCTTTAAAGAACAAATAATAATAGTAGTAACAGCTAACAGTTATTGAGTGTTTATTATGTGTCACATACTTGGTTAATAAGCACCTTTACACATAATATACATTTCTCAAAACGAGCCCATGAGGTAGGTGCGACATATTAACCACACTTAAAAGATAACGAAACTGAGACATGATCAGAATAACTTATCTAAGTTTTCACAGCTCGTTAAATATTGACGTTCAGGTTCAAACAGGGACAGTTTGATTCCAGATCCCATCACGTTATACTAACTCAATATCCTTACAACCTTGGTCCCTAGTTGCCAACTGGTAAGCAGAATTCTAAGAATCACTCCTCATGACCGTCGAGAACACCTTCCAGTTTGCGTGGAGGTGGAACCTGTGAGGGCAGTGAGATATCACTGCTATGATCATGCTATCTCACAAAAGGGAGAATACTCCTGGGGAGCCTCACTGGTCACACAGCTATTTAAAACCCTCAGATTTTCTCTGGCTGGTAAGCAGAGAAGTCAGAGAGCCAGGAAGCATGAGAAGGATTTGACATGAGAAGGATTTTCCATCTTCCAAGGCTGCCTGATAGGGAACCTTAAGAGATCTAGGGATTGAAAGCTGCCTCTAACCAGCAGCCAGCAACAGAACAAAACACCTCAGTCCTAGAACCCCAAGGAACTGAATTCAGTCAGGAACCTGAATGAGCTTGAAGCAAACTGATCACTGAAACCTCCAGACGAGAGCCCAGCCTTGCAACACCTTGATATGCCTTCATAAGACACTTAAGCAGAGAACTCAATGCAGACTTCTCACCTACAGAACAGTAAAACTTAAAAAAGGGTGCTGTCTTAAACCACTAAGGATATGGTGATTTGTTAGGGGCAAAAGCAAAAAACTAATACCCAACTCCTGGTACCAAACCTTGGATTCATTTTCTACTGCTGCACCAAGATTACCACAAACAGAAAAGCTTAAAACAATATTCATATCTTGTCTCATAGTTTTGTAGGTTAGAAGTCTCAGTGGGTATGGCTGGATTCTCTGCTTGGAGTTTTGGGGAAGACTGTAGGGATCGGCTTCCAAGCCCCTTCAAGATGTTGGCCAAATTCCAGCTCCTTGAAGCTATCTGACCAAGGAAGATCCTCACTGTCTTGCTTTTTTCACTTCAGATGAGATGATAAATGGTGATTTACAATCTACATTATATTAGCTACATAAAAATAATGCAAATGCCTTTAAGCAGAATATAAATGTTTAATGTAAGGGATTTAGTCTTATATTAAATGAAGGAAGGGAGGAAAAGAATAGAGAAGGGACCTACTACATATTATTTATAAATTTTAACACTAATTCTTGGGTTACAGAGATAATCAGTTTCTCTTATAAAATTGAAAAAAAAAAGTTTCTACATTTCCCATTTCATCAGTTTTTCCCAAATCTTAAACCTTCAATTATGTTTTTTTTACATTTATTATACAGCTGCCAGTATACTTCCATTAGTATAACAGATATCAAACTTGCATTAAGAATTTAATACATAAGGAAACCACTTACCATAAATATTTTTCTATTACTTTTACACCTTATAAAGACATACTAAACCATTAAAAATACAGATGTAAAACACAATAAAGAAAAGAAGTTGGGGAAATTGATGCTCAAAGGGTACTATATAATATTGGTTTGAGGTTTTTAAACATGTGCTTACAAATCTAGGGCTTTCCTTGAGGGAGTGTTTTTAAGTTTGCAACAAACGACCTTTAAGGGTAAGTCACCTAAAATTACAAAGTGGTAACAACACCTTCTTTGTCCAGAAATATCACTTCACTGGTAGCTGTTAACACAAAGTGAGAAAAACTTGTTCTATGCATAAACAAAAGCTCTAATATTAAACTCTAGTGATCAGGTCACTAGACCCATGACATCACCTTCCAAATTTGTTCACTGGGGAAGACAGCAACAACATCAGAACGTCGGAAGCAATGAACTCCCGCAAACAGAACTCCTTATACGTGTAGGTCATGTTTTATCTCACGAATATACATAACATGTTTTATATCATGTTTTATCTCACGAATATACATAACATTTTATTTTCAGTAACAAAGAGTCCCTTACTAACTCTAAAATCTACTGCTTTACTCAATATTGTTAGCCTACTATACTTACCTTTAATGGTTTTCTCCTATAGAAATACCTATAGCTCTTGAGCTTTTACCTACACAAAAATTGGAAATATTCCTATCCAACATCACAGTTCTTTAACCAGATGTTTCAGAAAGCTGATTTTTTTTCATTTATCTTAGAAAGATAATATAATGCATATACTGTTTACATAACATTTTCTACAGAGTTTGGAGCAGCGTCCCATAATCAGACACATTCACATCTCTGCACTAAATGTATGAACAGTCATGCTAAATAGGATAAAAACAAAAGGCTACAAAGAGCCTTACATGAGTTCAAGTCAGGTTTTGCTGCTAAATAAGATAGATATCTTACTTATATTTGGTTTTCAGGAATTTGGTTTTCAGAGCTTTTTGGAGTTCAGATTTCCAAATAAAGGTCTACAAACCTAGAGGTAAAAAAGAGTGTTTAGACAACCCATTAGAGTCCTTTTTCTCTAGAGAGATATGATAAATTTATCAGAATGATGGCAGGTGATCTGGCAATGGTACCAAAGGAAAATGCAATGCCACAGAATTAAAGAAATGTGGGAACAGAGAATCTGAACATGCTAAATCTGTACATGATTGTATGGATAGTAGGTACCCTATAATAGTGCTGTTTAGCACTGTTTAGCACTACGACTCTTAAGAAAACAGATTTTCTTTGTGGAGGACTACTCCCACACTCCCTTTCATCTAGAAAGGAGTGTCCATAGACAAAAAATAGGACATAATACTAAGATTCAGTCTCTTCCAAACACGAGCACATACTCCTCTCCCGGTCCCCTGCAATCTACTTATTAATATGCAAATTGGAGACAACTTCCAAATCCTGGTGATATGTCAACATAGCCCTCTTTTGGGTTTCGAAATTTCTATGAGATTCGTAAAATACAAAACCATCTTAAATGTGGACAAAAGAATACGTGTTTCGACTGATCTCTAGGGCCTAACCGAAGGGAAGATTTTGGAAAAACATGATTTGTTAATCAAAAGTTAAAAAGTAACAAATATGCACATCAAAGCATTAATTATCTAAGCTGTCCTAAAAATTCTTCAAAGAACAAAGCATTTTCAGAATAGTCATTTATCATACAGTAAAGAAATTATAGGCCAAATGATTAGATGAAATTTACTCTAGTCCATGAACATTAATTTTCTTTATATAAAAAGAAAACATGGAATTCCTCAGGTAGAATTTTATGCAAACCTTCAACGATGTTTGGAGAGCCTCCACTGTATGTAAAGAAGTTACATGAAAGCTAGTATTCTTGACTTGTAGAAAATACCACACCTAACTTAAGGAAAAATTCATTAAGTCTACTTTTTTATATTAAACATAAATTAGAGCCATAATTTGTTAACTAAAACAGACCAAAAACTGAGTAACCACACAAGAGCTTATATACTCAGATACAAATCCATCAAGCTGCTAATAGAGACTCCTAGCCTGCCTGTTGTTCTCACGTTTAATTTACCACATAGTAACAGCAAAATGTCTTGGCAAACACAAAAATGTAAACTATCCTCAATACAAACAGAGCCTGTGTCACCATAATATTAAAGAATCAACAGATGGTTGGCATCAGAAGACTGGCACAAATACAAAAAACTAGAAAGACAAGTAAATAAAAAGACAAATGTGTAGAAATTGAACAAGGTATATCTGAACCTCATTTGCCATATTGAAAAAAAAAAAAAACTCTCATGTCAACACAAAAGTGATCTGGAATCTCTGTTAGGATCTACACATCTGAGGTCTTGGAAATACACAGGCATGGTTAAGGGGTGTGTGAATTACAGAACAGAAAAAGCCTGCCAAACTCTGCCTGAGAACACCGTGTAAGGAGACAGTACATCTTTTAAAAACAAAGAGGAGGGAGGAAGGAAAGACAAAAGAGGAAGGAAGAAGTGGAGAGGATGAATAAGGAGTAGGTAGAGGAGGAAAGGGGAAGAAAGTGAAGCAAGAGGAGGAGAAGAAAGAGAGAAGAGGTGAGAGGATCTAGCTAGCCTCTGACTCCTAGATTCAGCCTACACATTTCAACCAGATTAAGGTTGAGGTTTCTAGAACAATAGGATGTTATGACTAAAACTGAAAAAAATACATATATTCTTCTATTATTCCACAGTCCAGCATGTGGAGACAGATATTCCAAAGTGCAGTGAAGTCAGGAACCGTAGCCTGCCTGAGGTATTCAGAGAGCAGTAAGGAGAGGCTCTTAGACAGCAATAAGGGGCAGGAAAGGAGGGAAAAAAGGGCAAGGTCCAGTAAAGAGACTAGCAAAGGCACAGATAGGTGGCAGGGGGTTAAAGCACTATAAAAGTATAATGAAAGAGTTCAGTGAGAAGCAGGAAATATTGAGGACAAGTGTAGAGAGGTTAGTGGTGGGCCAGTTCTTGGGCTCTGTATGGCACTTGGATGCACTTTGGAAAAAGAGCGTATGTAGCTCACCATCAACCCAGAGTAGACTCTTGGCAGTCCAGACTCTTCCTAATGGAAAAATTTATTAGCTCAGAGTTCTAGGCAGGGTTCAGACTGGGCAGGCAAAAATGGACACTACTAGATTTCGGGCTTTTTGTGGCTGGAACTGGTATTTTTCTAGCTTCTCAGTCTCTTTTGCTCATAGGAGAAGGCACAAAGAGTTTTTGTATAGCTCCATCTTGCCAGGTTTCTATCTAGCAGAGGACTATCCTGCACAGCTGCCTCCTCCTCCTCCTGGCCTAAGTTCCCTCCCCTTCCATCAAAGGGGAACTCTACTCCTCTGACAGAAAAGTTTATCTCATGTTCATTAGAAACATACTTCCCTCCAGTCCCACATGTGTTATATTGTTTTGTTTTGTTTTTTAGCTCTGTCCTCAACAGGAAAGCTAAACCACCACCATCTTCCTCATGACAACATATTAAATCACAAGAAGACAGGTATGATGAGAGCCCCAGTTCTCTCAACTGACTGAGAGGTCACAGTTTCCAAACCCCGTGTATGGCTGCTCTTTGTTGAACGTCAGCTGTTTATCAATTTCTGGATCCACAGCTAACACGCAGAATGTGACACAACACTCCTGATACAGTCTGACCAGTGCATAGTACAAAAGCACTATTCTCTGCCATGATCTCAACACTCTACTTCTTTTATTGCAGCCTAGGTTTTTGATCTAGCTGCTAAGTAATACTGCTAACCAAAATGTCCATATAAATCAAGTAAACCCTTAAGACACTTACATCTGAGTCAATATCAAGTCTGGTATCCCCATCTTAGACTTCAAAAATTGACTTTACATTTAGCCATACTTCATCACATAAGCTTTTGGTCTATCATTCTACTTAATAACAGCCTTTGAATATCAACTATATATCTTAAAACACTGTCTACCTCTCATACCCACTTGGATGGCTACTACTAAAGAAAACACTAACAAGTTTTGGCAAGGATGTAGAAAAATTGGAACCTTTGTGCAACACTGGTGGGTAAAATGGCACAACCACTGTGGAAAATACTATAGAGGTTCCTTTAAAAAGATTTAAAAAAATAATAAATCCAGTAGTATGATTCAGTAAACTCACTTCTAGGTATATACCCAAAAGAATAGAAAGCAGGATCTCAAAAAAAAAAAAAAAAGGGTTTGCACGTCCATGTTCATAACAGCACAATTCACAATAACTAAGTGGAAGTAACCCAAATGTCCATCAACAGATGAATGGATAAACAAAATAGGGTGTACACGCACAATGAAATAAGATTCAGCTTTAAAAATTAGGAAATCCCATCACATGCTACAAACATGGATGAATCTTGAAAACATTAAGCAAACTGAAAGAAGACAGCCACAGAAAGACAAACACTGTATGATTCCACTTACATGAGGTATCTAAAGTAACCAAACTCATAGAAACAGAAAGTAGAATGACAGTTACCAGGGGCTGGGGAGAAGAGGATATAGGAGCTGTTTAATGGGTACAGAGTTTCAGATTTGCAAGCCTCTTCTGGGTTTACATAACCATTAAACATTAAATATTTGACCTAACTCAAGCTCTATCATACCCTACCCGTTTCTAGTGTTTGCCACTTTCCTAACTTAACTACTTCCAAGCAATGTGTCTGGTATTTCATTCTAAAACTCTGTAGTTGAAGAACTTGATCATTTCCAAAATTTGCCTTTTCCCCAGTGGGGACTTCTTCGCCCTATTCTCCATGACTTCTCAAAAAATAATAAACAGTTTCTTCAAGAACAGCTTTTCTTTCAGCACCAAGTATATTATTTTTTCTGGAACTGCAGAGAGAATTTAATTTAAACAGGTGCTTTCTTACTAGCTCCTCATGCATCTTGGGATATTATCTACATTTTATAAAATGTTTATCCAGATTTGGAGCTATTGTCATTAAAGAAGATTTTCCCAACTGATCAAGTAATCAAAATCAGGAACTCAAAAATCCAACAGTAAAAATTCCATTATTTGAATCAGAAGATTAATATATGAAGTCCATACTAATGACTTTCATCCCAGAACAACAAAACTTGGAAAGCGGGAGTAGGAAGTGGAAGTAGTATAATGTTATCTTTTCTTTGTCTTTACTTGTTAGATGAAAAAGAGATAAATATGTAGAATTTAAAATGGGATGTCTGCTTCAAAATCTCAAGAGAAGATTTTAAAAATGAAACATCTGATTTAACTCCATTTGACTGGTCTCAGTTGTCACTGCCTTCCTAACAATAAAGGATATTATTTCAATATGAAAATAAGAGCCAAGTTAAATCACAGCCAATGTACCTAATGGTAAAACACATAAAGGTTGACATTAAAATCAGGAATAAGACAAGATTACTTATCACACCACCATTAGTTAACACTGTTCTGAAAATGTCTTCCTTTTTCTTGTCCAGTACTGAAGCATTTGTAGGTACATCTGAGAAAGCTAGTCCCTGGCTATAGGTTTCTATGTCTTTCTGAAGCACGAGAGAGAGCCTCCGGGCCTACTGCCTAGGGCCTGAGACGAGAGGCAATGGCAGTGCCTTGTAAGGAAGAGGAAGAAGGCGGCTCCTGCCGTAAGTGTGGCCTGTGGAGCAGGCAGGAGAATCATCTGTCTTGCTCTCAGGCAGCAGGTCACAACATGGGACTGTGGATGGGCTCTCTACTCTAGCAGGCAGTGGATCGACAGTGCTCTTTGCCTATGGTGATGTCAAGAGGCACCCCCTGAAGAACTGACTGGGATACCCGAAGGGGACTGCGAGGCCAAATCAGGCCAAATCACCTTCAGGTGACTGAAGGAATGTGGCCAAACCTTCTGCATCTCCCTATTAACCAACCCAGGACCCTGGTTCAGGCCACCCTGGAAGTCAAAGCCTGTGCCACACAAACACGGAAAACAGACTGAAACAAAGATAGGGAAAGCTTTCAGCTTGCATGCCAATTCCAGCTGCTCCACGGTGCCTGCCTGGAGTGCTGTGCTGATGATGATCCGGAGAGAAGGCAGCCAGGCTGCCTTCACCAGACGCAGAATTAGAAATATAGGTCAGGGGTTTCTTCCCCAGCCAGTGTCGGTCAGTCCCAACACTTCAAATAACTCAGGGACAACCCTAAAGCCTAGGTTTCACTTGTGCCCAGGAGGCCAAGCAACGAAGAAGGTTGAGCATGGTTTCTCGGGGCGAGGCCAAGTTAGCATGGGACTCACCCCAGTGTCTATGAGAAAACTGGCCATACAGAAAGACTGAGCCAGAGTTAAATGTCAAAGGAAATATGCTGGGAAATCATTAATCTAAGGGCAAGGGGAAAGTGTAATGTGGACAAAGCAATGAAATTAGTGACAGATTCAGTCAAAAGCAATAAACAAGGAGCAAAGTACAAATGGTTTTGTACAAAGCGTTTTGGTAGCTACTCCTTAAACAAGAAAATGCTTTCAGGTATTTCTTTTTACAGCGAATAGCTGTTTAAACAGTAGGTACCATGTTGGATTGGATAAGTAATTTAAGTAAAGTCATTTCTAAAACATTTTTATGAAGCTATAAAACCATCAGTATTTCAAGTGTATACAGTTTGCTCTGCTATATGATGTTTGCTCAGAAAGTATCAGTTGGGGTCCAGTGTGACTACGGAAAAATTTCAGCATAACACAAATTTTGCAACTGCTTGTGCAAATTTTGTCCCCCAGAAACACTAAGTGGATGAAGAAAACTGCACCTAGTTGAACTGAGCCACAAAGAAATACACAAAACACATCCACCTCAAATATCTACCACCTACCTCAGTTTACCATCTGTGTTATGAGACATACCCACCCATTTTGAGTTTTACAACCTTCCATCCAATCTCAGATAATCCTCCCTCCACCACCTCTTTGGAACTCACAAGTTGCAACCCTCCTGACATATACTTCCACAAACACAGTTCAGGTCTTTTTAAAAGCAAAATGACATATTTATTATAGTATTTACATATTGCTTAACCATTTAATATGTGTAAAACTACTACCATTTTTACTAGATTCTTATATTTTATTTTATATGTCACTGGAGAATTTTTTCACATCATGTCCCTAACCCCATTTTTCCCATAAATCTCATAGATTTTACTGAGCAATTTTGCACAGCACACTGAATTCTGGGAACACACATATCACATTGTAGCAGGCCTGACTATACAGCCAAATAGCTGAAGAGAAACAAGATCCAAAAACATAAAGACCCTACAGAGTAAAAAAGTTGGGGGGAAAAAAAAAAAACTGACCATGAAATAAATCCCAGGTCTGATGTATATTTCAGGAAAAAATTAAAATTTTATAAGCTTTATTTAGTGGAGATACATCTGATGAAGAATCCAAGTATTCTACTTACAACAAGTCTTCGGAATCCCCAGGACACAAAGGAATGCGTGTAAAATTTTAGAAAAATAAAAACCACCTTCATTCTCTATTGCTACAGGAACTAGGATGTATTCTGTTTTATGTAACTTAAGTAAAATACTGGAGAGAAATTTATAATGTCATATAGAATCAGTCAAATCCACAGGAATCCTTAAAAACAAAACAAACTCTTATACGACATTCATTTTAAGACTCAAAAGAGTTGTGTCATTGAGACTTATCCAGAAAAACCTCATCTGAGAAGTATCACATACAATTTATTATAAATGAAAAATATTTTATAAGAAGCATAAAGACTTGCTTGCTGAAAATGACTCCAATCCTAACTGAGACAAGGTAGTTTCCACAAGTCGGAGTTCAGAATCGTAAGCTTAATAAATAAAAGAGCATGAGGTGAGTTCACCTATATTTTTATAGCACCAAATAAACAGAAGACTCTGTTCTTGAAACACATATGACCTTTACAAATAGCAAACAGTATTCTCCCCCAAACACCCATATTTCTGATCATGGCTTCTTTCATGTGCCACATCATTCAAGTTGGAATTGCCAGTGAACTAATCAAGTTAACATTTGTTTAGCTTAGCAGACATTTATGCGGCCAGCTGCTGTGATAACCATATTCTGTTCCTGGGATAACTTTCCAATTCAGCAATTCAGTTGTTTTTCCACTCCTGGTACCAAAGTTAATTCCAGGCTGTCTGAATTATTTCAATTAAAATGGCCTTATCTTTATACTAACTTCATGTTTAATGCCCAGGAAGTCATAAAATGTGGTATGTACAGATCTCTGGCCACATGACAAGACAGAGTATAAAATAAGGAAATAATTTTTAAATATTTTTTAAAAACTGACAACTTTGCTTTCAGATCAGATGTCAGTGAAGTCACCCAGGTAAATTTGAAATCTCAAATAAATATTACCTATTTTCAATAATTATATTATTGTATCATATTATAATATATATATAATATATAATATAAATCATATTATATTAAGCCATATTATATTATATTATTATTATTTATAATTCCCATAATGGTAACTAAACATTCCATAGAGAGTAGTATAATTTTTTTCAGCAAAAGTAACTTGATTTTTGAGCAGCTATCATCAACAAAACTTTATCTCTGTACTTTACTGTATCTATGACTCTGTAAGAAACAAATTCATTGAAGTCACTTCTTGATTTAAAAAGCAGTCTGTGGGGCACCTGGGTAGCTCAGTCGGTTAAGCATCTGCCTTCAGCTCAGGTCATGATCTCAGGGTCCTGGGATCTAGCCCCGCTTAGACTACTTAGCAGGTAGTCCACTTGTCTCTCTCCCGCTGCCCCACCACTCATGCTCTTTCTGTGTCAAAATCTTTCCAAAAAACCCTTATTTTTTCATTAAAAAAATAAGTTGTTTAAAAAGGAGCAAAAGTAAGTCAATGGAAAAGAATGATACTCTTTTCAACAAATGGTGCTGGAACAACTGGACATACACTCAAGAAAAATAGACATAGACCTTGCACCTTCCAGAAAAATAATTTTTTGAAATGAATTACAGGCTAAATATAAAAGCAAAACTATAAAGCTCCTAGAAGATAACATAGGAGAAAACCTAAGTGACCTTGGGTTTGGTGATGGCTTTCTTAAATACAATATCAAAAGTATCAACCCATGAAAGGAAATTCTGAGTAAAGTTTATTAAAATTTAAAAAAAACTCCTTCACTGAAAAGATACTGTGAAGAAAATTAAGAAATAAACTATGGACTGGGAGAAATTCCTTGCTGGTATATAAAAGATACAAAGAATTCTTAAAACTTTAACAATAAGAAACAAAATGAGCAAAAGATTCAATGGATGTCTTACCTAAGAAGATGTACAATTTGCAAATAAGCATATGAAAAAATATTCAACATCATATGTCATTAGGGAATTGAAAATTAAGACACCAATGAGATAGGACTACATATTAGAATTGGCCAAAATCCAAAACACTGACAATATCAAATGCTGGAAGGATGTGGAGCAACAGGAACTCTCACTCATTGCTGACAGCAATGCAAAATTGTACACCTACTTTAGAAAACAGTTTGAAAGCTTTTAAAAAAACTAAATATATTCATCATACAATCAGGAATCATGCTACCAGGTGTTTACTCAAATGAGTCAAAAATTTATGTCCACACAAAAATCTGCACACAAATATTTATAGCAATTTTATTTATAATTGCAAAAATTTGGAAGCAACCTAAGAAGTTGCTTTGAGAGGTAAATGGATAAACAAACTGTGGTTCATTTATACAATGGAATACTATTCAGTAATAAAAAATATATGAGCTATCAAGCCACAGAAAGAAATGAAGGAAGCTTAAAATTCACATTATCAAATGAAGGAAGCCAGTCTGAAAAGGCTACTTACCATATTATTCCAACTGTATGACATTCTGGAAAAAGCAAAACTCTGGATATAGTAAAACTATTATGACTGAGTGAAGGAAGAGAGGGATGAATAAGTAGAACATAGAGGATTTTTAGAGCAATGCCACTATTCTATATGACACTGTAATGGTGGACACATCAGTATACATTTGTCAAAACACAAAGAATGTACAATACAAAAATATACATCTTTGTCAGAACACTTATAGAATGTACAAAGCAAAGAAATCAAATTTAAACTACAGAGCTCAATAATAATGTATCAATATTCGTTCATCAACTGTAACAAATGAACCACACTAATGCAAGATGTGAATAATAAAGGAAACTATGTGTGTGGCAGGGCAAGGGAGACTACATAAGAACTCTCTGTACTTTCCTGACCATTTCACTATAATCTAAAACCTCCTTAAAAAGTAAGGTCTATTATTTAAACACACACATACACACACACAAAGAAAAAGAAATAAGCTGAAGCTAAGATCAAGCACCAAATGTATATCCTAAAGGATACACAAACTAAAATATTGAGGTTTTCTTCAAAAATATGACCTTTGCTGCTATCCAATTCTGTCATGAACTAAGCCCCAAGGAGGAGCTCAGGTTACTCCTGACATGGTCTACACCAGTACTATCCAACAGAATATACTATAAGCCACATATACAATTTTAATAGTAGTCACATTATAACAATGTAAGATTAAACTAATTGCAATAATATATTATTTAACCTAAAATTTCACAATATTATTTCAACATGTAATCAACATAAAAGTCATTAATAAGACATTTTACATGCTTTTTCATTGAAACTCATTGGAATCTGGGTGTATTTTACACTTACAGCAGACCACATAACAATTTGTATGCTATATTTTAAATCAGAAATACTTTATCTCCATTTAGATTTCATAAAATTTATAATTTAAAAAAAGTTCATGAAATTGTTCGAAAGATACTTAAAATTTTCCCAATAATGAAATTATATGTGCACATCCACACTGACAACTGGTTCAACATTTTTATAAGAATTGATTGGACTATGAGGAAAATGCATATCAGTTTCAAAACTACATCTATCCAAGTTATGTAAATTAATTATCTTTTATATCAACAAAGTATTCATTAAATTGAATTCAGAGAGACTATACAAATGGAAAAGTCTACATTTATCATTATTAACAAACCATTCATCAGATTGTTCTTGTAGTTTTTTACAGCAACTCTACTAATAGTGTATATTATAATTAAAATGATCTATATAATTATCCATTTTTAAGACGTATAAAGACACTGTTATTGATCTGTATTGAAATTTTCAATTTCAATGACCAGTTAGGTTATAAAAATGCTTTTCTTTTCCTTGGAGCTTCGAATTTAGCTCACTTATATGCAGTGTGATATTGGTGAGAAAATGTAAATCACAATGAAATTATTCTTTGTCTTTGATTATTGAGTATTTGTCAACTCTTCTTTTTTCAAGAGTTAGAAGTACAGTCATCTTTGTAAAACTCTTCCATAACTCAACAACTGAGTACTGGTAAAGAGTACAAAATCATTAAATTCATTGTCTTCTACTGTTTTTAATAATTCCAAACTGGCAATGATTAAAATCATTTGCACATAAATGAATGAACTTAGTAACTGAATCCATAATACTCTTCATACATTCTATTTCAGAAAACTGAATGCAAATATTTTCAGTAGGTATCATATAGTAGAATTAGGTCATATGGGAAACATCTTTTTAAAAAATTCCATAAATCATGATATTTTGATCTATCATACCTGAAGTACCATCCTCTATGAAAAACTAACCATATAAACATTTTTTTTTAAATCTACACCCCAAGTTCATTTATTTCGGCCACATATTGATAGTTCTTTGTAAATTTGGAAATCCTTTGAAACAAACTATGTGGAAAGTATTAACTGGGTGGTACCTCATGTCACATGACTCATCTAAAGCCAAAGAAAAATATGTGCAATTTTTCAAACTTTGGCTCAATTTGATGTTTATTGTCAGAATGACCATGTATTCTACAGGCAATTGCTCGAGCTTTCACTGTTAGGCTTTTCCTTGTAATTTTCCCAAAAAAATATGATAACTGAAATAATTTCTCCTATAATCTCCCCAACTGAAAATGTTTTTCTTTTTCCTTAGAGTGAGAACAAAGGTGGCCAGAATTATACTCTGCCAACTGCTGAAATCAAACATGTTTTTATCATACATTTAAATCTGATTTCCGGCAACCAATTTCATAAGTTCTTTTTCTAATATTGAGAAGAAACTTATCAAATTCACTCTGTAATTGCTGAAAATTCTTGTTCGTATAGTCATCCTTACTACCTTTGTTTCTTTTTTTAATAGAAAAATAGCTTTTCTTTACTCAATCACAGAAAATAAAACTGTCATTATTGTGAAATTTATGGCAGATGTTCTCCCATTCTTGTTCTATCTTTTTGTGTTCTAGTTTCTACATCTCTACTCAATTTTGCATCAGTTGTATATTTCATATGCTTAAATATTTTTCTGTACATTTTTACACTAGAAAGCTAATGATATAGTAACTAAACCACTGTAATGTCTATAAATATATATAAAATACATACACCACATAACGTATAACAAATAGTTCTATAAAGTTACCAATCAAAAAAGTATTGTAACTCATACTGTTTACATAAAATATTAAAATAAACACATTATAATGTTGCATGGGTGAGTAAAATATAATCATTTGATTTAGTTTCAGAAAACCATTTGAATTATTCTGCTGACACCAAATAAACTGGTGCTATCTTTCTATAAAATATTAAAAAACAATGCACAGGCCTGACACACACCCACAGTACAATGATATCTCACATGATGCAACAAAAAAGTAAAATGCAGTCTTACCAAAAAATAAAGCACTGCTTAACTGAAAAATATTTTACACTGCTTTAGTTTTTTAAGTTAAATTTTAATTATTTAAAAGGAAATAAAATTAAAAATTCAGTTTATCAGTTATACTAGCAAGATATCAAGTGCTCACAGCCCCACCCATGTAGTCAGTTGCTATCATACTGGACAGTGGAGGTTTGTACACTTAAGGTTAAATAAGGTGCTTTTAAAGTGTTATTTTAGAATATTTATTATTAAATATATATTTATATATATATTATAAAAATATGTATTACTAAAGTGTTATTTTAGAAGATCTTTTAAAATCTTTTAATGTCAATACATACTCAGGTTGTCCCCCTTGGCCCTCATCCTTTGAGCTCTCAGTACAAAGAAACAAAGTTATTAACTATTACAGGGTAACAAATACCAGTTACTCTAATGCCCTAGCACTGTACTTTCTTCAAACTGATTTTCTCTTATTTTTCTAAATGTCTTCTTTTTCTATCATGCAGCTAGAAATCTAAAAACACAGGAAATGTGATTACCACTAATTTCATGTAATTTCTTTATTTTTACTTATGCAATAAAAACCAAAACATATTAAGAAGTCCCAATAAAATTCCCAGGACTGCTACAGGTTCTACTTCCAAAAAATGCATATATTCATTGCTCAGAGATCTTTCTAAGGATCTGAAATATTTTCCCTGAAACTAGTCCTAAGAAGTTAATGGAACATTCACTATAAGGACTTAAAGTGTTCAATAAATTATTTAGAGAAATATGGCTCTTTAATATGTAATTTTATATAAGATACTGATGGGTACAAAAATATTCAAAAATGATTGCTAATAGGTACACGGTTTCTTTTTGGGGTGATGAAAATATTCTAAAGTCAAATAGTGCTGATGACTCTACATTCAATCAACATACTTTAAACTACTGGATTGTATATTTTAAATGGTGACTTTTATGATATGTGAATTATATCTCAGTAAAGCTGCTATATAAAAGCATTCACAAATGCCTCCTACATTTTATATGTAAACTATTAGTGAAGAAGACAAGGCTTTCTCAGTAATCACATCTCAGATGTGCAATATTCGCTGCTGCATATGATGAAATAAGACAGACATAAAAAATTCATGTAATTCCTACTACTATTACATATGTATGGAAATGCACACAAAATGATTTATAAGAGAAGACACAGAAAAAAGAAAATGTGGGACTTTAGTTGCATGTATATTGCTCTAATTTTTTATATCATGTAGTCATATGTGACTTGTGTAATGAATAATAAATGTTTTAAAAACAATAATCTGGTTGATACATGCATTTCTCTTCATTTACACTATCCCTCCCTTCCTGTACACTTTCTACTTGAAATACTTGCCCTAAAATCTAGAATTATACTTTTAACCTGATTACCAAAGGCTCTAAAGTCCTAATAACCAAAGACTTTAAATTAGTATGCTTTCTATGCTCCCCAATCAAAACACTTAGAGAGGGTGCCTGGGTGGCTCAGTTGGTTGAAAACTGCCTTCTGCTTAGGTCATGATCCTGAAATCCCAGGATCAAGTCCCGTATCAGGCTCCCTGCTCAGCGGGGAGTCTGCTTCTCCCTCTGACCCACCCCCCTCTTCTGCTCTCTCTCTCTCTCTCAGTCTCTCTCTCCAATAAATAAATAAAATCTTAAAAAAAAATTAGAGAATATAGAAATAGTAGAAAATACACATACTGTACTCCTTACCAGATATTGAGCTCTACCTTTTCTGTCAGGTATTTTTGGTATCTCTTGGTAAACCCACCACCTAATATACCATCTGGAACAGAATAAGCATTGAGACAGAGTTGTTGAGTGAACCAATAACATCACTCTCATGGGGAGTATACAATCTATCCACCCTCCTCCCTCAAAGAACACTAAACTTGTTCCAATATCCACCCTCACCTATAAAGTCTATCAAAAAGCTGACCTACAACAGCTCCAGGTTATATCTGACTGGGTAAGAGCATTTTTGCCTATTCAAGAATGGGCATGTGACATGTTAGGAAGCAGGTTCTTGAAAAGGTGTTCTTGCTTCTTATGGACGCTATCTCGTCTGAAACCTGCTTGGTACCTGCCATCAGCTTGAGAATTAAGCCACTATGAAGGTCTGCAAGTAGAGAGCCAAGAGGTGGAAAGAACTTGGGTAACATCAGTAAGCTAATTAATCAACCATCCCCAAAGACTGCTTAATTATTGAATTTCCTCTTATTTGAGGAAATGCCCTCTTTATTCAAATAAGTTGGAGTTGCTGTTGTTTACAGCCAAATGTATCCATTTGGTGCTCTAAGTTGATCAGAATCACAAATACGGTGAAAATACCCCAATACAGATATTGAGTTGTTTTTGTTTTGTTTTGTTTTTTTAACCAAACTACTCTGCCTAGATTCCCAATATTGTTCTAATAATACTTCAGGTTTGGCTGAATGACCATAAGTTGGTTGACAAACTCAGGTAGGAATCAGCTTGTGAAGAACAGACAAAAGACAACCACAAGGGACGCCTGGGCGGCTCAGTCGGTTAAGCCGCTGCCTTCGGCTCAGGTCATGATCCCAGAGTCCTGGGATCGAGTCCCGCATCGGGCTCCTTGTCCAGCGGGGAGCCTGCTTTCTCTCTCTGCCTCTGCCTGCAACTCTGCCTGCTTGTGCTCTCTCTCTGACAATTTTATTAAAAAAAAAAAAAAAAAAAAAATTCTTTAAAAAAAAAAAAAAAAAGACAACCACAAAACAAACTTCCAGAAGTAAAATTTCCAAAAGATATGTAACATTCAATTGCTTTGCTTTATCCCTTATTAGAGGACTAGTGTCAGGAGGGATGCACTGTAACATTTGTTTTAGGATTCCAGCATTCTACAAGGCTTCCTAGGTGGTATCCTCCCACTAATGTCTACACTAAGTGGTTCCATTTGGAACCTAAAACAAAATGTTATCATCCACAAAAGAAAAACATTTGGTAAAGAGACTTCTTTGTTCCAAGCACCTAAAAGGACTTCTATAAACATTAAAGAAAAATAAAAGATTTTAAAAGATTGAAAACATTTTTTCCAAAAACTGAAACACATTGGAAAGCTGGGGCTGAATCAAGTTCCCAAACATCAGAACAGCTGTAATCACAAAATAACTGCAAAGAAAGAAAAAAACATCTAAACAGAAAGTCCAATTTAATATCCAACCAATCAACTCCTTTAAAAACCGTATTTTGGTCAAATCATCATCTTCACAACAGTGAAAATAAAAATATCTACAAAGTAGGCAAACCCAACACAGTAAAAGACCAGAGAAATAAAGAAGTTTCTTCTTTTTTAACCTTTAAATTACATCTTTTCTAAGAATGCCAATGGTAAAATTGTGTATACATTTATTCAATATATTTCTGAATATCGATGTTAGCCAAAATTGTGGTAATCATTTTGCATTCTATAAAAATATCAAATCATTATGCCATACACCTCGATCTAGTATAAAGTTATATATAAATTATACCTCAATAAAAAACATTTATGGAATATGAATGATTTATTCAATATTATTAAATGACTTTAACTTTTACTCAATAATACTAATGTCCTAGATCTGTGCTAAGACCTAAGGGGTACAGATTAATACGACAATGCCAGGTCTTCCAAAGTTTACAATGTAGTAATCTCCCTATCCCCCATGCCCTCACTCTCACTCTCCACATGCCTGATCTCACATCCGTCACCACCTTCCACCCATATGGTTCAGGCTAAACACTCAAAAGTCATTCTGAATTCTTCCCTTTCAACACACAATCAATCAGCAAGCCTTATCAGTGTTAGTTACCTCCAACAACACACCCCAGAAGCCTATCACCTCTCACCAACTCCGACTGCTAAGGTCCAGGTCACTGCTGCCAGCAAATCACTCCTGGACCACAATCACAGACCCAGTGTCCCTGCTCCACTCTTGCCTCGCCCTCCCGGAGCCTGTTCACCACCCAGCAGACACAGTATTCTTCTAAGGGCATGAAGAAGACCACATCATTCTCCTGGTCCAGTCCTTCAGCTGCTGGAATAAACCTTGTGATCTGACCTATACCTACCTCTCAAACCCCATGCCCTACATGGGGCCCCTAATGCACTAACCACTAGCCATGCTGGCTTTGTTTCTGGCCTTGAAACAGCCCAAATTTATTGACATCTCTGCTCCTCCCCGGGCTCCTGATCTAGGTATTCTTCATACAGCTGTGCTCTCAGTGTTTAGGTCTCCTCACAACTTGTCAGCCCTGCTAGAGTGAGAAAGTAGAAATTCATGTGCTGAGCATTTTAGCTCACTGTTCTGTTCTACTTTTTAAAGTAAACTTTTTGTTGAAATGTAACATAATTACCAAAAAAAAAATGCAGAAACGTTAAGTGTATAGATTAACGAATCTCTCAAAGGAAACACCAACGGAACTAGCAGACAGATCAAGAAACAGCACCCAGAAGACCTTCCAGGTCCTGCTCCGAAGTCACTATCCTCACAATGAGGTAACAGCAATCTCGATCTATAATTTCATAAATTAGCCTTACTTTTTGAAATTTATATAAACAAAATCATGTAGACTCTTTGTCTCCAGCTTCTTTCACGCAACGTTATGTTTTTGAGATTCACCCATGTTGTTTAAGCACAGTTGTAATACAAACCTTTACAATACACTGCATTTGACCATTTATTGACAGGTAGACATTTGGGTTATTTCCAGTTTGGGACAACCTCTCATCATGCTGCCAGGAAAATTCCTGCACATGGCTTCTAGTAAATGTATCAACATATTTTTTCTACTGGGAATACACTTAATGGAATTGCCACATTGTATCATATTCAGTTCTAGTAATACCACTAAATAGTTTTCCAAAGTGATCATATTGGTTTAAAAAACCTAGAATCTTGGGGCGCCTGGGTGGCTCAGTGGGTTAAGGCCTCTGCCTTCAGTTCAGGTCATGATCCCAGGGTCCTGGGATCGAGTCCCACATCAGGCTCTCTGCTCAGCAGGGAGCCTGCTTCCCCCTCTCTCTCTGCCTACTTGTGATCTCTGTCTGTCAAATAAATAAAATCTTTAAAATAAATAAATAAATAAATAAATAAACCAAAATCAGTGTAAATGAATTTCAGATAATCCTTGCAAATATTTGACATGATCTGTCTTTTTAATTTTAGTCATTCTGGTGAATATATCATGGCATCTCATTATGCTTTTGGATTGCATTTCCTAGATGGCGAATGAAGCTGACCATCACTTCATGTTTATTGGCCATTTGGATAACTTATTGTGTGAAGTACCTATTCAAGTGTTTGCCCATTTTTAATTTTTTTTTAAATCAAGTTGTAGTTCTTAATATATTCAGGATACAAATCCTTTTTCAGGCATATGCATTATAAATTTCTCCCCCTTTGTGATTTGCTTTTTCATTCTCTTTACCGTATGTTCTGATGAACAGCTCTTAATTTCACGCTATCCAATGTGTCATTTTCCCCTTTACAGTGTTTATTGTTAATTTAAGAAACTACCACCTACCCTAAGATCATAAAGGCATTCTCCTACATTTTCTTCCAAAGGTTGATTGTTTTTACCTTATAGGTTCACATTTATAATCACATTAAATTGATTTTTCATATAAAACATGAGTTAGGGGATAACTCTTTTTCCATAAGGATATCATTCTGACCCCACACTGTTATTGAAAATTCCATCCTTTCCCTACCGTATTGATAACATCTTTGTGAAAAACAGTGTCTACTTGTCTTATCCTTGTGCCAATACTACAGTATTAAACTAGAATGCCTTTATATTAAGTCTTGATATCTGATAGTGTAAGTCCTCCAGTTTTGATCTTTCACTTCAAACCTGCTTTGGTAATTCATATCCCTTCAGATTTTCATATCAATTATACAAATGGTTTCCACCAAAACAACCAACCAACCAAATAAAACTTGTTAGGATTTTTAATGGGACTGCATCTTTTGAAATCTACTGACTTATGCTTTATGTATATGGTTAATTGTGGTAAACATTCCATGTGCATTTGATCAACTGTCATAGGATAGTATTCTACATATGTCAGTTAGGGCATGTCTATTAATTACATTGACCAGATTACTTCTCTGCCCTTTCCAGTTTTATCTTCTTGCTTATTCTCTCAGCAGTTGAGTCAGATATGTTTAAGTCTCCCATTAGGATTGTGTTTGTCTATGTCTTTTGCTAGTTCTTTCAGTTTTTGCTTTCCCATTTGATTATATGTATGTTATATATTATATATATATATATATATATATATATATATATATATATATCTTTTAGTATACTGACCCTCTTCATTTCTAGTAATGTTCACTTCCTTAAAGTCTACTTGTCAAATACTCGTGAAGTTACATCTGATTTCTTTTCATTTGCATGATATAACTTTTTTCATGTTTTTATTTACAGGCTTTCTGTGCCTTTATATTTTAAAATTGTCCATTAAGGAATATCACGTTGGTTTTTGCATTCAATCCATTAATAATGGTCTCTTAATTGAAATATTTAGTCCATTTAAATTTAACATAATTATTGATCTAGTTGGATAGCTACCATATTAGTGTTTACTTTCTATATGACCCAATTGTTTCTTTTTTCTCACTTCTTGCCTGATTTCTGCATTAAGAAAATTCTTTTATTATCCAATTTTTTCATTTAATTTACTTGTTAGTTAAATAATCTTTTACTTTTATTTTAGAAAATTTAGTTAAATCTACTTGATGATGCCAGAACTTTGTAACTCTTAAATTCCCTGTTTCCCTTTGCCTTTCAATTTTTTTCTTATCATTATATAAACTGTACATATTTTTAAACCCATAAAATATTATAATTGTTTAGTACCACCCACATTTATATTTATTCACCCAAATATTTACCCTCTGTTGCTATTTACTCTATTCTGCATTTCCATGCTTCCATCAGAATTCATTTTCTAGGATTTCTTTGGTGTGGCTAAGTTGGGTTTTGCCTATCTGAATACATCTTTATTTGCCTTTAATTTTTTGACAAAAACTACTTATTACAAAAATCAAATTTGGAAACCAAAACTACTTATTAAGCAAATCAAATCTGGAAGGTCTTAAATTGGCTAAGGAAAAAGCTTCAAATCCTTTATATATACATTAGTTTTACTCTAACAAAGAAATCTATACACACTTTTAAGATTTAGAGCTATTTTCTTTCCTAATCCATGAAAGAAAAACACAATTTAAAAATAAACAGGAAGAAATTTACAACAGAAAATGTCAATTCTAAAAAATCTTACACAATTTGGATGATTCTTCATCAAGTGGCAGAACTCGTCATCATTAGAAAAAAATTTTATTTTTAAGGTACAATGATAAATTTAATTAGGCATGCCCAAAGACAAGTCATGTTGTCTAAATACCCACTTAATGCCATTATCTTTTCAGATTTGCAGCTGCCCATCCTCTCTCCCCTTTTTTTAACATTAAATACCCAAACATCTCAAACTTAGCCTTTCCCTGTTTAATATAATTCCATTTCATTGGATTTTTTTTTTATTTAGCAAAGTGATAATGGTGGTATAGGATATACAGTGATAATGCTAAATGTCCATATTTATATAGAGACATAGTATACACTCCTAGCCCTTTGGAGAAAGAAGTAGAAGTCAAGGATTTTTAAGCACAAGGATGAACACTCTCTAGATTTCAGGAGAGCAAACAGAGAAAATTTTCTTCTTTCCCACAGCGCATGATGATAGGTTATTTCCACACCAGTGCATTCACATTTTTGAGACAAAAAGGGATAACAAGTAACTTGGATCAGAAATGGATAGACACTTTTTCCCGTTATATTTGCTCAAGATAGTCTCCCATAAGTAGAGAGTCATATCATAAAGAGAAGAAAAACATTAAAAAAAAAAAACTCATTAAAACAAAGCAATCAAACACAAAAGCAAAAAATATAGAAGATGGTAACTTGCTCCCAGAAAATATAAAATTTTGAGAAATAAAAGGAAGGCTGGAATCTATTAGTATTCTGTTAACCCACTTCCAGTCTTCCTATTTAGTCTTTCTCGTTCTTCCACATCATCACCATTTTCACCTCCTTCTCCCTTTATCCTCATCCCCTTCATCATCAATATGTTACAAGTTTTATTTATTATGAAAATCAGCTTCTTCTCCTTCCCTTTCTCTATCATCCATATAAGAAGCTAAACTGTCCTTTAATAGATCTGACCAAATAGAACTTTTTATGAAGTCTCCTAATTCACCTGCTCCTGAATCCAAATCACTGGTGAACAAGGTGAAGAAAGTTGGAGATTTTTCATGGTACCTCTTCAAAAAAACTTTATTTTGTATCTGACATGAATATTTCATCAAGTACTTCCTAGATTCCCATTTGATCTCAGTCAACACTGAAAATGGGTCCCCACTCTTACTGAGATGAATGTATTTTAAAGTAAAGATTTTCAGCAAAATTTTAAAAAAAAATCTATGATTCAAAATCTTCAAATTCTGTCACTTCAGTTTTCAGAAATAGTTCAGTATTTCTTCCTTCTTATCCCTGAGCGAGGTAGTCATTTGCACACAGTTGACAAACATTGCCCCAAAATTTGGGATTAGGGAAATCAGTTATGGCCTCTTGTTAACTGTCTACAAAGTTCGTTACACTTTTGTTTTACTTTGAAAGTTTTCTCACTGGCTTGTTTGTAAAGTCTATTTCAATTTACACATCTGTGTATATAAATGCCTGCTATTGTTTTTTCCCTCTCTTCAGTGAGTCTAGAGTGGCAAATTTTTCCCCTGGCCAGGATTTGGAAGTGGTCTTGGGTTGCTCATTTGAAGAGAGGGTAAAGAAAGACTTAAGGTTAAGACTAATGCTGTGAGATAAATCCAAAACACCAGTCACACAGGGAGATGTTTATATTTAAAGATGCTCAAATAACTATGCCTTCACTTTTTAATATTTTTGCTGGGTATATAATTCTAGACTGGCAACTATTTTTTATCACCCTAAAGATATTATACAGTTGTTCATCATATTTATCACCATTTTATCTTTTCTGTTAAAAATCATCTTTTGGTTTATTTATTGGTGTTTCGAAGGTAAGGTCTCTCTCTCTCTCTCTCTCTCTCTGTCTCTTTTTTTTTTTTTTTCCTGGCTGCCTTTAAGATTGCCTTAGTTTTCAACAGTTTTACTAAGATACATCTAGGTAGATTGTTTTTTGTTTTTGCTTTTATTCACTGATGCTGCTTGAGACTAACAGAGCTTCTTCAGATAAGGTTTTTAAAGAGTTCTGGAAAATTCTCAGCCGTTATCTCATCAAATTTGCTTCTGTCCCATTTTCGTCCTATGGCCCTTCAAATGCTACAAAGTCGTAACATTACAGATATATTAGATATGTTCACTGTCTCATGTATTTATTTTTAGTCCCTGTGCATCATTTTCATTATTTTCTATTGACTTTTTTTCTCCTCATTAAACCTATCTTTTGCTCTGTCATATCTAATATCTAATTCAAATACTGAGTTCTCAGCTTCAGTTATTATATTTTTTTCTCTCTTAGAATGTCCACTTGACATCTATACATCTTAATTTTTTTGGCAAAATTCCCTATCTCATTATTTCATCTGTTTCATCTTTCCTTCATTTGCTAGAACATATCAATCATGATCATTCTGAAGGCCTCATTTGCTAATTCTAATCAATATCTAAATACAATATCTGAAATATGTTATTTAAGCCAGTTTCCATTGTCCAGCTTTTCTTTCAGATTTAGTCATATGATCCTATCTCTTAGCATCAAGTCATTTTTTTAAAAGCTTTATTTATTTCAGACAGAGAAAGAGCAGAGCGAGAGGCAAAGGGAGGGGGAGAGAATCTCAAGCAGACTCTGTGCTGAGCATGGAGCCCAACACATGGCTCAATCTCATGACCTCAGATCATGACCTGAGCTGAAACCAAGAGTCAGATTGGGCTCAGGGGTGCCTGAGCCACCCAGGCACCCCTCTTAGCACTGAGTCATTTTTAATTAAGTGCTGGATGCTGTATATTAAGAAACTTTGGAGAATCCAGGTAATATGTTTCTCCAGAGTAGGTCTACTCTGACTTCTGCCAGGCAGAGTAGAAAGCATTCATCACAAACTAATTAGGGAGTGAGTTCACTGGAGGCTGAGTTGCAGGTGTGACAGGCTTTAGCCACTCTCAGTCAAGGACATTCCTACAGCACAGAACTGCAGTGCTTCCAACTGAAAGCACTGTGCAGAGAGCCCTTCCTCAGCAACATGAGACTGCAGGACACTCCACTTCTTGGCGGGCGAGAATTCTACCGCTAAACCACCAAGGCACCGATACACTCCACCTTTTGAAAGTGTGTGACTGAACTTTAGCATTCTGTTGTGCAGTTTCATAATTCTGCAAATGTCTTGAAGGGGAATCAGCAATGTTTTTAGCTCCAATCTCTACCTGTTTGTCTATGCTCAAACAACTCAGCTCTACATGGGCTGAAACGAGATGTTCAGACTCTTATTTATAATCCAGAATCCAATTTCCCAAGTGAAAAGAGGCTGCAGGTTGTCATTTTACCTCTCCACATTTTCCCTCTAGAACCTTAAACATTCTGCTATCCCCTGCTACAATAACTCTGATGTTATGCAAATCATTTTTGTATTGAATCTGTCTTCATAGATCTCAGCAGTAATATTGATGTGTTCAAGTTCCTATCTGACATGCATTTTCTTGCCCTATTTTATTTTCTTTATATTTCATTTCTTCGTATCATTTATTTTCTTTATATCACATCACTACTTCTATCGTATTACATATTAAGGATGTTTTATGTCTAACTTTCCCTACTAAAACATAAGTCCCAAGAGAACAAGGGCTTTACTGAATCCTCAGGGTAAAATCAGGCTGAATATTGACTGACCCTGGTATTCTTACTCATCCTATCATGCTTCACTTATCATGACTACTTTTGTCATCTAAAGACAATGCCAGGGTGCCTGGGTGGCTCAGTGGGTTAAGGCCTCCGTCTTCAGCTCAGGGTCCTGGATCAAGCCCTGAGTCAGGCTCTCTGTTCGGCGGGGAGCCTGCTTCCCCATCTCTTTCTCTGCCTGCCTCTCTGCCTACTTGTGGTCTGTCAAAAAAACAGATAAAATCTTAAAAAAAAAAAAAAAAAGACAATGCTTATATTTTTCTCTGTAAATATTCCAAATGTCCTTATTGTTTTTCAGTATGAGAGAAGAAAAAAACTAATTCTACATTTACATATTCTTAGTCAAAAACTCCTTACTCCCCTCTCTTCATGTTTCCTTACTTTCTCCTCTATAAGAGAGAGGAATTAGAGCTATATTTCCTTGGGTTTCTCTCCTCCATGGTTCCTTGCCTTCATTTGACTGTTGAGACCTTGATGGTCATTCCTCTCTATGCCTGACTCCCTACTGTAGTAAGGAGACCTACCCTCAGTCTCAGGATGTGCCTTCTACAGCAGGCTGCAGACCTGTCTGTCTCTATCCAGGCTCTCTGGTCTCCCACATTCTAACTCTGCTACAAACAGTGCCTGGGAGTCAGGCCACACTTCTCATCACAGTTGAAGGGCAAATATATTCAGAATCTACTCCGCAGGCCCCTCTTGCCTGCAAAGACCAGGATTTAAGAAGCAGAATATAAAGTCCCCGTGGGTTCCAGTCATATTCTCCAATCCAGGTCTTCTGGAGCCAAGAACTTAGAAGTTACTCAATGCTCAGTAATGAGGTAGATATTTTAATCTTCAACTGGCTCCTATCTATTCTTCCTTGGCTAGAACCAAAGAGAGACAGAAGGGTTATTAATTAGGACACATCACCAGTGTGTAAGGTCTGGGGGTTGGGAAAGAAGTTCCCCAAAACAAACCATATTTAAAGAGCAATCACTGAAGGGGCCCCAGTTCACCTGGTATATACATTTATCTTGAAATAATAATTTACTCTAACTGTAGGACATTAACAATTCTTATAAACACTTACAAATCTTGTAATCATATTTCCCTAGCTATATTTTTGAAAGCATGTTATTTACCCAGAGGTACAAAATCTTTTCTGCTGACAAAAATAAATAAAACTACGATTATTTGATATTTTGCATTTTGTAATATACAGCTACCAAGCAGAATGTAATGACTAATAGCCCTGGTAATTCCGCTAGCCTCAGATGTAAAAAATGTAGTTTTCCTCATCAATCCTCAAGGCAATAGATTTAGAAATGTAAACAAATGTAAAATTTTTAAAATGTCATTAAGTCACAATCATACAGGTAAAGCTGATTCCTCTCATACTTTATGCACCCTACAATGTGTTACTTCTGGAATCCTTACAAAACCACAAGCTCCTGAAGAGTAGGAGCACAGACTTCTCAAAAAGCAAAGTTTAAGTCTTGTGTTGCTTGTCTCCTTAACACATAGAGATTACTTTTCTACCAAATTGTAGACACTTTTCTTCTAAGGCTTAATAGGAAGAAATCAACCCGTATCTAAGTCAGAGAGATTTTATATTTTCCTATAAAAACATCACCCAGAATTTAGATATTTCACTTGACTCTCCAGGCTTTACCTGGTTCTCTGGGATTCTGCATGTGAGTTCTTAACTAGCTAACAGCAAGAACATTTTGTCCAGAGGCCCATCCTCTGTATTACTACCCATTAGTATTACTAAACTGTAGCACGTATTCTGGCTCAACCTGCATCAGATCACACCACTGAGTACCCGACTACACCTGCTGAACTGTTCAAAGACTGAGAGGAACATGCACCCTGCATGAGTGGGAGAAGGGGGATGAGATTGAGTCCTTTGTGATCTCACAATAGATACAAAGTATAGGAAAGAATGACTGCACCAGAAATGTAAGGAGGACACCGAGTTTTGAGAACTTACCAGACCAGTTTCTAAACAAAAACTTCTTACAGGCGATGCAAAGGGATGCCTTGGAAAAGGAAAGGAAGACCCACTGAAAACAGAACACAGGTATTTGTGGAGGATTCAAGCAGACACTGGATTTACCAGCAGCCACTTTGGAATACCTGAATAATAGGCAGGTGAGGAAAAAGTACAATCTGTATTGTATTCTACAGGTACCAAAATATAAAGGTATGTATATGCAAGAAGCATAATAACCCAGAGCCTAAAGAGGAAGTATTTGCACTATGCCTTGAAATACTGAAGAAGGTATTATAGAAAAAGGACTCTTGGAGATTTACAAAACAAAGGATGATTGAGTTTTAGCCACAGTACATGAATGGATTTTGGTCTTAGAGCAAGTTTGAGCAGGTACAGACTGGAAGGAAATATACCTCAAGCTCCAAATGACCTGGAAAGAAGTAGACAAAAAGACTGTTCTACAGAATAGAATGCAATACAGACACCTGGGCTCATGCCACTATACTATCCATGGGAAGGAAGTATTTATTATCAGGCACTGGTTTCCAACCTCAAGCTCTGTGATTGCCCTCAGGCCCAAGAAAGAAAGAAATCTTCTACCAATGCACTTAATTCTAAATGAAAAGCAAAATTCTGAGGTTACCAACAAGCCTTAAGGACAGATGAGACTGAGTCTCTTCAGACCTGAATTTCAAATTCTGGTGGCCAACACAGAACGAGGCTGAGGTGCTGGTGAATTCTCTGAAGCAGTGGGCATCAATAAATTTCCTACCTGTACTTTTGGAGGAAGAGAAGGAGGTTGCAGCAGACAGTATCAACTGATCCCATTCGATCCCTTTATATCCTGTCCCGAACCCACAGGGGCTTGCACACACATGTAGGCTCATTCCTAACTGGGCCTTCCAAGTTCTTGGCATGAAATGGCCACCTAAGGGTTCCTGGCCTTCTCCACCAGAACTGCTGGCCATAAGCCAAGTGTAAAGAGAGACTGAGGGGGGAGTCTGGGTGGCTCAGTGGGTTAAAGCCTCTGCCTTCAGCTCAGGTCATGATCTCAGGGTCCTGGGATCGAGCCCCGCATCGGGCTCTCTGGCTCAGCAGGGAGCCTGCTTCCCCCCCCCCCCGCCTCTCTGCCTGCCTCTCTACTTGTGATCTCTCTCTGTCAAATAAATGAATAAAATCTTTTAAAAATTAATTAATTAATTAATTTTTTTTAAAAGAGAGAGAGAGAGACTGAGGAAGGGCTATGCTATATGCTCTCTCACATGACACCATTTTCTAGACTGTCCTAAGGATCTGGTTCATGTCCCATAACCAAACTAGACAAGGTTAACTACTGGCTGGAGAAGGACAACCTGTCTGAGAACACCAGGTGGTTCACTTCGTAGCTATCTGCCAAATTAGAAATGACTTAAATAACCAGTCCCAAAGCACCCATCGGAGAGGGTAAGCTCACTACTTCCCTCTGAGAAGACTCGAATGGCTCCATGAGGGGAAGACTGAAGAAGGACCAGTTATTCTCCTTTCTCTCTGCTCCTTCTGAGTCTGGCACCTCCAAAGCCAAATAACAACGATGGACTTCACTTGTAAAACTCAAGGCTGAGGGGCGCCTGGGTGGCTCAGTGGGTTAAGCCGCTGCCTTCGGCTCAGGTCATGATCTCAGGGTCCTGGGATCGAGCCCCGCATTGGGCTCTCTGCTCAGCAGGGAGCCTGCTTCCCCCTTCCTCTCTCTCTCTGCCTGCCTCTCTCCCTCCTTGGAACCTCCCCCAGAAAAAAAAAAAAAAAAAAAAAAATCTTTAAAAAAAAAAAAAAAAAAACTCAAGGCTGAGAAGCAGCTCCTTCGGTTAACTTAAAAAGTAATAGTATTAAGGCTAGGAATTCAAAAGATGTTAATTGTTTTTTAAATGTTCCCCCCAAAAGGCAAACTACTGAGAGGTTTTCCCTTGTCCTGCCCCCAGACCCACCGGCTCCCCACCCCCCCACCCCCCCACCCCCGCCGCCGCCAGAAGCAGAGCAAAGACCGGCTGACTATCCAAACGGAAAACCAGACTAGGAAGAGGAAGAACTAGAGGAAGGAGTAGAAGGCCATGTGAACTAAGGGCTTAAAAGAATCAAAGGTCTTAGGTGAAAAGAACAGGCTCACCAGAGGAGACTCTTATCAATACTCTTCTGAGTTGCATAAAAAGTACAAATATTACTTATTCAAAATCCAGATATTAAATAGCAAGTAAAATAAAACAGAGAAGAGCAATCACTAAGTGAATGTAACATTACCTGAACCTACAATGTATAAAATCAATAGTTCTTTGGGCAGCAGAGTGAGAGGACAGGGATAGGGGTGTGTGAAAACAAGTACTAATGTAAAATCATTAAAGGCCCAGGAGAATAGGTCATATAAAACTAGGTGATCCGCTGCTGCACTGTCAGCTACGGACCAGTTCACAAACAGCCTGCCTGCATTTCCTATAGGCAAGGATTTCTTTCAAAATAAAAATTACAATCATTATCTGCTTCACAATTCATAACTAGCTGTGCAAAACATGAACTCATCACACTAAAATTTTCAGAACAAACATCAAAAGCCATTAACAACCTCTTAAGTAACTGCTATTTGTATGTTTATGACTTATTTAGGCAATCTTTTTGTCACATAGATGTTTGATTTCTGAAAACCGTCACAATAAAAAAAATTAACTACTGAGAAAATTTTAAGACCTTATAGAAAAATAGTGAAAGACGCCAAAAATATGTTTATATTTATAAAATAAACAACTAAAACAGCTTGTTAAATTAGGCAAATCAAAAACATTTTCCACTTCTAGTGAGGACTATAGTATGAATTTCCATTTTCCATCACCTGCACTGTAGAAATCTTTCAAGAATCTCTTCCTCAAGCACCGTTCCCCACCACCAGCAGTTTCAGCAATATGGATGATGATTAAAAATATATTTTGTGGGCGCCTGGATGGCTCAGTGGGTTAAGCCTCTGCCTTCGGCTCAGGTCATGATCCCAGGGTCCTGGGATCAAGCCCCGCATGGGCTCCCTGCTCAGCAGGGGGCCTGCTTCCCTCTCTCTCTGCCTGCCTCTCTGCCTACTTGTGGTCTTTTTCTCTCTGTCAAATAAATAAAATCTTTAAAAAACATATATACATTTTGTTTACAGGTAATACACTACGATGGCTTTCTATGTCAAACTGGCTAGGCTATAGTAACCAGTTATTTATCAACTATTACCCTAATTGTAGCTGTAAAGGTATTCTGCAGATGTGGTTAAGACCTACAATTAGTTGACTGTAAGTAAAGGAGATTATCACCAATGCTGCATATGGCGGGCCCTCATCTAATCAGTCAAAGGCCTTACTTGTCAACTGAGACCTGCCTCAAGACTGCAAAGTCAACTCCTATCTGAGTTTCCAGCCTGAAAGCCTGCCCTATAGATTCCAACTTGCTACCCTAAAAATCATGTGAGCCAATTCTTTGAGAAAAAAAAAAAAAATCTATATCTATATCTATATCTATATCTATATATATCTCCAACCTATTGGTTCTGTTGCTCTGCAGACTCAAACTGATAGATACACATTCAAAGACTTTTTTTAATTTAATTTTATTTGTGTGTGTGTGTGTGTGTGTTCCAAAATTCATTGTTTATGCACCACACCCAGTGAACCATGCAATACATTCCCTCCTTAATACCCACCACCAGGCTCACCCATTCTCCCTCCTCCCCTCCAAAACCCTCAGTTCCTCTCTCAGAGTCCATAGTCTCTCATGGTTTGTCTCCCCCTCCGATTTCCCCCAACTCACTTTTCCTCTCCATCTCCCAAAGTCCTCCATGTTATTCCTTATGCTCCACAAGTAAGTGAAACCATATGATAATTGACTCTCTGCTTGACTTATTTCACTTTTTATGTCTAAGTCTCTACCTCTTGATTCTATCCCTTTCCGATTTACTGATCCTACTTCTCAGCCCTACCCTACTCATGGAACACAACAAATACAATTCTTGGAAATGAGTTTTTTCCAAGTGTTTGCTTCAACAATCTCTATACCTTTACTTCTCTATTTCTATCCCTCAGGCCCTTCTTTTTCTAATGACTAGAAAAGAACAGCAACAAATATACTTGGCATAAACGAAGATGAAAATTCTTATACAGATGTACATTTGCATATACAGATCCCTGCATTAGAGAAATTTCAGATTGCAAAGGACTGTCCACAAAATCACAGTTCTTGAAATATAGTGGTGTTTTCATTCCAACACAGAGCTCAGAACTGTTTCTAAGAAATCAGAACTACAACTGGGAAATAAAAGTTAAAGAAAAGGTCTAATTTCATTTACAGAAATTGAATTCTTAATCCAGTCCAAGAACATGCTTATTTTATAATCCAAACATCCTTATGCATGGAAAACTCCTTTTTCAATGATGAACTGTAAACTTCAGAGTTCTAGAAGAATTGTCTAGTAAGATATTTCAACAGCATTTTTTCAATGCTAAACTTTAAAGTTACTCGGGTCCCTTAAAAGTGAAACATTCCAGTGTTTAAATAGTCGACTGGAATCAATACCTATTAACTTAGCCTTGTAAATGCACTGAATAGTATAAAGAAAAACATTAAATACTTAAAATAACAAGGTCATCCTTACCTCCCACATCAACCTGTAATCCATATTTTCATCCAAGTCTTCAGGCATTCTCTTCTCTCCAGCGAAGGGTCCAAACTTCTCACCCTGAGTAGTGATGATTACATTAAAAAGGGATTAGTGCAATAATCAAGTTACTAAAATAAACTTACTTTTTTCCTCCAAATCTGCATGCCCAATGAGTGAGACACATTTAAAGTATTACCTAATTTATATAACACAAAATATTTACATATTAAAATCCAACTTAATCTGTTTTTAGCTTAAGAGCCTGAATCCACAATACAGGAGCCAACATAAAAGGGTTAAATTGTATAACATTCAAATTCTGACAAGGTCTCTGGCAAGTGGTCTTAAAATGACAAGCACTGAGTTTTGCCTGACTTGAGAGACAAGCCCACCGGGCAGAAAATCACCTGGTTTCCATAAAAATCACAAATTCATCCCAATTATGAACAAGAAAGAAGTAGGCTTGCCATTCTCAGAGGAAGACTGTTCATAAATAAAGTTTAAATTCCCCTGTCAATCTTTCCAACAGCCAAGGCAGCACACTGGAAACCAGAGGTTCTCAAAAGGCAGGCTTTAGAGCCCACCTGGCATGAGATTCAACATGGACACTTATTTCAAATTCAGAATCCTGGGCTTATTAGAATCAGACTCGCTCGAGTGGGGCATGGGGAGCTGCATTTTCAGTTTCCCAGGTGAGAAGCACCGGGGGCTGGCTCCTGCAGTTGCTTGTGAGTCAAGTTCCAGGGCAAGAGACACTGTATTCTCAACAAAGGCAACCAAAGCAGAGTTTGGAGAGCCACGGAGTGGGGCTGGGTTTGTCCAGCCACACCTTCTGCAAAATGTGTGCAGAGAACACAGAGCCATGTGTGCCTTCCTGAGAGTCCTCCAAACCTGCCTGTGCTACTCTTCAGTGGAACCTTTCCCTTCCTAAGACGAAGAAAACTCCAACAAAATCTCCACGGTGGGGCACCTGGGTGGCTCAGTGGGTTAAAGCCTCTGCCTTTGGCTCAGGTTATGATCCCAGGGTCCTGGGATCAAGCCCCACATCAGGCTCTCTGCTTAGTGGGGAGCCTGCTTCCTCCTTTCTCTCTCTCTCTCTGCCTGCCTCTCTGCCTACTTGTGATCTCTGTCAAATAAATAAATAAATAATCTTAAAAAAAAAAAAATTCTCCAGGGGAACTTGATAAACACTGTTGGAGGGAAAAGCAACCACCAACCAAAGCAATGCTTTCAGGAATGAACTTAATGAACAACAGAAAACCTAACCCCTGGAAATAGTAACATGTTAAAGCTTAAAGGAATTACAGCTAACTAACCCAGCCCTTCATTCTACAAATAAAGATAAGAGGTCCTGAGAAGCTATCAAAATGGCAGCACCCAGAAAATGCATTCTTTAATGTTAATTTAGGGCCAAAAAATAGCTATAGAGATTCCTCAAATCAAGATTATAATCCTAAATAGCCCAGTCACAAGCACACCAAAGAAACAGGAAGACTGCTATTTATAGTAACATGGAGTTATTAATACAAAGTTTAGCAAGCAAATTTCAGAGGCTGGAAGCTAGCTCTGCTTCTTCCATTCTTCCTGCCTCACTAGCCACTTCATGCTAAGACTAAGCACTAGGCATCAATTCTCAGGCAGCTACCATGGCCCCAAAGATGCTTTCCTTTTAAAAGATGCTTTTCCTTTTAAAATTTTTCACCTCAACATGGGACCTTATCACTATTTAATGGCAGTTAAGAAAAGCTGTATAAGTAATTGAAGAAATGAGGCACCTATGTGGCTCAGTCTGTTAAGCATCTGACTCCTCATTTAGGCTCGGGTCACATTCTCTGGGTCGTGAGATAGAGCCCTGTGTCAGGCTCTGCACTCCGAGTAGAGTCAGCTTGAGATTCTTTCTCCCTCTCTCTAACCCCTGACATTTGCACCCCCACCTCGCACATAGGCACACTTGCATGGGCTCAAGTGCTCTCTCAATCAATCAATAAAATCTTTAAAAAAAAAAAAAGAAATGAAAGACTAGGGGAGGGGAATTAATACATTTAATATAATTAATACATAATACGTGAACTACTATGGGTCACACTCCAAATAACTCTATGTGGGAATTTCCCCATTTAACAGTGAAGGACATGGAGAATCAAACAGTTTAAATAACCTACTTGATAAGGTCAACCACCCAGCAAAGATCAGAGAAAAGCTTAGGAACCACTGGTTTGTTCTGCTCAGGCACTGTCTGCTTCACCACACCACCACTCAAAACCCTCACAATAACTGGATGACCTAGTGCCCAGGCAGCTCACCCCTCTCTTCTCACTTTCCATTAACTACAACCTTTAACAACTACGTGGGCCATCCTTGCCTTGCTCATAGTAGTCACTCAATACATGGACTCTTGTGAAGAAACTGACGGACTGCTGTTAAAGCCAATGTGGAAGACAGACCAAAAAATAAGGTGTGTTTTTGGTTAAAAATCTGAGGACTTGGTATTAATGCAGGTAGTTCACCTTTTCACTCCACCTAACCACATATTTAGAGTTTCTCAATCATTACAGAAGATAATAATCTAAGTGCACACTTTCTAATGCAACTGATCTACCCATGCCAGTCAGTTTCTCCCTGCAGTACAAATTGGGAAGGGAAAAAAAAAAAAAAATCAAGTCAGCAGTGTTCAAAGGACTGAAGATGAGGGATGGGAACCCAAATAAGGGCACTGGAATCGGTTAAAAAGACTGCTTGGCTGCGTGTCTAGCAAGATTATTAAAAGAATTACAGATCTGAAAATTCAAAATAAGAATCAGGACTCTTGATTTTAAAGCCTCATTATTAACAGTGAACAAGCATTCTATCCTAAACTCAAAATACCAAACTAGAATAAAATGGTTTTCAACTTTTTTCTTCAACCCACAGTAAGAAATACATTTTGTATCGCAACTTGGCACAGTCACATGAACACACTGAAACACACACATAAAGCTAAAATATAAATTTCTTGAAACAATACTACCCTTACTCTTCCAGTATGCTATGCACTTTCACTTCACTTTTTCAAAAATACCAGCTCTGACCCAATAAGTTAACTTCACAACTCATTAATAGCTTGCTATCCAGTTTGAGAAACACTGACATAAAAACATACAAAGAAAAAAAAAAATACAAAGAGAAGGCAAATTTCTAAGCAGGCCGGTGAGCATATTAGCATGATCTGATCAACTAAACTTGAGTTTCTGTAGCTGCAAGACTACAAAAATGTAAATAGCCAACTCTTAATTATCCTTAGTGCTTATGATATGAAAAAAGTACAAATAATTAAAACAATTTATATTTGACTTTAGAGGAAATTTTGTACTTACTGGACCCACTCTCACTCTGAAGATCTCCCTAAGGATCCTACCATGCTATCCACCCCTTTTCTAACTCCTTGTTCATCCTTGTTTCTGCTATACAAACTGCACTTTCTTCTTATTGTAATTTTATTGCATATTCTGCTTTATTCACTGACCATTTCCCATGCAAAGTCTAACCTAAGAGTAAGCCTCTTCTACCTCAGTGGGCTTCAAATCTGCTTGGGTAACCCACCTGTAAAAAGAAGATTTGGGGTACACACCCCATCTATATGTGATTACGTTTTTTTAGTTGAACAATATGAAATTACCAATATTTGACATTTTCAACCTACAAAATGAAAATTTTTCATATGATTCATTATAATAAAAATTATATATACATATGCATTAGCATAACTAACACCAAAGGTAGGTTTACAACCAATGACAGGAAGAAAACCAGTATTTCAAACTATATCTTCTTGAAAATTCAAAAAATTTTGGCTGAGATCATTGGTTTTAGTCTCTGTAACTAAGCTGTTGATCTATTAGCAGCAGGAAAACTGTCAGCTGTACTGTCTTCTTGCTGTTCATGTGTGATTTTAACATTATTGACGTTACCTTCATTGCCAAGAATTTTCCTAGGATTTTTTATGTCAAGAGGTCACTCTCTAAGGGGTCACTATCTCAAATGCTTACAAGGTCAGGCCCAAGAGCAGCGCAGGATAACGAACATGTAATAACATGTTCATCCAATAACGAACATGTAAAGGACGCGTTAGGAAAGGACTGGGAGGCAAGCTGGGAAGACAGGACCACTCAAGCTTTTCTACTGTAACCAAATATTGCTGTATCACAATGCTGCTAGGTATCTACAAGTATTTTGGAGACGCTGACAACTCAAACATGTACACGAAATCACTACTTTTCTAAGTTGGCAATGAATTCCAAGTTTTCAAAACTCTGCAGATCAAAGTGTGACCACAAGACAAATTCAACCTGTAGACAGTGAAATGGTCAAGGCAAACACATCTCAGACCTGCCCAGTTCCCAGCCTGCAATGGTCTTCTCTGCTGTTTCTAAACAAGGCAGTTAATGGATCTACCCAATAGGCCACCCACTGGACTAGACAATAACTTTTAATAAACAAAAAATGTATGATTATACATGAGCCATTTTCTCTCATTTTGTTTAATATTGGTAAGAAGTTGAAAGCAAGATTACTGCAGATCTCTCTCTCAGAACAGTGAGAAAAGCACTAGCTGAGGCTTCCAGAGATCTGGACCCTGATCCCTGCTCTGCACAGCTAATCAGCTGTGACACATTAGGATGTCACGAACTTCTAAGCTTTGGTTTCCTCACCTATAAAAGGTAGGGATTTAGAGCACCTGATTTTTAAGATTCCTTCCAGCTCTTAAATACTATTAGAAAGAGCTTCCCCAGGCCCAAATAAAACAATCTGAGAAATCAAAGAGAACAAAACAGTAATTGATTGAAACACATTAACACATTAATTCTTAATGATTTTCTGAGAAAGAGAAAAAAATTTAAACATCATGTGCCATCATTGGAAGGTAACAACTTGTTAAAATTAGTAGAGGGAAAGGGGCTCCTGGGTGAATCCGTTGGTTGAGTGTCTGCCTTCAGCTAAGGTCATGATCCCAACGCCCTGGGATGGAGCCCTATGTTGGGGGGGGGGTCCCCTGCTCAGTGGGGGGCCTGCTTCTCCCTCTCCCTCAGCCCTTTAGTACATACCCTCAGGCTCTCTCTCAAATAAATAAATGAAATCCTTTTTAAAAATTAGTAGAGGAAAAAAGAACTAACATTTTGTCCTACCTTCCCAATAATATCCTAGTTCATGAGAAGCAAACAACAGCAAATAGAGGGAAAGCTCTTCTTTACAGAAGAATGCTAATTTATAAATAAAGAAGCACCATTTATTTGAATGAAATCACCATTTTGAAATCCCTAAAAATTTAACTGATTCAGGCAAGGGTCATCAACGGATGCTAAGACCATTAGGTAAAAGGTTGATAGTGAAATAGATGATCATCTAGTATCAGCTCACAGATTACTAGTTTAAGCACAAGGTCCCTTTAAATGGAAAAATTACGTTACCCCAGTGTCAGCATTACTAACAGTGGGAAAAACAAGACATTATATACCCCCTGCTAGAATGCAGTCTTAAGTAAACCATTCTAGCCCTTCATTCCCCAGTGTGGTCATAGGAACGTAAGAGGGGTGTTTGCTGAACTCTCCAGGCACCTCCAGAGGCAAAAGGGCAAGTGAACACCCGCAGACCTCTTCCCCCTTGTCCTGTCTCTCACCCAGCAGCTGGGGAGATCGGAGCCAGCCAGCAAGAGAACACATGGATAAAACACATATGAGAGTGAGGTGGATGCTTCCGATGATGCCTACTGATAAAACTGCATTGTTTATTGCAATGTAAAAAGTTTCCTAAGGATAGGGAGAAGTGCTTAATATACAACGTCAGTGCATTTAAAAAAAAAAAAAAAGTAAAATAATCTATACCTAACTTCCAGATTTGACGAAATACAGAAGAGAGAGAAATATTTACATTAAATAAAGCCCTGGGAAAACAATCAGATAAATCCAGATTGTGAGATACTCTACAATTAGCCTGATCTCCTCAGAAAGCCACTATTATTAAAAAGGGGAACAGAAAAAGGGAGACAGTTAAGAGATCTGATGGACATAACCAAATGTAATCGGTGGTCCCTGATTTGATCCTGGTTCAAAAACCAAACAGCTATAAAAACATTTTGGAGGCAACTGGAGTAATTTGAATATGGGCTGGAATTAGAAGACGTTAGGAAATTACTGTTATTTTTGTTGGATGTTAAAATGATATTATGGCTATTTAGGAGAATGTCCTCATACAGAAATGTTGAGGGAAAAAATTATCGTAATGTCTGTAATTTACTTTGAACTGGCTCAGCGAATTAAAAAAATATACCTATAAATGAAATAAATTATATTAAAGTGAATCAATTGCAGTTGAATCATGCATAAGTGAAATAACGGTAATTTTTCACAGAAGAAGTCTAGGGTCCCATTGGAACATAATTATATTTCAATGTTAAACTACTATGCATGTGTTGCTCTTGCAGTACAATTAGGCCTTCAGCAAAGTGTGTTTCTAAAAAGTTCAGTATGAAAAATAGCCAATCTTTTTTCTCTACTATGACTATCGGGGCAGAGACAAATCGCCTCACTATATCCATACTGCTTAGTTCGGGAATGCTGACCTTGTTGAAGGTACGAATGTATATAGGTAGAAAAACTACATTTACCAGCTTCCCACTTAAATAGGGAACAGAGCTAACAACATGCAAGCAGAAATAAGGGCCATGGTTACTACCTCTTTTTCCCCACCTGGAATAAAAGCACGATAGCTGGAGCTAAAGCAGCCACCTGGAGGCTAAGAGAATGCAAACAGTTCCACCCCAACATCTTAAGCCACTGAACTGATAGCAGTAAATGCCTACATGCCAACTTCTTGTAATAGGGAGAACATAACCCCAAGGTTTAGATTACTGTAGTTGTCTCTATCACTCTCAGCTGATAGAACAAATGTCAAGGAAAAGAAATGCACTAGTACCCAAGACATAACAGAATCATTCTTTATGAAACGAGTCCCTTATAAAATAAAAATGAAATGGGAAATGCCAGAGAATTGTGAGGAAGAAGAGATCCTGGGTATATGGTGCCCTGCATAGAGCACCTTCCTGTTAACTCCAACCCTAAGCTACTTGCTTCTCCTGAGCAAAACAACTGCTACTAGCATGTCTGGTCAACCGAACCTAAGTGAAGCCTTAGGTTCTGGCAAAGAACATGTGTGAGGCATTTTCTCCAGTGGACTAAGTAATAAACTGGAAAACAGCAGGAGAGCCAGCACTGAGGGCTGGAAACTAGAGAATGCAGAGATGGGGGAGGGGGCCACAGCCCAGTCTTCTCCAGGCTTGCAGTGCAGGAAAGTACAAGGAGACCAGACAGCCGAGGAACAGGGAATTGACAGCCTATCTACCAGAGCAGGTTCATGGCAATAGAGACCCCTTTGCATATAAGGAAGGACTGACACCACAGAGGGTTTTCTAACCCCTGATCTTGGGCTTCAGTAAAACAACCAAGGCAGACTGCCTATACAAAGAGGCCCAGCTTCCTGAGAGAGAAAGACCAGGAAGGAGAATGAGAACCACACTCTGTAAAATAGAACTTCTGCAGGAGACAGAATACTTTAATTAAAAGGAATACCTCAAGGGGCACCTGGGTGGCTCAGTGGGTTAAAGCCTCTGCCTTCAGCTCAAGTCATGATCCCAGGGTGCTGGGATCGAGCCCCGAATGGGGCTCTCTGCTCAGCAGGGAGCCTGCTTCCTCCTCTCTCTCTGCCCGCCCCTCTGTCTACTTGTGATCTCTGTCTGTCAAAAAAATAAATAAAATCTTAAAAAAAAAAAAATACCTCAAGAGAAGAAGGGAATTTAAAGAGATTCAAGTAGAGTATTCAAACACACACACACACTTTTAAGAGTGGGAAAAAAACAAACAAAAGCCATGATTTTCCAACTAAATATTTTTAGAGAATGAGCTGAAAGAGAAATAGACTAACCTGAAAATCACTCACCCAGTCAGGAAATCCTTTACAGTCAGGTGGAGGAAGAGCTACTTGATGATATACACAGATTCAGAGAGAATATTAGCCACATGATGATGAGAAAAAGAATCACAAAAAGTCTCCAACTAAACAAATGAACCAGAACAAAGGAAAGAAAATGGCAAGGAAAAAAAAAAATGAGTAGCTGGCATAGGCATACAAATGAATGACAATTAAGAGAGTATTTAGACTATGTAGGGTTAACTAACAACTCCTGAAACAACAGGGATATACTTTTCAAAGATATTTTATTAAGTAACACACCATTTCATGGGAACCTAAGGATTGTTTGGGAAGAATAGCAAGAAGGCAAAACCATCCCAAAAGTTGCACACCATGTGTGGTAGCAAGGGAGGGAAGAAGAAGAGGGAAGAGAGAGGGCAACAGAACACCTCATAGAAGAAACTGTGTTTTGTGGGAAAAATAGCTAAGCTCTACCTATCAGACAAAAAAATCATCCATCTGACTGTGAAAGAGGGAAAGAGTAAGTAAATCACTAAAGAAAAGGAGTAGAATTAACAAAGTAATTAGAGGCAAAAAAAGAATGAACAGTGACTTGAACAGACAGCAAAGTAAGGAAAATTATAAAATAAGTTACAATATAAAATAAGTAATGAGCATAAAGAAAGATGACAAGAATGAAATCAGCTATTGCAGCCATTAACCTAAATATGAAGGAGTTAAATTCTCTTATTAAATGAGACTGTAATACTGCATTATGAAATATAATCTAGCTACACGATTATAAAATATAAAAGAAAATGATAAAAGTGAATTTAAATGAATAGATAGAGATACAAAAAAAAGGCAACAGTGTCGCTTTCAGACAAGAATTAAGCTAATTGCTGAATGCAGTAAACAGAATTATATAGTAATTATTATACAGTAATAAAAAAACATTTTTATGAAGAAGATATAAGAGTAAGAAAACAGAAGTATAAAAATATTAAATATGCCCAAACTTTCAGTTATAAAATAAGTCATGAAGGTAAAAAATACAGCATGGGTATTACAGTCAATAATATTGTGATAATGATGTATGGTAACTGACATGATTACGCTTATTGTGGTGAGTACTGAGTAATGTACAGAGTGGTTGAATCAATCTGTTGTATAACTTAAACTAATAAAAGGCTGTATGTTAATTATAGTTCAATAAAAAAATGGTTAAAATGGCCAATTTTAATCTATGTATATTTTATCAAAATAATTTAAAAATTAGCCAACTTTTCACCAAAAAAGATATATATCTACTATATAATACATATGTATATTACATACATACGAAGAACTAAAGTGGGAGACTTTAAAATCTCTCTTTCAAAACTGGACAGATTAAGTAATAAAAAAAGTGGAGTCTTTTGGGTTTTCAACATTCAAAGGGGAACATGCATCCTGATATTTACAACACCCTTATTAACAATAGCCAAAATATGGAAAGAGTCCAAATTTCTATCGATTGACGAATAGATAAAGAAGATGTGGTATATATATGTGTATATATACATATATGTATAAACATATATACGCAGCAGAATATTACTCCATCACCAAAAAGAATGAAATCTTGCCATTTTGCAATGACATGGATGGAAGTAGAAAGCATTATGGTAAGCGAAATAAGTCAGAGAAAGACAAATACCATATGATGTCACTTACTGTGGAATTTAAGAAACAAAACAGATGAACACAAGGGAAGGGAAAAGAAAAGAGAGAGAGGGAAGCAAACCATAAGAGACTCTTAATTATGGAGAAAAAACTGAGGGTTGATGGGGGGAGATGGGCAGGAGAGAGCCTAAATGGGTGATGGCTGTTACAGGGGGCACTTGTGTAGAGCACTGGGTGTTATATATAAGTGATGAATTACCAAGTTCTACACCTGAAACCAATTTTACCACATGTTCACTAACTAGAATTTAAGTAAAAACTTGAAATAAAACAAAATAAAATAAAAATAAAAGTAAAAATATTTTCTAAATGCCATTAATTTTAGAGCACCTGGGTGACAAAGGTGGGTAAACCTCCAGCTCTTGGTTTCAGCTCAGGTCATAATCTCAGGGTGGTGGGATTGAGCACCATGTGTATCTCAATGCTCAGTGCGGAGCCTGCTTAAGATTCTCTCTCCCTCTCCCTCTTATTTATTTAAAGATAAATCTTTAAAAAAAAAAGCCATTCTTTTGAAAACTTTTTTAAGTTAAATATCCACCAAGAATTTAAAAAGAGTATCATTCCTAAACTATAATACAAAAGGCCAATAAACTACAAAATGATAAAAGACATCAAACCACATATTAAAGAAGTTTTTTAATCACAGACACGTCATACTTAAACTTCTAAAATACAAAGAAAACTAGAAAAATCTTGAAAGTGAGGGAAAAAAAAGAGACATTATGTGCAAAGTAAGACTTAGAGCAGAATTCTAATCAGACACTATGTAAGCCAAAACAAACAAACAAACAAAAAGAAATAAGCAATATCTATAATGTAATGGGGGAAAAAAATAAACTGTCAACCTTGGGAACATAGGAAAATACTTTTTCAGACAACCAAAAACTGAGAAAATTAATTGCCAGCAAACTGTGATATTAGAAATGTTCAAAGAATATGGATCAGGCATAAGGAATATGATACCAGACAGAAACTTATTTCAAAACAAAATAGTTAAGAGCTCCAAAAATGTTAAAATTTATATATAGATAAATAAGGAAGACAATTCCTCTTATTTTTTAATTGCTCTGAAAGTCGACTGATGAGCTAAAGGGAATATAGTAAAAATGTAAGGTTTATAACATACAATAAAATAGATGAAAATAATGGCATAAGGGATGGAAAGGAGGATTTGCAAGTTTAACTACTGTATCTCGCCTCCTCTTTGACACCTCTGCCTGTGGTCTAACAGAAACCTTAAAATTCATTTGCCTTCATCTGAGTTCCTGATCCTCCCCCTTCAAGTCTGCTCCACCCACAATCTAGATCAGTCTCAGCTGCTGATGGACAATCCAACCCTTCCAACTTCTCAAGTTAAAATCCTTAGACTTGGAGGGAGACAAGATGGCAGGGAAGTAGGAGGAGGTGCCATTTCAATCTGTACCCTAAAGTGAGCTGATTACCTACCAAAGAACTCCGATCACCCATGAAATCAGCCTGAGATCAAAATTAAACACTTCTGGATCTCTACGGGGACAGAAGACTCCAGTGGACAGGTAAAGCAGAGTGGGAACATCGGACTGATATCGGAAGATAAACAAAAAGGGGAGGGAGCCACCAGAGGCGACCCATTGGAAAGTAATACCCCTAATAAGAGAGTGCCCTGCATCTGGGGACCAGCATTAACTTGGAGTCTGGTTGAAAGCATTCAAAAAGAGCAAAGGATCGCGGGGGGGAAATTGTGGGAATTGGGGTGGTTAGGGACAGGAGCTTAAGTCCCCGGACCCAGGACAGCCACCCCTGGCAATGAGCCAGAGAGAGTGCAGCGGGTGGTCCCTGAGCCACCAGCACGCCTGAGAGTGCATGGGGTCCAGCTCCCGTGAGGGGCTGGGAGCCTCACCAGTCTGGGAGCCTTTTTGCAGTCCCCACGCAAGTGCCGTGCTGTGCTATCAGAGTCCGAGTTGCACCCCGTGTCCTCCCCTGAGAGAGGTGTGCACAGGCGCCAGCCCAGCGCTCTTGGATCCAGAAAGACCAGGTACTCCCAGCCCGGGGCCAGCGGGAAAATCTCAGTGTGCGATCATGCTTGGAACCTCTCTGGCGGTCCAGAGCTGCCCAGACAGCCACCGCTGTTGTGGTTTTGGGTACAAGCAGGAGTTCCTGTGTCCCCAGGGACCAGGACTCGGAACGTGCTCTGCCAGCAGCCGAGGAGGAACTTATGTGCTCTGAAGCACCGAGAGGGGAACAGACTGAGGCTTCTCTCTGAGAGGGAGGTCGGGGTGCAGTTTGCTTTCCTCTAAACCTCCAAAAACCATCAAAAGCTGCCAAGAAGAGAAAAAAAAAAAAAAACGAACAAACAAACATAAAAACCTCCAGAGAGGGGCACCTGGGTGGCTCACTGGGTTAAGCCGCTGCCTTCAGCTCAGGTCATGATCTCGGGGTCATGGGATCAAGCCCCGCATCGGGCTCTCTGCTCAGCAGGGAGCCTGCTTCTCTCTCTCTCTCTCTCTCTCTCTCTCTCTCTCTGCCTGCCTCTCTGCCTATTTGTGATCTTCCTCTGTCAAATAAATAAATAAAATCTTAAAAAAAAAAAAAAAACTTCCAGAGAACAAAAGCCTGAAAAACCAGTTTCCTCAGAGCCCACCCCATTGAGGGGGGTGGGAGTACTTAACTCAAGGAACATTGCCTGAAAACCCACGTGGCAGGCCCCTCCCACAGAAAGCCAACCAGGAAAAAAAAAGAAGAAAAAAAAAAAAAAAGACAACAAGAGAACCACCATCACTACTTCATAGATACAACTTTTATTTTTAATTCCTTCCCACTATTCTGGTTCATTGTTTTTTATAAAGATAATTTTTTAACCTATTTACCATCACAATGAGATGTCCAGTACATCAAATTCCATAATAACCTTTTACCCTGAATACATATACCCATGTTTTTCTTTTGTTTTTCTATTTTTTGATTTTTTTTAAATTTTAGTTTAGTTTAGTTTATTCTTTTTTTATTTTTTAATATTCATATAGAGTTAAACTTCAAGATAATCCCCTTTCCCCAATCCCCCTTTCCCCAATCAATCTACCCCTATAGGAAAACCAATTTTTAATCCCCCTTTAACTTAGGAAAGTTGAGTCCTTTAACAAAGATATCAAGATACATCCAGGAAGAATCAAAATAACCTTCCTGGCCCACACTGAGAATTTATAACCACTCTCCCATCTTTTTCTTCTGCCAGTGTTTCTGTGTATTTGTATTTTTCCTGATAGTATATAAATCTTATACTTGGGGTTCTTTTTGACAAGATTCTTTTTTTTTTTTTTTTTTTCTTTTATATATATATATATATATTTTTTTTTCTCTCTTGTCATATAATTTTATCAGTCTTTTTGTTTGTCTGTTTTTGTTTGTATACGTCATAAATCTTACCTTGGGGCCCATTTGGGCTGAGCCTTCTCTTTTATCTTTCTTTTTTTTCCTCTCTCTCTCTCTCTCTCTTTTTTCTTTTTCTTTTCTTCTTTCTCTCTTTCTTTTTTCTTTCGTTTGGGTGAGGACTCCTGATTGCTCAGAAGCGTTCCAGGGTGCACCTTGACTGCACCACGGTCAATACATCCAGCTACATCCGTTCAGCCATCTCTCACCAAAATGACTAAGAGGAGGAATGCCAACAGAAGGAAAATACAGAGGATGGGCCTTCTGCAACAGAGCTAATGGCTTTTGACATAGACAATATGTCGGAAAGGGAATTCAGGCTAACAATTATCCAGGCAATAGCTAGGTTGGAGAAAGCCATGGATGACCAAACAGAATTGATTAGGGCAAAACTGAGAGCCACCAAGGATGATGTTCACAATGTTACAGCAAAACTGAAAGCCACCAGGGATGATGCTCACAATGCTCTCAATGAGTTCCAATCTAATCTAAATTCTCTAAAAGCTAGGGTAACTGAGACAGAAGATAGAATTAGTGATCTGGAGGACAAACAGATAGAGAGAAAGGATCAGGAGGAAGCCTGGAACAAACAGCTTAGAAGCCACAAAAACAGAAGCATGGAAATAAATGATGCCATGAAACGTTCCAACATCAGAATGATTGGAATCCCTGAAGGGGAGGAGAAAGAAAGAAGTCTAGAAAATATAGTGGAACAAGTTCTCCATGAAAATTTTCCCAATCTCACGAATGGAACCCACGTTCATGTACTAGAGGCAGAACGGTCTCCCCCCCAAGATTATAGATTCTCGAAAGTCCTCGAGACACCAAATCGTAAGAATGAAGAATTATAATTGTAGGCAGGCCCTTTTGAAGGCAACTAGGATAAAGAAGCTCCTTATATACAGAGGAAAGCCCATCAGAATAACGTCAGATCTGTCCACAGAAACCTGGCAAGCCAGAAAGGGCTGGCAAGATATATTCAGGGCACTAAATGAGAAGAACATGCAGCCAAGAATACTTTATCCAGCAAGACTGACAGTCAAAATAGATGGAGAGATAAAGAGTTTCCAAGACCGGCAAGGCTTAAAAGGGTATGCGACCACCAAGCCGACACTGCAGGAAATATTAAAGGGGGTTCTATAAAAGAGGAAAAATCCTAAGAATATCATTGAACAGAAATATAGAGACAATCTACAGAAAGAAAGACTCCAAAGGTAACACTATGTCAATAAAAAAGTATCTATCAATAATCACTCTCAATGTGAATAGCCTAAATGTGCCCATAAAATGACACAGGGTTGCAGATTGGATAAAAGGACAGGACCCATCCATATGTTGTCTACAAGAGACTCATTTTGAACCTAAAGATACACCAAGACTGAAAGTGAAGGGATGGAGAAGCATCTTTCATGCCAATGGGCCTCAAAAGAAGGCTGGGGTACCGATTCTCATATCAGATAAATTAGATTTTAAACTAAAGACTGTAGTCAGAGATACAGAAGGACACTACATAATTCTTAAAGGGACTATCCACCAAGATGATCTAACAATTTTAAGTATCTATGCCCCCAATATGGGAGCAGCCAATTACATAAGAAAACTATTAATCAAGACAAAGAGTCATATTGATATGAATACATTAATAGGAGGAGATCTTAACACGCCTCTCTCAGTAATAGACAGATCATCCAAGCAGAAAATCAATAAAGAAACAAGAGCATTGAATGACACATTGGACCAGATGAACCTCATAGATATATACAGAACATTCCACCCTAAAACAATAGAATACGCATTCTTCTCAAGTGCACATGGAACCTTCTCAAGAATAGACCACATCCTGGGTCACAAATCAGGACTCAACCGATACCAAAAGACTGAGATTATTCCCTGCATATTCTCAGATCACAATGCTTTA